>NC_066532.1:9628251-9747894 GCF_024679095.1 Eriocheir sinensis | reverse complement strand
CCCGATCTGGACAGTCGTTCTCATATCGTGTAGAGGGAACAAGGCAGGTGTGACTCTACCGTGCGCTGCGTCAACCACGTTGCTAATAACCTGCTGATTTGCCGTTGCGACGGAGTTAATGACGTTTTCCAAAACATGAGAGGCCTGATCTAGGAGGAGAAACTGATTCACCTGGTCGATCTGTTTGACAACTATGTTGATAACCTCTACCATCTTATTTGTCTGCTCTAGCAGTTCCTCAATGTTAGTATGCAATTGCGCAAGTTTTCTACAATTGGCGTTGATCACCCTGCGATTTCGAGCAGCAAAGGAAAGTACATGAGCGTAGTGGTCCCGCAAATCGCGAACGTCCTCGTCGGTAGCCGTACCGAAAAGGAACTTTGAGGCGGACCCAACGATGTTGAGCAACCCCCTCTTTACCCGAGAGTGAACTGAGTGAGAACTATAATCCATGTTTACCTCATCAACCTTTCCCCGTAAGAACAGAATCCTATCCTCCAGTAGTTGAAAAAGAGTCAGAGAGTTGGTACTAGAAGGTGCCATTGATTCCCTAGTCTTGGTAGCCCGTACGGCGTCTGCCATGCCGAGTAGTTTTTCTGAGACTATCCTGATTGTGTCCGTGGTGTTGGTCAAGGAAGTATATGGATATTTTACGAGGAGCACATCTTCTATGAGGAAGACCTCTCCTATGTGTGCCGTGAGGGCACCAGGCTTCAGGTGGATGGGTGTTGTTGCAAGCAGGGAGCCGAGGGACAACACGATGGTCAGAAAACGCAACATCATGATCTGAAAGTGGTGGGAATGAAGTATTTAAACCCGTGGTCTCAAGTTATAGCTATGGGTGATGGGATTATCTTGTTGAACATTTGACTCTGAGGGGGAAGTACCAAAATCAAGGTCCAAAGGTGGGGGAATTACTTTCAGACGATCACTGTGAACTTCTAGACTGACTCCACTATTCGACTCGAGAACCTCGAACCGATTTCCCCTGACATTCCGAACAACTCGGTAAGGACCCACAAATTTAGCCCCCAGTTTCGAACTCCTTTCCGCTTGCTTAATCATGACTGTGTCACCCTCTTTGAAATTCACCGGGACGGCCTGTTTGTGTTGTTTTGACATCATTTCAACCTTCGTAGCTTTTAACGTACACCTAACTTCTGAGTGTATCTTGGAAAACATATGCATCTGCTGTTGTGTGTACCTATCAATGTGGTAGAGAGGTTGTTGTGGGATTGTTAGGAAGTCGTACGGAAGACGTTTCTCCACCCCATATAAGATGTAGTAGGGAGACTTCCCCGTAGAGTCGTTTACCGACGTATTTATGGAAGCGGCTATATGCGATAGCCAATCCTCCCAATTATCGTGGAGATCGTTCACGATAGGCCTGAGGACCTGTAAGATTTTCCTATTAGCCCTCTCCGCCAACCCATTAGCAGCTGGGTGGTAAGCTGTGATGAAGGATTGCGTGATGTTAAACTGAGCGCATATTTCACTCAATACTGAGACAGAACGCCCAGCCTCGAGGAAGCTGATTTAGTAAGAGTTGAGATATGAAGTTTCCAGTTGAGATTTTGAGTTAAGGATAGACCGAGGATGTTTAGTGTTGAGGAAGGTGATAGCTGGGTGTTGTCAAAGAATAGAGGATAGTTGTTTGGTAGATTGTGTCGAGTGGATAGGTGGAGAATCTGTGTTTTTGAGGCGTTGAAGGACACCAGGTTCCTCTTGCCCCAATCGGAAATAATAGTAAGGTCTGAGGCTAAGCGTTCTGCAGCCTCCAGCCTTGAGTCGTTAAGTTCCTGTAGGGTGGGTCTTCTATTAAAAGAAGTTGAGTAAGGCAGAGTGGAATCATCGGCGTAGGAATGGATAGGACAGTTCGTTTTGGAAAGAAGATCATCAATGAACAACAGAAAAAGTTTGGGAGATAGGACAGAACCCTGTGGGACACCACTGTTAATAGATTTAGGGGAAGAACAGTGACCCTCTACCACGGCATAAATAGAACGGTCAGAAAGTAAACTGGAGATAAGGGTACAGAGAAAAGGATAGAAACCGTAGAAGGGTAGTTTGGAAAGCAAAGATTTGTGCCAGACCCTATCAAAAGCTTTTGATATGTCCAGCGCAATAGCAAAGGTTTCACCGAAACGGCTAAGAGAGGATGACCAAGAGTCAGTTAAGAAGGCTAGGAGATCACCAGTAGAACCCCCCTTGCGGAACCCATACTGGCGATCAGATAGAAGGTCAGAAGTGGAAAGGTGCTTTTGAATCTTCCGGTTAAGGATTGATTCAAAAGCTTTAGATAGACAAGAAAGGAAAGCTATAGGACGGTAGTTTGAGGGATTGGAGCGGTCACCCTTCTTAGGCACAGGCTGTATGAAGGCATACTTCCAGCAAGAAGGAAAGGTTGATGTTGACAGGCAGAGGCGAAAGAGTTTGACCAGGCAGGGTGACAGCACGGAGGCACAGTTTTTAAGGACAATAGGAGGCACTCCATCAGGTCTATAAGCCTTCTGAGGATTGAGGCCAGAGAGGGCATAGAAAACATAATTGTGAAGAATCTTTATAACAGGCATAAAGCAGTCAGAGGGGGAGATGAGTAGGAGGAATATGCCCAGAATCGTCCAGAGTGGAGTTTTTAGAAAAAGTTTGAGAGAAGAGTTCAGCCTTAGAGATAGATGAGACGGCAGTGTTGCCGTCAGGACTGAGGAGTGGACGAAAAGATGAAAAAGTGAAGTTGGAGGAGATGTTTTTGGCTAGATGCCAGAAGTCACGGGAAGAGTTAGAGAAAGCAAGGTTTTGGCTTTTTCTATTAATGAAAGAATTTTTGGTTAGTCGGAGAATAGATTTGGCACGATTTCGGACGGAAATGTAAAGTTCATAATTAAAGTTCATTTTTTTTTTTTTTTATTTATTTTTTTTTTACGTTGTTGCCTATTGCGCCGGTAGGCATCTTCCCGGTGGGGCCTGATGGTCGGCCCAAGGCTTCTTCCAGGTGGGGCCTGATGGTCGGCCCGCCCGTTCTGGCGCAGGCGAGTGTTTATAGTGGCGCCATCTTGCATTATATATGGAAAGCATCTGTGCGGGGGAGAAGAACTGGCGGAGAGGATACAGAACGCCCAACCTCGAGGAAGCTGATTTAGTAAGAGAGGATATGTGAAGTTTCCAGTTGTTATTTTGAGTTAAGGATAGACCGAGGATATTTAGTGTTGAGGAATGTGACAGCTGGGTGTTGTCGAAGAATAGGGGATAGGTGTTTTGAAGATTGTGTCGAACTGATAGGTGGAGAAACTGGGTTTTAGAGGCATTGAAGGACACAAGGTTTCTTGTACCCCAATCGGAAATGATAGCAAGGTCATAGGTTAAGCGTTCTGCAGCCTGCAGTCTGGAGTCTTGTAATTCCTGTTGAGAGGGTTTTCTGTTGAAAGAAGTTGAATAATGCAGAGGGGAGTCGTCAGCGTATGAGCGGATAAGACTGTTTGTTATGGAAAGAAGATCATTGATGAATAACAGGAAGAGAGTGGGTGATAGAACAGAGCCCTGTGGAGCACCACTGTTGATAGGTTTAGGGGAAGAACAGTGACCGTCTACCACAGCAGATATAGAACGGCAGGAAAGGAAACTGGAGATAAAGGAACAGAGAGAGGGATAGAATCCGAAAGAGGGCAGTTTAGAAAGCAAAGACTTGTGCCAGACTATCGAAAGCTTTCGATATGTCTAGCGCAACTACTACTACTACTACTACTACTACTACTACTACTAAGTCCTCGCATCACCCTCAACTATTTTTGCCTTACAGCCTTCTCACACACCACTCCGTTTTCTTTCTTTTTTTGTGTGTTACTTGTTTACCGCCACCACAGACTTACACACTCGACTGCTCGCCAAGGCCCTTTAAGTGACGCCGGCCTGCAATCGCGGGTGTGCCCAGTTCATCCAAAACTGACGACTTCATACACCTCACTCCCACCCAGTTTCCTGACCCCAACATTCATTTTTAAGAAAAAACTGAGACCCCATCATCTTCATGATAAAATTCTGCATCACACGAGCATAAAATTGTAAAAATAATGATAAAATACACATACGAAGATCAAAATTAAATGAAGTAGGGAATACACATTTTCTTGCACTTATTTCCCTTCAACTGGTTTTCGTCGCATCACTTTTATAAGCACGGGTTCAAAATCTGCATGGTTTTCTGATTCTGATGGTGTAGGGTACGTCACGAGGTAAAAATAATTATGTATAGGGTCAAAATCGCCTCCGAACATAAGCCGCGCCGTGACTTCGGAGTGTCGATCCGTGCGTCCCTTCAATAGCCTACTATTATAATAATATTGTTGGCAACGATACTATGGGCCGCTTTCACGGTCACTTTTGTTTGTTTTGATCGTTACCAATGGCGGCGATCGCCGCTATAGTATTTCCACGTGAAACTGCCCGATGGGGTAGTGGCGGCTGCAGAGGAAGCGAGAGATGTTCAGAGTGTGTGGTAAGGTGCCGCTTAGGTGCGTGGCAAGGCTAACCCCACAGCCGCCACTACCCCATCGGCCAGTTTCACGTGGAAATACTGTAGCGGCGATCGCCGCTCACTGGCAACGATCAAAACAAACAAAAAGTTACAGTGAAACCGGCCCTTTGTTTTGACCTCGCTAGCAGATTTTAGGGTAGATATGGATCTCTCTCTCTCTCTCTCTCTCTCTCTCTCTCTCTCTCTCTCTCTACTTCCTTCTTTCCTCTTTCCTCTTTCTTCTCCCTCTCTATCTTCCTTCTTTCCTTTCCTTCTTTCCTTCACACGTCATGAGAAACCCATGCACATATATATGGCTACGCAAACTCTATTTACATGGAAAAAATACCATTACAACTGTGGCACATTTCTGGCCATTAAAAGTTAACCTGGTAAGCTGGAATCCCTCCCTACAGCTGTCTTTGTGCGAGAGCGGCGAGTCTGAGTAAACAACTGCCAAGGCGAATGATCGCCGTCACGTCGTGACTCATGAAGCATGCAGATTTAGGATCTCTGCTTATAAAAGGATGCGTCGAAAACCAGCTGAGTACTAAGGAGTTGAAGGGGAATAAGTGCAAGAAAATGTGTATTCCCTACTTCATTTACCTCTGATTTTTGTATGTGTATTTTTACATTATTGTTACAATTTTATGCTAGTGTGATGCAGAATTTTCTTGGGAATATGATGATGGTCTCAATCTTTCTTAAAAATGAATGTAGGGGTCAGGAAACCGGGTGGGAGTGAGGTGTATGAAGTCGTCGGTTTTGGATGAACTGGGCACACCCACGGCCGCTACGGTGCTTCACTCAGCACAATACAGGGCGATGGGGGACGCGTAGTCTAGTATGTAAGTGTGACTGCCACTGAATTTCCTTTCTTATTACATCTTTTACTTCGCTGTTGAGTTTAGCTTTATTTCGTTTTTGTGTCCCTCGCTTTATTTCCCTCGATTCCCGGAAGGCGACGCTTTCCTATTACTGGGAAGGTGTTAAGAGAGAAATGACGGCAGCCTTCTCCCACACAAGGAACCAGACCTCTCTACACTACAAGCTTTACTTTTATGCATCGTGGCCCACTCACGTCGCGTAATACATAATTGATTTCTTTATTACTGGACAGGAGAAAGCTTGCACATTACGACTAAAGATAAAGGAAATAATGCGAGTTGAAGTCAAAGACGGGATTATAAATGTTAATACCGCTTTTTATTCCATGCCAATTTTTCATAGAACTACATATAGAGGTACTGCAAAAAATAAACAATGCCATCTAATAAACAAATTTATCGTGAAGGCGATGGTGTCAACAGTTATCGATACGTTAGAACGGAAGGGAGGTAAGCAAGCTATTATACAAAGTTGTAGGCGATGGACGAGTGGCTTCCTAGCGTACATAGAAGCACAGATAGCCTAATAGTACAGTTTGTTAAGTTTGTGTTAAAACATGTTTACGTCCATTCCTTATTAACGTATCGATAATTTCTTGACACCAACGTCCTTAGGAAAATTGTCTTTATTAGATGGCATTGTTTGTTTTTACAGTAGCTTAATAATTCCATGAAAAAAAAAATCGGTATGGAAAAAAAAAAAAAACTATAAACATTTATAACCCCGTCTTTGACTTCAAATCGTATATTTTTCCTTTATTTTTAGTAAATTTGAATTGTTTTAAGACAATCTACAATCTGTCTACTGTCCAATGTTGAAGAAACCAAGCATGTATTACGCGACATGAGTGGGCTACGAAGCGTAAAAGTAAACCTTGTAGTGTGGAGAGGTCTGTTTCTATGATGTGTGGGAGAAGGCTGCCTCAGGCCGCTGTCCAATCAGCGACGAGGTTACAAAAGCAACTTAGGATCCAGTTGCAAGCTACATATAGACAGAACAAAGCACGGGATGAGGCAATTCCTTCCTTGTCCTCTTATCTTCCTTTCCCTTCCCTTCTTTCGCTTTCCTTTCTTTTCCATTCCCTTCCTTTTCCTCCTTTTGTATGGGTCTCTGTATTCCCTCCACTGCCCTGTCTTTCCTTTCTTTTATTATCTCATTTACACGTTTCCTCATTTCCTTCCTCTCTTTCCTTTTGGTTCCTTTTCCTTCCCTTCCCTTCCATATTCATACCTCTACGCACTACTCTCTCTGAATTCCCTGTTATTCTTAGCATCTTATCTCATCTGTCTCCCTCCACACTACTCTCCCTACTTTTGTTTTCCTCCCTCTCTCCCTCTCATATCTCCGCTCATCTTGTTTCACTATTATCCCTCTCTTCTTTTCCGTTCTCTTACTTATACCACTCTATCCTTCCCATCTTGACCATTATTTCTCTCTCTCTCTCTCTCTCTCTCTCTCTCTCTCTCTCTCTCTCTCTCTCTCTCTCTCTCTCTCTCTCATCTTTGCCTTCTAATTTTCCTTCATTTCCTCTCTTCATTCCGTCCTTCACTAACTTTCTTCTCTGCCTCTTTCCCTCCCTCCCTCCTCCCCTTCCTTTTCCTGCTTTGCGTGAAGTTTGATCACCTGACGTATACATATTCAAGTGCCTCATTAGTCTCCCCTCCTCCCTCACCTTTTCCACTTCTTCCTCCTCTTCCTCTTCCTCCTCCTCATCATCACCATATTCCATCGCCTTCTTTCCTATTCTTTTTTTCCCTCCAATGCCTTCCTCTAGCATCCCCTCATCCCCAACTTATTTATTCCTCCCTTTCCGCCTTTCCTCTTCCAACCTTCTTTCCCTTAGTTTCCTTTCCCTTTCTGTCCTTATACTTTCCCTCTCCATTGCCTTTTTATTTCTCACATAATGTTCTTTTTCCGTTAATATTTCTCCTTGCTCCATCCATTCTCTCAAACATTTCCCTCTATTACTCCACCTCCATTTCCTCTTTATCCTTTTTCCCTAATCCTTTTCTTGAACGTCACCTCTTCTTTCCTCTCAACGCTTCATCAAATTTTTCCCCGGTTTCTCTCTCCTTTCATTCCTCTTTCTCTTTCTTCCCTAATTTCTCATTCCCTTCTTCTATTTTACTCTTCCTCCCCACCTTCTTTCCTCTCCCTTTCCTTCCCTCTTCCTCTGCTTTCTATCATAAATCTGTCATCAGTTTCTTCCCTCCTCCCCCCTTCCTCATCTTCTTATCTTCCTCATCTCCATTCCATCTTACTTATCTCCATTCTCAATTTCCTTCCTCCCTATAATACATCAGCTCGACTTTCAAACTTGCCTATCGCTCCGGCTCCTTCCATTTTTTTTCTCTTCCTCTCACTTCTAACCCATTCACTCCTTTATCCCCTTTCCACACTTTATCACCCTTCTTTCTCCACTAGAGTCCTTTCTATCCATTACTCAGCTCATTCCTTTCCTCTATGTTTGTGTATTCTCTGATGATCCGTCATGCTGAGATAAAGAAGGAGAAAAAAAGGAAAGAAGTGTTGGAGAGGAAAGAGGAGTTTAAAAGTGACAAAAGAGGGAAAAATGGGAAATAAAGAAGAAGCACATTGATACAGAGGTGTTAGGCAATATGTGCATGTATGGGTGACTTTTTCCTTCTAAATATGTAAAACGAAGATTGATATGCGAAAGGTGAATAGTTCGGAAAGACTTATAAAGAAGAAAAGGATTCAGTTGTGTTTAATATAAAATCTGTAACCTCTGTGTTAGCTGGGAGGAAGGAAGAGGAAAAATGAAAGTAAGAGTGAAGCTGAGGTCAAAAATGATTGAACACAGGAGTACAATTTGAAATAATATGAGGAAAAAAAAATAGCAAGATAAAAGACAAAGAAGATGAAGAAAAGGCAAGAGCATTTGTGTGATAAAGGGAGGGCTTGTAGATAGATATAGTAATAAAGAGAGAGAGAGAGAGAGAGAGAGAGAGAGAGAGAGAGAGAGAGAGAGAGAGAGAGAGAGAGAGAGAGAGAGAGAGAGAGAGAGCATTCTTTCAGCCAAATAATACATGACAATTAATCTGTGAATGGAAGGTAAAGGAAGGCAGCGTTTGGGGCATACGATAAGCTGCGCGTGGCCTCGGTGTTCCTAACTGTCACAAAAGCCCTTGAGCCTGTGGTGAGTAATGGCCCTCGCACACATTCACGGTCACGGTCCCGGTCATCCCCGATCACACCCGATCTGCAAGTCGTGGCCAGACCGCCGGCAAGATCGGTAATATTCACGGTTATTGGTGTGACCGGCGTAACACCTGCAGTTTTTCGCCTGTGTATCACAGCCAGACGGGCTGCATACTGCCTGTAAACCGGCGAGCATGTACGATTTTCGATTTTTCCGACTGGTGACTGATCTACGACAGCTGCAGGTTAGCTTGCGGTAGACCTCTTGTTTACCGCAGGCAAATAGTCGGCAGATTTGCGTAATGCCTGCGGCACGTCGGCGATTAAAGACGGTCGTCGCTATACCTGATAGGATGGGTATGTTTAGTAAACGCCCCTCCAAGTGTTTTTGACCATTCCTGCGTTGATATCGTCATGGCTTTCCTCAGCTCTCGTGAACGTGAGATTGATATCCTTAAATTGGACGTGGACAGAGACCAAATTTTGTTGTTTTATACCTTCTGGGAAATAGACGACTGAAAAGAATACAAAAGAAGAGACGTAGGGCAACGTGGGTGAGAACATAGATGCATAAAAGAGGTCATCTGGGTATGTTCGATCCCTCATGAAGGAATTAGTGGCTGAGGACCCGGCAGCCTTCTAAAACCTAATGCGCATGGACAGGAACATGTTCCAGAAGATATTGAACAGAGTGGCACCACGTATTGTTTTTTTGGGCTCGGCCGCCTAATCGCAGGTAACACCTTGCTTAACTCCAGGTCACACAGGTGTTTACGCTGCTTTCCTGCGGTCTACCGCCGACCTGCTGCCATACGTCGGTTTGCCGGTGATCGTGTACGGTCTACCCTAGGTAGACCGCCGGTGATAAGAACTGTCAGATCAGGTCAGGTCATGTCTACCACCGGCTGACCAACGGTTGACCTGCAGCCTACCGTTTGAGGCCGGCTGTCAACCCTACGGTGCCCGGGTATGTACAATGTGTGAATTTCAGCCCGTGGTTTGCCCACGGTTGCCGGTTGACTGCCGGTGTACCAGTCTGTATTTCCCTCCGTCTGAGATTCTCCCATAGGAAAATCTGGCCCAGGATAGATTTCCCCCAGGGGGAATTTTGACCCTGGATAATATTCTCCCCTCATGGCCAATATCCGCGAATTTGTAAATCAACTGAATGACATCCTATGTGAAAAGCTACAGATTAATCACAAAATTGCTTCACCCTATCACCCTCAAACTAATGGATTACAGGAAAGATTCAATCAGACACTTGAGAGAGCTCTTATGAAATGTGTCAATGAAAAGCAAAACGACGGATATGCACATAAAAAGAATCCTGTTCGGATATCGCACATATGTTCACGCCAGCACTGGTGTTGCCCCTTTTACTGCGATGTTTAGGAGAGATCCAGTACTTAAACACTGAATCACAGGAGAAAGATGGAAAAACGACAAAATAAACTATTAAGGAGAGAGTATAGTGTTAGAAAAGAAGGCAGTTGAGGAAAATAGGGCGATGAACATTGCAAAATCTCAAAGTAGACAGAAGAAGAACTATGATAAGAAACATACATGTAAATCAAGTGAAATAGATGAGGGCTCATTAGTGCTGTTGAAAAACAACAAATATAATCACCGAATGGGAGGAAAATTAGAATCAAAGTACATAGGCCTTTACGAAGTTGTTTCTCTGCAAGGAAAAGGACGTGCAAAACTGAAAAATCTCTCAACAGGCAAAGAACTGAGAAATACATTTCACGTGGTAAATTTGAAGCAGTACAGACTTGATGATGCAAGCGGAGATGGACAAGATCAGGTCAACCAGCTAGGGTAAAGAATACACCACAAACAGGAAAACGCAGGGGCAATCTCAACACTGGTTCGAAGTATTTCAGCAAGAGAAATGACAATTTTACTTATGTTTGTAGATGAGGAAGTTGCTACAAGGGTGGAGATAGATGGAAAGACTATAACATAAGAAGAAATAGAGACAAGACCAGAAAAGCTTCCTGGTATTCTTATCACCAATAAGGTAAAACTTCAAGCCATTTACAAATATATGGATGATGATGCAGTTACGACGCTTTACGCTATTATACAAGCAAAAGAAGACGTCATTCCTGGAGCATGGATTTGTCCAGAATGTGCGGAAATCACAGCAAATGGACGTGAAGTGGTGGAGTGTGAATCTTGCTATGTATGGTACCACACTGCTTGCCTTAGATCTACAGAAAATTTCAAAGCATCGTGGAACTGCTGCAAATGTAACCCAACCCAGTATGAAGATCCCTTTAAAATTCGCAGTGATCGTCGAGCTATGGTGCAGCATTCGCGATAGGTCGGGCAGCGCTCCGACAGCTGCACAGCAGCTGCCTGATAGCTGCCCGGCGGCGAATCGTTCATTTGAGCGAATGCTGAACGATGGCCAAACGAGTGATGCCCGACATGTCATCAGCACGCGGGTTGTTCGGCAACTTTGCAGCCCGTTGGCTACAAAAAACGCCACCACGCTCGCTTTTCATCGAAGTCCTGCAAGCGTACTTGACGCCCTGATACTTCCTGTCGCCCTGCCTGCCACCCTACACTCCTGACGCCCCTGTGTGCTATCCTGCCATGACGCCCCTGTGTGCTGCACTTGCACAACCGGCTGACATCATGGGCCAGTCACGTAATATATTCGCTACCAAGATCCCACAGATGGCGGGCGGACACGTGCGTGTGTGTTTTTTTTTTTTTTTTTTTTTTTTACATCTCAGTCTTTAGCGCCGGTAGGCTTTCTGCAGGGGCCTAGCTGGTGGTCGGCCCAAGCCCGTCATGGCGCAGGCAGTTTTTTTTTATAGTGGCGCCAGTTATGCTTGGCTCATACTACCCCCCGGAACTCATTTTTGATTCACTTGGACGGTTTCTTTTAGAGTCCGGGTTGATGGGTGGTCTTTCGGACAGCATGTGGGTAGTCTTAGGCCACTCGGGAATCCGGCCTGTCAGACCGTGAAGCCTGGCAGCGCAGCGCTCTACCAGTTGCGCCACGAAGAGGTGTGTGTGTGTGTGTGTGTGTGTGTGTGTGTTTGGTGGGGTCAGGACATCAGCACACGTCTAGGCCGCACCCAGTTCCCTGATTAGTGAGTGGAGGAAAGGGTGCAGCACATAGGGCCTATACCCTGTCAGGAGTCGTTCTCTATTCGTCCAGTAAACGAGCAGCATTTGTTTTGCAATCGGGCAGTGTTCTTTACTGTCGTTTTGTTGTCATCCAGGAATCGTCTTCTGAAAAAAAAAAACGTTACCTAATAATCCAATATAATCCACATCCCTGGGATCGGGCATGGTCGGGACCCTGGCCGTGAATGAACATAAGAACATAAGAACGTAAGGAGTCTTCAAGAGGCCGGTTGGCCTATACAAGGCAGCTCCTGTACACTCAACCCCACCTTAACTCACCATCCATGGCTTTATCTTACCTCTTCTTGAATGTATCTACGGTATTGGCACCCACAACCTGGCTCCCAAGCCTGTTCCATTCGTCCACCACTCTATTGGTGAACCAGTTCTTGTCTATGTCTTTGTTACATCTGAATTTGTCTAACTTAAAACCATTGTTACGCGTCCTTTCCTGGCTCTTTTACTATCAAAATCTTATTGACATCCCCTTTATTAGAGCCCTTCATCCATTTATAGACTTCGATCAAGTATCCTCGCAACCTTCGCCTTTCTAGAGAGTGTAGATTTAACTGCTTCAGCCTGTCTTCATAAGGCAAGTTTCTCACCCCCTGAATCATCTTTGTCATCCTCCTCTGTACAGATTCTAACATCTTGATATCCATTCTATAGTAGGGGGACCAGAACTGAACTGCATAATCGAGATGAGGTCTAACTAGTGCTAAGTAAAGTTTGAGGATGACTTCAGCGCTCCTATTGCTTACGCTCCTTGAAATGAAACCAAACACTCTATTTGAATGCATTGAGCCCTAGGACGGAGGTCAGCGCTCACTAGGACTCCTAATTCTCTTTCACGCCCAGACCTGCTTAGAGGAGTGCCATTTAAGGAGTAATTGTGTGAGGGGTTATTCCTACGTACACCCAGAATGCTACACTTCCCGACATTGAATTCCATCTGCCACTTCCCCGCCCAATCATATAGTCTGTCAAGCTCATCCTGGAGAACGCTAGCGTCCCTGTCTGACTGGATTACTCCACCGATCTTGGTATCATCTGCGAACTTGCTGACATCACTACTAATGCCTGTGTCCAAGTCATTGATGTTAATAATAAAAAAAAACCAGGGGACCCAGCACCGACCCTAGTGGGACTCCACTCGTAACACTGCCCCATTTAGATTTTTTACCATTGATTTGCACTCTTTGCTTCCTACCACTAAGCCACGCCCTGATCCAATTCAAAACTGTCCCATCTATGCCGTGAGCCTGTAATTTTAGTAATAGCCGGTGATGGGGAACTTTGTCGAACGCTTTACTGAAATCTAGATACAATATGTCATAGTTTTCATCTAGGTCAACCGCCTCGATTACTTTAGTGTAGAAGGACAACAGGTTAGAAAGGCAAGACCTACCCTTTGTGAATCCATGCTGTGAATCACGAATTAAATTATGCTTTTCTAAATGGTCCCGAATGCTCCCGGCTATAATTGACTCCAACATCTTTCGTACAACTGATGTTAAGCTAATTGGGCGATAATTTGAGGTGGCTGACTTGTCTCCCTTTTTGAAAATCGGTGTCACATTAGCTACTTTCCATTGATTGGGCACATATCCAGAATTTACCGACATCTTAAAGATATCGGTAAGCGGGCCACTAAGGACCTCCTTTCACTCTATCAGCACCCTTGGGAATACTTCGTCTGGGTCCGGCGATTTGTTTTTCTTCAACCTACTAATCTCATCCTGGACTACGTGCCTAGTAATGATCACACCCCTCACCCAGTCGTTCTCTTCGCCCTCATATACCTGAACTCTCTCCGCAATGGATGTTAAATTTTCCTGCGTGAAAACTGAGAGGAAATAGTCATTCATCATTTGACTCATATCTTGTCCATTCTCAACGAGCTCACCTGTGTTTGTTTTCAACGGTCCAATTCTGTCCCTTGTTTTCGTTCTGTACAATTTGAAGCCCTTGGGATCGCTCTTGGCCTCGTTGGCGACCCTAATCTCATAATCTATTTTTGCTAGGCGGGTGTTCTTCTTCACCGACCTAGCTAGATCAACATACCTACCTCTGAGGTGGGTTTCTCCGTTCTTTATTTTCCTATAAATTCCTCTTTTCAAGCCAATCTCATGCTTGAGTCTGCGGGTCATCCATTTGGGTTCGTTATTTTCCTTCCTACGTGCTTGGTAAGGGATATGCTGTTTCTGACCCTCTGCAATTACTCTAACTAAATTATTGTAGGTCATTTCTACATGGTTCCTCTGTCGTTCCGGTTCCAGCCCTGAGATCTGGCCCTCATCCAGCCCTAAGGTTCCCCAATTTACCTCCTTAAGGTGTCTTCTGAGCCCCTCATAATCTGCTCTTCTTGAGTCAGGCACCAACACAGGGTTGAGTTCATGGGTCACTGCCTAATCTAATTTAAACCTAATTTCTTTGTGATCACTGCTACCTAATTCTCCCCCAACATCTAGCTCGCTGATCAGGAGGAGGAGGAGCAGGGGACAGGGGAGGAAGCGGAGGAGGTAGCGGCTGTGGAGGAGGGGGGAGGGGAGGCGAGGGTGGGGGAGAGAGGAGAGGGAGAGCAGGGAGAGGCGGGTGAGGGGGAAGAGGAGGAGGAAAGGGGAGAGGAACGGATGGAGGCTAGTGAGAGGAGGGAGGGTGGGTGTGCGGTGGGCAAGGTGGACAAGACAGAGGGGCCTTGAGGGGAGGAGGGGGGGATGAGGAACATCCGGGAGTGGAACAGGTGCTACACCTTGTTGTCAGGAGCCCTTCTCTCAAAATTTCAATGTCCCGTGTCAACGCACGACTAGCATCTTCTAGGTGTCTGATGTTCCTTTCATCTTTCTTTGCCTTTTTACAAAACCGACATGAATCGATTGCTCCTTTGCTTGTTTTAAAATATTGAGGCGCTTGTCGGAATCCGCATTCTACACAGCGTTTTAACATGGTGGGCATTTTGCCTTTGTCTATTCCCTGAGATTAGTGACAAAACAAAAGGGTCTCTTGGGAATTGCGGCCACCGCGCGGCGGGGTAGACGCCGCGTCGGGATTTTCCGGTCCGTTCAAACAAAGAAGGAAAATCAGCCTGAAACAAGGGCCTCCTAGTACACTTCCTGGAAAATAATTTGTAAATTATGTGTAGTAAAATTAAGAAGGGGAAGAGTGTAGTAGAGTTAGGAAGGAGTTATATGTGCACCACAGTGATGTGAGTGAGGAGGTGTGGGGAGGTGTAAGGTGTGGGCAGAGGGAGAATGTGTTTAAGTAAAGTAGACAGGAATATAACACTTAGCAGAGCAGTGTTGGGCAGTAGAGGTCAGCAGCAGCAATAGCAGAGCCTCAGGATATGCTGGAAAGCACAAGGAAAGCACAACTGCCGAGAACAGCGAGCGTAGTTGACATGTGTACCCCCAAGGCTAGGTCGCGGTCAACCGAGGGGTGCAAGGGGTTTAAGAATTTCTTACTCGGAACGCGGCAAGGTGACATCCGGGTTACCACAGTTTACGTTCCCCAAGTTTCCCCAGGTACTCATCGACTAGCCCGAAAGGAAGGATTATCAGCTGAGGCAGCGCCAAGGTCCACCAATTTGTAGAGAAAAGTTTAAACAATTTATATGGTAAACTTATGTTAAACGAAAAAAAAAAAACGAAATAATGAAAAATAATGTAAGTATATACGTGTTGACTTGTTGTGTGTGTGTGTGTGTGTGTATGCCGCCGCATAACTCATGGCGGGTGTCGCAGTCCCAACAAGGTGTCGCCAGGGGGCAGCACCGTCACCATGGAAGTGATGACGGGAAGGACGGCGTGGCGAAACTGTTTGGATTGAGGCATGGCGGGGTGGGGCGGGACCAAGGAGACTATAGAACAGGAGAGGGGGCCTCTATGGGAGACCGTGGGCGGGGTGGTGGTGTATGTCGGTTCCAATAGATGGCGCAGGAGCAGCGTTGTTTACATCCAGGCGCCTTCCCCCCCTCCAGACACCTACCCCCAACCACCAGTACCCATCAGCAGTGTTGCTACATGGGATCGAGCAGCAAATGTTGCTACTTTTTTTTCTTCAGTCTGGTTATTTCCCATTTTAAATAAATAAAAATATATAGGAAGATAAATATTAAAATGAACAGTAGGAACTATATATATATATATATATATATATATATATATATATATATATATATATATATATATATATATATATATATATATATATATATATATATATATATATATATATATATATATATATATATATATATATATATATATATATATATATTCACCAGGTAGATATAGCCTGACTGCATGTCATGAGTAATGCTATTATTGTACCTCAATTACATTACTTTCTCTTCATTTGTGGGAGGTTACCAGTGGTTAGATCTGTTTTATGTGTTTAACCTTTCTGTATACATACTGGAATGAACCAAGGTTGTAACCTTACTGCCGTTCTTTAAAAACAATGTGATCATGTTTTTTTTTTTCAAACTCATTGTTTTAGCACGCACGCTGACTTCCATCAGTAATGATTTACATTGAATCATTGGTTTGTAGGGGGAAAGAGTGGGTAGATATAATTATCTCGGTCTAACTAATACTGGTTATTATATCGCTATTCGCAGCAATATCTTTCTCTGCTCCGATTGCAACGCTGCCTCGTTCAAATCTCATAACACCGACGCGGCCGCCACGTTTACCAGCCGGAGCCTCAAATCATGTCCCTTTGTGGTGATAAAGAGGACACAGCCTTGTGTGAAGCTACATTTATTCCGGGAAGTTGGCAGACGAGGATAAGTGATATATATAAATAATGATAATGTGGAAATTCTAATAATTTCTTTTTTCCTTGTATTTGATGATTAATCCTGACATATATTTCCATTATCAGTAGGTAATATATAGTAACAAGACAATAATACACATTATAACAATGTATATTTTATAGCCTAATAACTGCACGAGATCATTTACCTCATTAGTGACGCCAAGTCTGGGAGTCCTTCCCTAATTTTTTGCCTGAATTTGTGACACCAAGTATAATAACTAATTTTAGTGACCATTTGCATCTATTTTTCACTTTGATTAAGAAATTGCCTCTCAACAGGGTGTGAACTTGATGGGATTGAAGAAAACTCGACTCGGCCATCAAGCTCACCACAATATAGTAAGGAACCTTTTGTTCTCAGTGATAATTTATCCTCTTTAGTTACTATTCCGTGTTGCTTTAATCACAACTAATGTGTTGGAAACTTTACAGCTTAATAACATACCGCACATCTCTGCATACAAATTGAGTTCAATATTTAACTGTTACACCAGTAGGCTACATATCTTAAAAAAAGGTATGTAAAAAGGTTGACATTTTGTATGATATATTTAAACTCTTTATTATGTTTCTATGGCTGTAGTACCGTTACGATTAGTCGAGTGATCAGCACATGGGTCTTATGTTCTTGATAGCATTGGTTCAAATTTTGCCATAGGCTGGCAACTGATAGTAACAGTAGTGTCCACATATACCTGCCTGTTTCTTGTGTATTCTGTTCCACTTTAAACCATGACTGTCCAATCTTTGAAGAGGTAGCATAACCTTTGAAGTGCCACTAACAAACCTTTGTCCATTCTTCTGATGTGATCCTTTTTTTTACCCACCCGCCTATAGCGCCGGTAGGCTTTCTTCAGGGGCCTTGCGGTCGGCCCAGGCCCGTCATGGTGCAGGCATTTTTTTTTTATAGTGGCGCCATTTATTATTGGCTCATGCTGCCCCCCGGAACTCATTCTTGATTCACTTGGATGGTTTAGCAGGGCTTAGGTATGACTAACATCTGAGAAACAGGGAATTTTTAGATTTTTAGTGTGGCAACATATTGACAAATGTTTTGGTATGGGCTGAACATCAAAGATATATATGGAAAATAGGTGCTTGTAGATTCTGACATTATATATGTCAAGAGTCTCCAGTTGTATCCTCTCCCCCATCTCTCCTGAAAATATTACTCTTGTCAGGCAATCTAAGTGAAGCCTTCCATCGAAGCTAGCGTCCAGACATGATGTCAATGCTTAGATTCACTGCCCATATAGCACTGAAAATAGTGCAATTTTATGCACATATTTTATTATTTAGAATTGTGATTAATTGTGATTAAATATTTTTGCATGTATTTTCAGACATGGAAAGTGAAAATTGCTGCACAAAACAGCCTGTTGTCTGCGCCTGGAGGCAAGGCATCTCAAATCCCAGGCTGTTACAACTCCATGGCAGTTTTTGAGCAGAGCCAGCAATTTTTTAGATCCAATAGGGGTGGATTTTTTCTAAGGTCAGGTTCAACATGCTGCAAGATGCCAAGATCTAAGCCTAGTAGGAGATATGGGTTACAAGAGAGGAGGTTTGCTCTGGCCTTATAATATCAAAGTCCAAATGCTAATAGATTTCTAAGCACAGTATTTCACTTGCCATCAGTTTCAACACTTCACTCGTGACTCGGGTATTTCAGTAAATGTTGGTTGGGGCAAAGAGACTCTGACAGCCCTGCAGCAAAGAGCACAGGCTTTGTCAAAAGAAGAGATACTTCGTGGGATTTGCCATTATCTAGTATTACTCTTGTTACGTCAAGAATTATTTTCCATATACTTTGCCAAAAATTGCAAGTAATGCACCATTGTTGGTCTTGCCTGTTATAAATCAGATCTTGTTCAATTAACAAGCTTGGGGTGTCTGCCACTTTCCAGTTGTAATGCAAGGAATCATTTATCTCCCCTGCCAGTTAGCACATGTTATACACCATTGTTGGTATTGTCTGTTATAAATCAGATCTTGTTTGGTTAACAAGCTTTAGGTGTCTGCCACTTTCCAGTTGTAATGCAAGGAATCCCCTGCCAGATATCGCATGTAATGCACCATTGTTGGCTTTGCCTGTTATAAATCAGATCTTGTTCAGCTCACAAACTTTTAATATCTGCCGTTGTTTTTATTTTAGGTGTAATGCTTGGAAGCATTTGTTCTCTGCCCTGCCCAGCATTATGCAATGCTTTATTGTGGATTTTGCCTGTTATATTTAATCTTGTTCAGGTAACAAGCTTTTCGTGTCTGCCTTACCTAATAATGTGCTGCAGTGACACTTGTCTTGGTTTCATAATGTGAAATACAGCATGTAATTTCATCACAGTAAGTGTCTGTCATCACGTGTCTGGCATCAATAATGTGGCTTCCAGGAGTTATCTTGTTTGTATTACAGCATGCAATGTTTTTTTTCTGCTTTATATGATATACATAATCACATAGGTATGATTTTTTTTACAAAATGTAATGGCAGTTGATATTCCTGACTAATGCCTCATAAACCTTGTGAAAAATAATGCTTTTTTGAGGGTGGGGGGTGGGGGGTGGACAGGGAGTGGTTTGTTTGGTTGGCCAGTTCAAGGAGTTTCATATCAAATGATTTTATTATATTTAACTTTAATGTGTGCTAAAAACATATATTTTATTACATCCAACTTTAATGTGTGCTTCCTGCAATAAATGCTACATGTTTACTGATGTAGCCTATGAAATACATATCACTCTCTGCCCTGTAATGTGGTGTGTCACATACTGCAACATGACTTTCCTGCTATTTTCTTACACTATGAGTTGCCTTATTTTGTCTCATTTGCTTTTATCATATGTGCCTCCGCTGCACAGTTGTGGCTACTGAGCTTAATATCTTCATGACCCTGACACCAAGGTCAGAGCTTGTGAGATCATACCGGGTCCTACATCCCATTTTCACCTCCAGGCTCGGCTGTCTCCCAGGACCACCAAGTTATTGCATTCAATTTAAGACAACTCATGTGTTACCTTCTTGATGTACTCCATCATGTATTTCAGCATGTTTTTTGATGCTTTGCTTTTTTATTGATGTGCCTTGCAACATTTTTAAACAGTTTTTATTGTATATAACGCGCCATTGTTGGTTTTGCATGTTATAAATCGGGTCATGTTCAATTAACAAGCTTTGAGTGTCTCCCATTGTTTATTTCAGTTGTAATGCTTAGAAGCTTTTATTCTCTGCCCCGTTAAACAGTATGCAATGCTTGCCATTATCTGGCACTTGTACAGTTAGTATGACAGTTTTACTCAGCTAATAACATGTTGCAAAAGGTAAAGGTGCGGTTGGGGGCATACGCTGATGCAGCGTGTGGCCTCGGTGCTCATCTCCGTAACATTGGCCCTTGAGCCTGTGGTGTTAGGGAACCCATTACCCTGGGACACAGGACCAGTGTGACATCCGGGTTACCACAGTTGCAAAAGCATCATAGTAATCTAGCATGCATAGAATGTTGTATGCTTTGCTTGTATTTAAAGCACTGGGTATGTTTGCTACACACACACACACACACACACACACATATATATATATATATATATATATATATATATATATATATATATATATATATATATATATATATATATTTTTTTTTTTTTTACATTGCGGCCTATTGCGCCGGTAGGCTTCTTTCCGGTGGATCCTGATGGTCGGTCCAAGGCTTCTTTCCGGTGGGTCCTGATGGTCGGCCCACCCTGTTCTGGCGTAGGCGAGTGTTTATAGTGGCGCCATCTTGCATTGGCTCATACTGCCCTCCCAGAGCTCATCTTTGATCCTAGAATCTAGGGTCCGGGTTGATAGGTGGTCTTCTGGACAGCATGTGGGTAGTTTTAAGCCACGCGGCGGCGGCTGAAAAATCCCAGCTTGGTGGCATCGGGCGGGGATTGAACTCGCGTCCTCCTGAACACGGGGCCGTTACTCTGACGACTCAGCCACCACCTCCCCAATATATATATATCTATATATATATATATATATATATATATATATATATATATATATATATATATATATATATATATATATATATTTATATATATTTATTAGCAAATGCTTTCTACACCATATTTTTTTCCTAAAATAACAAACTGAATGTGTTGATAATACCTAATAAAACATAAGAACAAATATAATTTTCTTTACCCCATTAATAAATCATTTTACAATAATGAAAAAAAAAAAAAAGTAAAGGGTGGATAGGGTGCTGTGGCAGGTACTTCAAAAATAGTAAAGCTACTCCTGAAAAGTGACGTTTTTTGTGGGCCCCAATAGATGGCGCTACTTCCGCACGTCCGAGGAATTACTACATACCACTGTCTCTTGGTATATAGTCTCTTTGGGCGGGACACACACACACACACACACACACATACACACACACACTGCGGAAACCATTCATCATGTTACATTAAATTATTCTTTAAACCCGTTTGTTCCGTAAGGGGCCTTCTTTTTTCACTGAGAATATGAATAATGAATGGCAGCGGTAATGTTATTTTCGGCGACGGTTAAGGAGGAGAAAGAGGAGGAGGAGGAGGAGGTGGAGGTTTGCAATGGTCGTTGGTTAGATCGATGGTAGGTAGGGCTGAGTGGTGATAATGGTGGTGATAATTAACTGATATTTGCGCTACTAGAGTAATGATTGTCGGGGTGGTGGTGGTGAGGAAAAGTAATTGTTAGCTGAGGTGTTAATGGGGGAACGATAATTGTAATGTTTGTAGTGTTGTAACAGAAGTGGAAATAGCAGAGATGGTCCAGTTGGTGGCGATTGTGAGGGTAGTGTTTGCTGTTGTTGTGTTGGTGTTTTGTTGGTTTTGGTGGTGGCGGCGGCGTTGGAGCCTATGATGTTTTTTTGTATATTATGCTGTTGTGGTGGTGATGGTGGTGGAAGTGATGTTTTTTTGTGGTGGTGGTGGTTGTGTTGGTGATGGCGAACAATCTACATGCAAATGTCGGGTCACACGAGGTGAGAGGAAAACAAAAACGTTCTGGTGATGATGGGAAAAAATGGAAACCCGGTGATGGACGATTTCTTTCGATTCCTGTGATTTTCTTTCTCCTCCCTTACTTCTTCCTTCTTTCTTTTATTTTTCCCTTCCTGATCCCAAACTCATGTCACGCCTGCTAGTGGTACTTTGTTCTCCATGCTTCACTTCTGCTTTATTTTCGGCTTTCAATATATTGCAGTTTCTCCTTTTCGCTTGAGATTGAGCTTGGAGTCTCGTTAGATAGCTATTTTAGTTACATTGCCACTGTTCGTTCGCTAGATAAGTTACTTCACTTTCTCGCAGTTGTTACACATGTTATCGGTCATATAGTAGATTATAGAGGGTTCCGGAGCCACGTGCAGCTGTAGCGTATGCCCCCAGCATCGCGTTACTTATAATATTGGAACATGTTTAGTTTCTTCAATATTTTCTTCTTTCCATACACAATAAAATCTACGAGCATTATCTGGTGATTTCTGACACACGCCCGCGGCAGTGTGTGTGTGTGTGTGTGTGTGTGTGTGTGTGTGTTTACGTTGCTGCCTATTGCGCCGGTAGGCATCTTCCTGGTGGGGCCTGATGGTCGGCCCAAGGCTTCTTCTAGGTGGGGCCTGATGGTCGGCCCAGCCCGTTCTGGCGCAGGCGAGTGTTTATAGTGGCGCCATCTTGCATTGGTTCATGCTGCCCCCCGGAACTCGTTCTTGATTCGCTTGGACGGCTTCCTCTAGAGTCCGGGTTGATGGGTTGTCTTCAGGACAGCATGTGGGTAGTTTTAAGCCTGTAATGTGTATATTATAACATACATGTGAATGTGTGAATGTATGTCGTATCGCCATGGCCCAGCGGCGCCAGGACGTTACACATAGACGCTACGTTGTGCTTAGGAGGTGTTCCTTGCCGTGGGAACGGTGTTGATTCAGCAACCATGGTGCCGCTGGCCGCTCCTGTCCCGGGAGACGCCGAGAGAAGAGAGCGGGCGGCGGGCGAGAGCACAGGACTTCTCGGAGTGTGCGTACGACTTACGACTGGTCCACAACATACTGTAACTATTCTGTGAATATATTTAAAAAGCAATACAACCATTTAATCAACCAGAGAGAGAGAGAGTAAATTAAGTGAACTCAAAGTGAACTTAACGGCTCCGCTCGGCCATCACATAACCCACATCACTTAACTAAAAGGCTATTGTGTTGTCTCACGACTTCTATCAACTGGAGAAAGCAGGCAACGGTACACCGGACCTGACGTGAGATAACAGTTCGCGCCTTAATCAAAAACACAAAAAAAACAGCTAACAAAAAGGCTAACAAAAGTGGTGAACGGCGGCTTCCGGACCTTCTCCGAAGTGTTCTATGTGTGTTCTCTCTCTCTCTCTCTCTCTCTCTCTCTCTCTCTCTCTTAACACTTAACACTTAACGGTGGCAAGTGTCGTCAAGGGGCAGACAGGAAAGTGTGTAGGAACGCTGACACAAGCAGCGACACCTCCCCCCTTGGTCCGTCCGAGTCGAGTCAGCACACTCCACCACACCACCCCGCGCGCCCCGCCCCGCCATACCTCGCGTGCCCCGCCCCGACGCGCCCCGCGCGCCCACATCGCCCACTGTCGGGATCCTGCTTCCCAATTCTGGGACGCCCACTTGTCTGCCTACGACAGTCATTCGTGGGTGGGCGCTTACCTTCGCCTTGGTGGAGCGTGGTCGCTCCTCCGCCCCTTCCTCACCGCTGCCAGCCGCTGCCGGGCACTGCCGGCGGTCTCTCTGGCCGCTCCAAGGACACGGGGACAGCCAGCCAAGGACGAGGGCGAGCCAGCCGAGGACGAAGGAGTGCCACGGACACACTCTTCACACTTTTTTTTATGGTATTCACATGCATGTAGCTGACACACCACTAATTATATTAATACACCACTTGTTGATGACATTTCAGGTGATTTTTTTTACGTGCTTTGTGTGTCTCCGTGTGGAGCTGTATCTAGTTTCCCTTTGGCTGTTGAATTTTATTCAGGTGTAGAGGGATGTTTAATAATAGCTTTTACATCAGTATCGTGATGTCATTGCCCTGTCCGGTGAACCTTTAGGTGCGACTGCTACGACAGAACACAACATTAGGGTTAAACCCGACACCAAACCGGTGTACATTCCTGCGTACAGACTCCCACACAGTCAAAGGCAGGTTGTAGATGAACAGGTTAAAGATATGTCGGACCAGGGTGTTATTCAGCATTCCCGATCTCCGTGGAACTCGCCCTTATTTCTAGTCCCTAAAAAGGACGGAAGTTTCAGGCCTGTCATCGATTTTAGGAAAGTAAATGAGGTGACTGAGGATGATAGGTACCCTCTGCCTGTTTTAGGTAACTTGTCAATGTCCCTGGGGCAAGGGAATACTATTTTCAGTAGTCTTGACCTTTTAAGTGGGTACTGACTGGCAGGTGCCGATGGCAGCTGAATCCAGAGAGATTACAGCCTTCAGTACCCCAAGCGGTCATTTTGAATGGTTAAGGATGCCATTCGGCCTCAAAACCGCACTCATTACTTTTCAGAGGATGATCAACACATTGTTCTCAGACATGATAGGCAAAGAAGTCTATGCATATTTAGATGATTTCATCATCTGCAGCAAGGATGGCGCCAGTCACCTAGCTAAACTAGAAGCGGTTCTTCTTAAACTCAGAGGCGCTGGCCTTAAGGCCAAGCTGACTAAATGTGAATTTTTAAAGGCGAAAATCACCTTTTTGGGCCACACTGTTGATGGAGATGGTATCCACACGATGGACGATAAAATATCGGCCATAAAGTATTTTCCGCAACCCCAAACCGTCGAAAACGTTCGGTCTTTCCTTGGGTTGTCCGGCTACTATAGGCCTTTCATACAAGGTTTTGCCAAAATTGCTTCGCCTCTAACGCAACTTTTAAAGAAAGAGGTACCTTTTCATTGGAATGCCTCACAACACAAGAGTTTTACAGACTTGAAGTCGGTGCTGAACTTGATTCATGACGCGGTCATTGCTGGCCACCCGGGGAGAGAGCGCACATTAACAGCGGCCCGAGTGGTCTATTTTTGGCCAACTTTACGTGTAGATATTGACGCGTATGTGGCTAAGTGTGTCAAGTGTGCCCAACATAAAGGCATAAGCCTGCGCCGCTCCTAGAATACCCATCCCCTGCCCAGCCTTGGGATGTAGTTTCTATTGACTTGCTACAGCTTCCCGCCAGCCACCAGGGCTCTAGGTACCTCTTAGTTTGTGTAGATCACTTGTCTCGGTACGTTGTTTTAGCCCCGGTGAAAGATAAATATGCTAAGTCCATTGCTCATGCCCTAATAACTCATCTCATTTGTCCGTATTCCACACCTAGAGTGTTGTTAAGTGATAATGGAACAGAGTTTGGAAATCAACTTTTAGCAGAAATATGCAAACAGTTTGTCACCCAGCTAGCAACGGCCTTGTTGAGCGCGCGAATAGGAAGATTTTAGATGTCTTGCGCCCGGTCGTTAGCGGACTTCAGCATACCTGGGAGGACTGGCTAGCATATGTTGCAGCAAGCATAAGCAGCCGTGTTTGTGAGTCAACGGGACAATCTCCCAACTACATAATTTTTGGGATTGAGAAGAGACTCCCGTATGACCTGCTTAGTAGTTCTCATTCACCTGTATACAATGTAGATGAGTATTCTAAGGTTCAACTCAAGGTTTTCACAGATATTCATAGAGAAGTCAGAAAGAGACTACAGGCTACATCTGAGGCTATGTGCTTGCAGCAACACAAGCGTGCCGCCCCTGTTTCCTTGAAAGTGGGTGACTTTGTTATGATTCGCGTCCCAGAGAGACATTCAAAGTTGTCCCCTAAATTCGTGGGCCCACGCCAGATAGTTAGGCAACTAGGTGGTCATAAATTTGAGCTTTATGATCTCATTTTTAATTCATATGAAATTGTGCATAGTGATCGCCTCAAAAAGACAGACGCCCAGCCTGAGGTCATCGATTCGACTTTAGTTGAACCAGCGAGAACCGCCTGTTTGCCTCAGCCTGACGATGCTTTGTCTATCTTTCCAACACACAACTATAACCTGCGTCCTCGCCAATAAGGGTTTTCTGCTTGGTTCCAGGAAATGTTGCCCCTCACCTTCTACTTCCTTCTGCGCTCCGTTCTGGCTGCAGACCCTGCGCACCTCAAGCCAGGAGCCCTCTCTGCTCATTTGGGCCGGGTTTCTCTGGTCGAGGATGTCCTGTGGGTCCAGTACCCGTTTACTGCTCTGGTGGAAATACCGGGCACATTGAGGACAATAACGGAGCAAGTGACTGGGGTTGTGTTGCAGATGGATAGCAGTGGTCCTGAAGACGGTATCCTGCGTCTGATGCATGACCGCATAAAGTACTTGAATGATACTCTAACCCTGGCTTTGGAGAACTACGCAGCCCTTTCCTTTCCTAACCGTACTAAACGGGGCTTGATCGATGGGATTGGGCAACTTTCCCGCATGTTGTTTGGAACCGCAATGGATGAGGATGTGGAGGAACTGCGGGATAGGTATAACCATTTGGCTTCACTTGCTGCTACTCAACACAAAACCATTAGGATGAATTCTTACACATTTCCAGACTTGAGCATGCAGTACAGGATATTGCTTCTTATTCTCGAACCTTAGGCTCTTACATTAATGAGTTGTGGACCGGCATGGCCAATATGTACCAAATGGAACTTGTTCTACAAACCTTGCCTGCCTTGGAGAGTGCAGTCAACTCTATCCTCCATACTAATGCTCTGGTGATACAGAATGTAGTGGATGCAGATTGTGGTAGGGTTACCCTTTCTCTTTTTCCTGTCAGGGATTTGCAAAAGGCTTTGAAAATAGGAGTAGAGGACCACCAACTAACACCTCTGTTTGACATGCATGCCATACACCACTACTATCCCTTGCTTGAGTCATTCCTGACGTCGGAAGCTATAGTGATTCACGTTCCCTTCAGGTCAAAGGATGTGTTTGAGGTTTATCAGCTGGAACCTTTCCCTTTCTCAGTCAATAACTCGGTGATGGTGCTTGACTTACCTGCCACAGTGGTCTTAATTCGTAATGATCTATCGCTTTATGCAACGGGCCAAACGTCGGACCTAGGGTCCTGCAAAACAGAGTATCACAATCTCTATTTTTGCTCAGCGTCACTCTTTGCATTCCTCCCGTTGACAGGTGGTATCTGCGAGGTGGTGCTGACCCAGTCGGATGCTTCTAAAGCTCTAGAGACTTGCCCCTATCGTCACGTCGTCCCTAAATCGCTTTTCCACAGGAGGTTCTCCGGATTTCACTACTTCTTTTTCACACTACCAGTGTTTGTGACAGTGGTCTGTCCTGAAGGTTCAACTTATAGAGAGGCTGCAGGTCACCTGGCGGTACGGGCTGCTTGTTCCCTACGTTCTGTCAATTTGACGACCTTTCCGGAGAAGCTCCATCATGGATTTGCGGCCACAAATGCCATCCCAATCTATCCTATTGACAGTTTAGTGAATCTCACCTTTTATAGGATGAAGTATGTAACAAATAGCCTTTCCGAGCTAACCTTCTCAAATTTCTCGAAATTGGAGTCAGCTGTCCATGATTCTCTACTGGTTTACCTTGCCCCAAATGTACATTACCCATCACTGATCTTACCGGTGGTTCTTTTTATCATCATTGTCATCCCCCTGTTCTGCCTTGTTAAGCGGGCTCTGACTTTGTACAACCATCTTCAGGCAAGAGTTGCCCTACCGCGCTGAGTTCGTACGCATCGTGACTCGAAGACTCAGTTTGTATCAAATCTTCTTGAAGGTTTTTTTTTCCTTTTCTTATTACTATTCCAAATAGCTCCATTACCATGTATCCTAATGACAATTTAGTCAATTTATATTTCTAGGATGTATCTTGTAAATAACTATTCGAGCTATTATTTTGTTTTCTCGGAATAGTGCTGAGCTTCCACGTCCACGACTCTAGCCCTGTTTACCTCGCCCTGTATGTACTTTGCCCATTTATTGTTACTTCCATGATTATTTTTATTGTCATTGACATTTCCCGATGTTGTATCGTTAGGCGGGCTCTGACTTGTATATATTTTTTTTTACATGCAACCATAATAGGCCCTCGTTTAACTAGTACACATTGTGCGACTGTAACATGGGTAGGTACACTGATTTTAAGGGTCGGGTGAGCCGCGAGGTCGCGACTTTTTCCGTGACCGAACGATGTAATGTGTATATTATATCATACATGTGAATGTGTGAATGTATGTCGTATCGCCATGGCCCAGCGGCGCCAGGACGTTACACACAGACGCTACGTTGTGCTTAGGAGGTGCTCCTTGCCGTGGGAACGGTGTTGATTCAGCAAGCATGGTGCCGCTGGCCGCTCCTGTCCCGGGAGACGCCAGGAGAAGAGAGCGGGCGGCGGGCGAGAGCACAGGACTTCTCGGAGTGTGCGTACGACTTACGACTCGTCCACAAAATACTGCAACTATTCTGTGAATATATTTAAAAAGCAATACAACCATTTAATCAACCAGAGAGATAGAGAGTAAATTAAGTGAACTCAAAGTGAACTTAACGGCTCCGCTCGGCCAACACATAACCCACATCACTTAACTAAAAGGCTATTGTGTTGTCTCACGACTTCTGTCAACTGCAGAAAGCAGGCAACGGTACACCGGACCTGACCTGAGATAACAGTTCGCGCCTTAATCAAAAACACAAAAAACAGCTAACAAAAAGGCTAACAAGCCACTTGGCGGACTGAAAAGTCCGAGGTGGTAGCGTGGGGATTCGAACCTGCGTCGTCCATCACGCGGTGAATGTGGGCCCAGTACGCTACCAGTTCAGCCACCGCCTACCTTTAGTTTAGCAATTGTTATACATTTTGTTATGTTCCGTTAAGTTCTTACAAGATTAGTTTTGTTTCCTATTCTCTACTCTATTATTTGTTGTATTTCTCTGCCTGGAAAGACAATATGTAGTTTGATTTTGAATCTTTTGTCTTCCATTCACTTGTTGTTTCTTGACTTTATAGTTTAGACTTCGAAATGACATTTCTGTGGGAAGTCAATTAGGTGGACTCTTCTCTCTCTCTCTCTCTCTCTCTCTCTCTCTCTCTCTCTCTCTCTCTCTCTCTCTCTCTCTCTCTCTTCACATTGAGATTTACTTTTTTTTCGTCTGTTCTTCTCTTCTTTCCCCTCATCCCCTTTCAAGGTCAGATAGCCATATATTTTAAGGAGAGAAAGGCAAGGACAAGAGGGGGAAAAGAGGGAAAGAGGGAAGGCAAGCGAGAGAGAGAGAGAGAGAGAGAGAGAGAGAGAGAGAGAGAGAGAGAGAGAGAGAGAGAGAGAGAACGTTACGATGTTCAAAGGAGCTCTACTTTAGATGAATCTAGTTGTCATTGTATCACATTTGGTCTTTCAATCATCCCTTTTCCTTTCCTTTTTTTTTTTTTTTTTTTTTTGTCCTGCCTGTAGCGCCGGTAGCTTTCTTGAGGGGCCTTATTGACGGTGTGGTGTCATGAGACAGCCGCTATAATAAGCCATCCCATCCTGAGCTGTGCATGCGAGGCTTTGTTTACAAACAGAGGGTGGATGAGCTATGTCTTTTGTTGACTGCCTATCATGAAACGTCCCGCCTAAGTTTATTTTTTATCTTTTTTAAAGTGATACATTAGATGACCTACACCCTTTATATGTCAGTAAATGTGATAAATGAGGTAACCTACACCCCTTGTATGTCAGTAAATGTGATAAATGAGACAACCTACGCCCCTTGTATGTCAGTAAATGTGATAAATGAGACAGCCTACGCCCCCTGTATGTCAGTAAATGTGATAAATGAGACAACCTACGCCCCTTGTATGTCAGTAAATGTGATAAATGAGACAACCTACTCCCCTTGAATGTCAGTAAATGTCTGTTCATTTATCTGTCTTTGTTTTTTTTTTTTCTTTTATTTATTTCGCTTTAATCACTTCTTTTGTTAGCCTCAACATTCTCCAGAAACGACTGTTCCTCACCACAGCCACATTCCTTCCCTTTTACTCATTTACATAATTATCATCTTTATCATCATCATTATTATCGAAATACATTTACGCAAACTTAATTGCAAGTTAATTAGATGAATCAATGCACCTTAACCCAGTAAAACCCAAGGGGCTTTAATATTTTCACAAATCATTCATATTTGATTATGTTACACTTATTAATCATACTACTAAGCAATATATTATCCTATTTCGATGATATATTGCTTTAGCTCGTCAAAAATCTTCATATGTAGTCATTGGGATTAAGTGCCACTGGTGAGGCTCTTTTGCTGCACACATTATTTGCTCGGCATTTCTCCGTATTTCTTTCGGCAAATCTAGTATATATGGCTCTCGTTGAAGCTCATATCACTGTAATTTCCTGGTTGGATTACTGAATTGGCCTGATAATAAAGTGACAAAATAAATTGAATAATGAAATTATCAGTTTATTATTCACCAAAAAATTATCACATTCACATTGTAATCATGTTTTGTTATCCTTCAGCTTTATTTTTCAAAAGAGTTTATTTAGCATTTTAGCAAAATATATAATTTAAAAAAATGAGAATATACATGCATGGAAACATTACTACCTCATGTTAAAGGATATATTTCCTACTGTTATGGTATCAGACACCTACTTCTCATGGTAGATTTGAAAGCAGTTGTTCAAGTGCATTGATTTCTTGCATTTCGTGCATTGAATCCTACAATTCTTATCGCATGCTCTTACTGGACAACTCTGAGGGTAGTGATTTAGGTTGTCAGTTCTGACTTCTACAGGGACAGAATAGGAAGGACCTGGTATTGATTCGGCTCGTGGCCTTGGCTCTGACTCTTTTACCATTACTGTAACCAAGCTTCGGCAGAATTCTTTTTGCTTTACTTGATCATTTGTGCACAGCTGATAAACTCTCCAGCTGTAAACTACTGCAGTGTTTACTGCATTTAGAAGGAGAGGTCAAGAGACTTACTCCAGTAATCCTTTTCGCTTGTGCAAAGGTTATAACCAGAAAGCAGTAATAATCCAATAAAGTTGTACATTTCTTCTGGTGTTATTTTGAAACTTGGGATGTTGCAATCTCTATTAGCATACCTATTTATCTCATCGACAGGATGGATAAGCATGTTCTGAAACACTTTTTCAGAAACAGACCACTCAGACATGCCAGTAAGTTCTGGATTTATTTCTAGTAAGAGTTGTTTTGCACTTCCTTTTTGTCATGGATTAGGTCTGGGTGAGGAGAAATACGGCTACATTACCACTTTGGGTGATCTTTTTATGTTTTTTACTTGTTGCACTGCAATTTTATGATGGCTCCTCATAAAATACATCAACTTCACTTGCAATCTCTTTTGACATCGTATTTTCATTTACTAAGTTATCGTCATCTAGATGTTCAATGTTACTCCCATCACCACCAGCTACTGGGCCAGTAATGACAATATTAACATCTTTCAAATCTTCAGTGAAAAGTGCAGCGTCCTTCAAGAACCGATGATAAGTAATGCCTTGTCCATAAAACATTTGTTTTTCCATTTCTGAATCATGTAAAAGATTATATATATATATATATATATATATATATATATAAATATATATATATATATATATATATATATATATATATATATATATATATATATATATATATATATATTATAAATTGATTTTCTATTCATCAGTTACTCACAAGTTATACTGTTCACACCCTTTATTCACTTGTTGATAAAAAAAAAATATATTGTATATCAAGAGAGCCATGAGTAATGGGCCGGCGTTACTAGGAATAATCCCAGTGACTACATATGGAGACTTAAAACTTTACACTCACCTTATGCAAAGCATGTAGGGGTAATGGATGATCCATCCTGCGTTTCCTCTCCCTGTGGCCTTTGACTTGTGATTGACCGAATATTAGGCGCGGGAGGCTCTTACTGCTATTTCAAGACAGGTTTGAACAAGAGTGCGTGGGAGACTAAAAGAAAACTGGTGAAGATAATGTTTTCCAGGTGCAATTAGGTCTATGGATAACTATGCCAATTCCAAATTTTCTCTCCAAATATGATCAAATAAAGCCTAATAAGAGATTATGATCCATTTTTCAGCATATAACCAAGCAACAATAAATGTAGACATATTTGAAAATAAGGACTACAAAATAATGTAGTCATTGGGAAATGACATTTTTTTATTTAAATAATATAATACAATATATTACAAGAAAGAGGCTCAGAGTTACACGGGTCTCTCTCTCTCTCTCTCTGTCTGTCTGTCTGTCTGTCTCTGTCTGTCTGTCTGTCTGTCTGTCTGTCTGTCTGTCTGTCTGTCTGTCTCTCTCTCTCTCTCTCTCTCTCTCTCTCTCTCTCTCTCTCTCTCTCTCTCTCTCTCTCTGTCTGTCTGTCTGTCTGTCTGTCTGTCTGTCTGTCTGTCTGTCTCTCTCTCTCTCTCTCTCTCTCTCTCTCTCTCTCTCTCTCTCTCTCTCTCTCTCTCTCTCTCTCTCTCTCACTTTGACACATAAAAAATCCCACTTCCTTTCCTGTCCGATTGCAACACCCAGAAGCAACATGTGGTGAGTAGGTGGGGGGGGGGGGAGGTGATGGTCGAGGTGGTGGTGGGTGAGGGGTTAAGGGGCGTTGTGGTGGTGGTGATGGTGGGGGTAGTGGAATGTTGGTTGGCGGAGGTGGGGGTGGTGATGATGGTTGGGCTGGTGATGGTGATGATCTTGGTAATGATTGTGACGTTGGTGGGGATGGTGTTAACCCGGTAGCAGCGACGGGCCAAATATGTGGCTTTACCGTGTAGCAGCGACGGGCCAAATTTGTGCCATGATATAAACCCCCCAAAAAAGATGATACATAATCTGATCACAAATGCTTTGATATGTATTATGAAATGGTTTGTTGAGGGGTGATTTTTTTCTCATTTTTCTCCCTTATAGGGACCATTAAGAAACATGATCCCGCTGCTACCAGGTTAATAATGTACTTTATGTGTAACAGTAATGAAGAAGAAAAATACAGGCCAGCAAAGTTTCACATTTTGTGTGTTCAAATTTGGCCAATTAGCATCTGGCAACTACAATCGCTACCCCATTTCTGATATACGCACCTCCGCGATCTCCTAAAATTGCCAGTGAAGCCAGAGCCGGCAACACCACAGGTGGGGGGCAGAGCAGCAACACCGGTAGGTGGGGGACAGAGGCGGCAACACCGGCAGGTGGAGGCCAGAGGCGGCAACACAGGCAGGTGGGGGGCAGAGGCGGCAACACCGGCAGGTGGAGGCCAGAGGCGACAACACAGGCAGGTGGGGGGCAGAGGCAGCAACACCGGCAGGTGGGGGGCAGAGGCAGCAACACTGGCAGGTGGGGGACAGAGGCGACAACACTGGCAGGTGGGGGGCAGAGGCGGCAACACCGGTAGGTGGAAGCCAGAGGCAGCAACGCCGGCAGGTGGGGGTAGAGGCGGCAACACCGGCAAGTGGAGGCCAGAGGCGGCAACACCGGCAGGTGGGGGCCAGAGGCGGCAACACCGGCAGGTGGGGGCCAGAGGCGGCAACACCAGCAGGTGGGGGGCAGAGACAACAACACCGGCAGGTGGGGGGCAGAGACAGCAACACTGCCAGGTGGGGGGCAGAGGCGACAACACCGGCAGGTGGAAGCCAGAGGCTGCAGCACCGGCAGGTGGGGGGCAGAGGCGGCAACGCCGGCAGGTGGAGGCCAGAGGCGGCAACACCGGCAGGTGGGGGGCACAGGCGGCAACACCACAGGTGGGGGGCAGAGGCAGCAACACCACAGGTGGGGGGCAGAGGCAGCAACACCGGCAGGTGGGGGGCAGAGGCGGCAACACCGGCAGTTGGAGGCCAGAGGCGGCAACACCGGCAGGTGGAGGCCAGAGGCGGCAACACCGGCAGGTGGAGGCCAGAGGCGGCAACACCACAGGTGGGGGGCAGAGGCAGCACCACCGGCAGGTGAGAGGCAGAGGCGGCAACACCTTTAGTAGCGTATTCACAAAAGAGAACTTGACATCGATTTCCGCCCTGAGGTATATTTACCAAGGCCCTGAAGAACATCAGCTTGCGTTGACCGAAATTGATATCAGTGGAGTGCGTGCGTACTTGAAAAGAAAAAAAAAAATCCAAATAAATCTCCGGGTCCCGACAATTTATCTCCTTGCGTGTTAAGAGAATGCAGTCGACAGCTAGAATTACCCATAACGTTGATGTTCAGCAAGTCATTAGCACAGGCAAGCGTGCCCGTGCCCGTGCCCCCTGATCTTAAAAAAAAAAAAGATAAAAAACAAGCCAGTAATTATCGTCCTATCATCCTTACGTCTGTCCTAATTATACTGTTCGAAAAAATAATCAGGGATAAAGTGATCACGTTCCTCGAAACAAATGATTTGATAACTGATAATCACGGATTTCGGAGAAATCGATCTTGCCTTATCAACTTATTAACTATTTTCAACAACGTTTATTCAAGTTTAGACACCCAAGCCCCATATGACGTAATAATATTTACCTAGACTTTCATAAAGTGTTTGATAAAGTTCCCCACGTTAGGCTTATTTCAAAACTGCGTTCCCACGGTATAAATGGACATCTGTGCGTGGATTCATGACTGGCTCACAGACAGACAATAGCGTGTAGTTCATAATGGTGAAGCATCCGATTGGCAACCCGTAACCAGCGGCGTGCCCCAAGGTTCGGTCCTGGGACCAACACTATTCATAATTTACGTGAACGATTTAGAGACTGATATCCTATCAAAAGTATCCAACTCACCATATTAGGAGGTACGGTAACGAACAGTAAAAAATGCGAGAATATTCAATCAGATTTAATAAGACTTGCCGACTGGAGCGAAAAATGGCAAATGTGTTTCAACGTAGATAACTGCAAAGTAACGCACATAGGTGAAAAGAAACCTAACTTTAAATATGAGATTCAAGGACATGAGCTCAGCGAAGTAAAACAAGAAAAAAAAATATTGGTGTCATTATCAGTAACACTTAAAATGAGCGATCAATGTATTGCGGCGAGTAAAAAAGCCAGTATGATGTTAGGATTAATCTCAAGAAACTTTGATTATAAATCACCCGAACTTATGAAGAGATTATATTCAGCATTTGTAAGACCACACCTAGAGTACGCTGTTCAGTTCTGGTCACCGAATTATATCAAAGACCAAGTTTTGCTAGAAAAGATACAGAGACGAGCAACCAAACAAATTCCAGCGCTCCGTAACTTGCCGTATGACGAACGTTTAAAGCGATTGGATATTTTTTCCTTAAAAAAAGCGAAGGGTAAGAGGGGACTTCAGGTGGGATTGTAAATGGTCGGCCTGAATTTTTTTTTCTTTTTTTTGTTGTTGTTGTTCTTTTTGGCTTATAAAATTCTGTGAATTTTTATCTTTCTTTTGGTATATGGATGAATCTGAAAAAAAAAATACAGTGGTATGCAACATGCAATGCAAAGTGCTGCACTGTGTTTCCGCGCGGCGCTACGGGCTACAATCCATGTTTTCTCCCTTTTTTAATTATAAGAAACTCTTAGGTTCTCTCTCATCACTGGCCAAAAAAATGGAAAATTTAGAACTCACTATTATATTTATATATTTATCCATAACAATTTTTTTTTCATAAATCCAACAAAATACTCTATGTATCCGCCTCAAATGTCTTTTTTCATTATATTTTATTGATTTTACACAGTAGAACACTAGTTTTTACTTTGAAATATGGCGAAATATGGTAAAATTCGAGTACTTGGATTTATGACCCTGTAAAAATGATGTAACCTTGGGTAAACAATGCAGCCTGTTTACACAGTCAATGAAATTAAGTAAGGGAAACCATGTCTGCTTTTTCTTCATATCCTGATGTATATATCCTGTGGATATCAAGTCCCTAGGTGGAATAGGGAAAATTAAAAAAAAATATCTAAACTTCATCGCTTGATATCTCAAAACCATGATTTTGCATTTTAAAAAATATCTCCTCCTTTGCATTTCTTGTTATACACATATCTTCCACTGCAGCTTATGAAAGTATGTGTAAGGAATAAAGGCTACTCTCGAAACTATTGTTTGAAGTTGATTTTGATTTTTGAGAAATATTTATATGTCAAAATAGTTTGTATTATTTCATCGAACTTTAATTTTTTTTTTTTACTAATGTATAAAACAAAAAGAGAGTAGCCTTTAATCTCCTATCCTTCCTGATTAAAATGCTTTTTATACGAGAGACATCGGTCCACCAATAAGGGAGGAGGTACACTTAGAACGTAAGGACTTTAAACATGGGATTTGAGATTTTACAACCCCCCCCCCCCCTCAATCGAGGTGTTCAAAATCCTTAATAGATTCGAAAACATTAAACCTGATAGTCTATTTCAGAGAGACGCCAACTCAATAACACGCAGTAACGGTATGAAGTTAAAGGGAAACATATGTAACACATTGGCGCGCAGAAGTTATTTCAATAATAGAGTCGTCGATCACCGGAATAGGCTCCCACTGTCAGTAGTTAGCGCACAGAGTATCAATAGCTTCAAGTCTTCATTGGATAAGTACTTCAGGGATATAGGATTTTACTGAACCTTTTTCGTATGTTCCAGACACACTGCAGTACGACTACAACCTGAAGACTTTGTTAATCATTTCCCTCACAGCTTAAAGGTAAAACGTAGCGGTGAAGTGAAGAATATAAATGATAGCCGGAATATTTTTTGTCACTTTATTTTATTTATTCTAGTTAAGTAATTTCTTCTTCGTTCCTCAACTAGCATATTTTCCTCCCTTACCTTACGGAATGTAAGGTGAGGGAGGAAAATAAGCTATTTGAAGAACGAGGAAAATATAACGACTAGAATAAGAAAAAAAATAACGGGACAAAAATTATTACGGCTATAATTTACATTCTTTTTATTAGCTTTCATTTTGTTTCATTAATCCTAAACCCTTCAATTAATAACTAGCAGGCTAACGACAACATCAACAACCCGCGACATGTGTCAGGGCCAGACACATGTCAGGTAAGCCTTCCAGCCAGGTGTCCTAATTACCGAGGCGTGTTCAACCTTCACTCGAGCCTGGCACCAATAAGTATTTTATTGCTTTTACAGCTGGATACTCAGGTGACATTTGAATAATATTTCAAGTAACGAAGCAGTTAAAATCCGTGCTTTATATAATGCAGCTAAAACATCTTCTGTGAGGCTAAACGGTACTATAGTCTCTGTCTGTGAGGACTATAATATAGATAGTATGTTGGTGTGAAACTTTGTCCAGCACGTGTTGGGGACTCCTGTTGTGTCAGTGAGTCGTACACTGAAACAGTCAAATCAATATGTGGTTTATTTCGTCATATTTCCGCTCAATTATTGCATTTTCATCCTTATGCATTATTCCTGTTCTCTATCGTAATAGTTTTGACATTACATTAGGCAACTCTTGTACCGTCGAAGAGCGAAGGCTTTATCTATGCCGAGGTGGCTCTGAAAGTTTGGGAGTAACCTGAGAAGGTAGGGCCTGTGCATCAGCTGTTTATTGCTGTTGTAGAACGAACATTATTTAATGTGTCATGAGTAGCAGTCACCTCTCCGCTACGAGTTATTATTTTCGGTAAAATTTTTCTCAGCGATTTCAGGGTTGAGCAATGCAAAGAATAGATCAGTGTCTGTCTCTGGATTTAAAGGGTATGCTCGCCTAATCGTTGGACATTGCTGCACGTCGATGCAATCTTCATGAAGGACTTTTACTCTAGCTGTGGGGACCGTTGAAACCTTACTAGTCCTGAGGTTTATAATTTTTACCATTATATCACTGATCTTCTCTGTTACCCTGTAGGGTCCATCAAAAATAAGTTACAACTTTTTATTTACTTTTTTCTGTGGTCTCGTTTGAGGAACACTGTCTCCAACGTTGATAGTTTTGATTTTGAAGCTTTGTATTTCTTTTCTATTTCTTCTCTACCTTTTTCAATGTAAACCTGGCATCTATCATAAACTTTATTTGCAATTGCAGCCATTTCCTCTTTATAGGAGTAAATATCATAAACTTTCCTTGCAATTGCAGCCATTTCCTCTTTATAGGAGTAAATATCATAAACTTTCCTTGCAATTACAACCATTTCCTCTTTATAGGAGTATATATCATAAACTTTCCTTGCGATTGCAGTCATTTCCTCTTTATAGGAGTAAATATCATACCAGGGCTGCTGAATTTTTTTCTAACATAGTGTAGGGTACAGGAGGATCTCTAAAAATTCTCTCTCTGTCTCTCGATAAAATGGGGACTCCTTTATGGTGCGATAATACGCAGCATTATAGGCCAAGATGTCTATAAGTAGCATTATATCCCAAACGGACACATTTCCTAGAACATTCTCCTCAAAATGTTAACAACAGTATAATTTTCGCGCTTTATTATTCCATTTCCATTTGTATGGTAAGCCGTTATTCGCATGTCGCACAGGTTGCTTCTAATTTATCTCCTGCATCACGGAATTAACGAACTCTGAACCTTGACCTGTAACAACTGTCTGAGGAACACCGTGTACACAAACAACATCCACGTACAACGCCCTTGCCATTTCGCGGGCTTCCTTACTCCGTAAGGGTACTATAAACAAATACCTTTTAAAAACATCAACTATGGGCATTACGTATCGAACCCCATTGTCCGATACACCCATGGGACCCACAAGGTCCATGTGTATTCTTCCAAAAGGAGCGGTGACGTCTGGATATTGCCGCCAAGGAGCAGGGTGCAAGTTCCCAACTCACTTTTAAAACGACTACCATGACGCACTTCCTTACATAATTTTCTACATCCCGTTTCATTCCAGGCCAGAAAGCGAACTTTCTACACCGACATAACGTAACTTTGGTTCCTCCGTGCCCTGCAGTGGCGACGAATGAGCCAGAGTTATCGCCTTGGAAATACTTGGGGGGTAGAATCACCACCTTAGTGGCTTCTCCGTACGGACTCACTAAAACACATCATTTATTTCCACCTGTAACTCTGACAGGGGCGGCATCTCACATTATGCCCATCTTCAACACAATATAACATAATTTCCACCTGTACCTCTAACAGGGGCGGCATCTCACATTATGCCTTTTTTCTCTGAGTCTTTGCTCAATCTCATTCATGGGGCTTCCTTCTTTTAGCATACTTATATGCTGGCTGCTCATCATGCAGCTCACTAATCTCCTGAATACTCCAGTCAAGTGTGGCCAATACACTCACTATTCAGGTCCATACATATCATATATTTTATTTTCTCATTTTTCGGCGCCTGTTTCTTTTTTTTTTCTGCACTAGTGCAATACCTTGCCCCTCATTATCCACGTGTTCCACGGTTTTTGTTGTTCCCCATCCACAAACATTATCGCGCGTGTCCTTATAATTCAATCTCAGTGTCCTGTTGAGCCTTCATCCTTGATAAAAAAATCTGCTACTATATTTTCCTTGCCAGGCAAATGATTGATTGTGAAACCATACTCACTCATGAGAGTCTGCCATCTAGCTATCCTGCCGTTGGGACTAGCTACCTGTAACAACCATACTAAAGGTCTGTGATCCGTGTGGATCTCAACAGGGTAACCCAGTATTAATGGGCGGTTTACGTGTAACCCATAAATTACAGTTAAAGCCTCTCGTTCAACTATACTGTACCGCTGTTCTGCCGTATTCAATTTCTCACAAAAAAAGATACAGGTCTTAGTTTATCATCATTATCCTGTTATTGCAATACTCCACCAGTATTGTAGTAGGACGCGTAGAGTGACTGTACCAAGCATTCTATCCTTAAGGGTTGAGAACGCAATTTTTGTTTCATCCGTCCATATGAGTGGAGTTGTATTTTATTTTTATTTATTCTTTTAGTGTACCTTTCTTCTTTTTGTAAATCTTTAGAAAAGGAGCAACAATTTGTGAATAATTTGCAATAAATTTGCGATAATAATTAGTCAATCCAAGAAATGACTGTAAATCATGAACAGTTTTGGGGGCCGGGACGTTTTGTATGGCCTCCAGCTTGCTAGACTGAGGTCTTATTCCCTCTGAGCGGATGGCATGGCCCAGGTAATCTACTTTGTCCTTAAAAAAGTTACACTTCTCCATCTTAAGAGTCAGTTTGGCTTCCTTTAAGCGATCCAGAATTTGTTCTAAGTTATCTGCGTGATGAAAATATATCGCCCAGGATAATTATGTCATCAAGGTACACCTGAACCTTGTTGCTTAATAGCCCTGTAAGGACAGTGTTTATTATTTTCTTGCAGCAGGACGGGGCTGTTTTAAGGCCAAAGGGGAGGGAAGTAAATTCCCAATGTCCTGCTGGAGAAGAAAATGCCGTCTTTTCTCTGCTGATTTCATCTTGGGGGATTTGATGGTAACCCTGTTTCATGTCTAGGCATGAAAAAAAAACTTACTATCTCCCAATTGATTGAGTATGGTAGTTATATTAGGGAGTGGGTACCGGTCGTCCCGTAGTGTTTTATTAAGTGCCCGGAAGTCCAGACAAAGTCGTAGTACTCCATCTTTTGGGGGCACTGGGATAAGTGGGGCATTATAGGGTGATCGCGAAGGGCGAATCACACCCTGTTGCTGGAGCGATATAAGTTGTTCATTTACTCTGTCATGATAACTGATAGGAATGTTATATGGACGCCTGTACACTACTTCATCAGTGTTTTGCTTGATGGTGCTTAAAAAATAGGGCGTTACTGTTAATGGTTCTTGTTCTGTGGAAAACACTGTTATATATTTATCTATTAAGGACTTTAAAACCTGATTCTCTCTCTTCACTTGGGAATTTAGCGTCAACAATTTGATAGAGGCTTTTCTTCCTTACTTCAAGCTCTGCGGGCTTCAAGTCTGTTTTAGCTGTGTCAGCGGTCTGTACACTAGATACTTGTGGCAGATCAGCGTATAGCTCATGAGTGACAGGCTTCACAAATCCTAACGTTGTATTATCATCTATCTTTACACTCACTTTCAATATTCAAATACGGCACAGTGACATAAGATCTTTGATTGTCAGATGAAGGGGTTAACTTAACTATCCCTGAGCACAAGACTCTAGCCTGAGGAGTACTAACACAAGGCTCAAATAAAGCTTCAGTTGCCTGTAGTTGCGTCACTAGCGTTATGTAACCTGCAACAGATGCATGCAGTTGCAAAGGTTCCGCTGCTTGGCAATGTACGGCCTTATTTTCAGTGAGACCTTCTTTATTTCCATCTACATTTAGCTAAGATCCTTCACCTCTAGATATAAGACATATTTTTCCTGGCATAATTGTATGGTTTCCCCTTCTATTATCAGTTTTAAGCTTCGTTCTTTTGTTCCTCATTTAGTTTCAATGTTTTTAAAATAATCTCGTGCTACACGACAAATCAGTACTCAACATAATATGAGTCGGCAAATCTACATCGCGTGTTATCAATAAGTCTTGGAAACTACTTTTTCCTTCCATATTAACTTGTCTTTTACCGTCATTTTCAATATGGTATCTTTGCACAGAGACAATATTCACGGGTTTCGCTTCACAGTCATTTACTGCGAGCCCTAATTCTTTAACAAATTCATCCGTTAAAAACTCACACACGCTCCTGGTTCTAGGAGTGCTGCCACTTTTGCATATGTATTATCATGAGTAGTGCGATCTGCCTAACAAAGTTACTCTTGAGTTATGTTAATTATAGCCTTCTTTTCATTATTTTTAAGGTCACTCCCTTGTTTGTTATAGCCTTCTTTTCCTTATATTTATGTGAGGCGGTTACTCCCTTGTTCGTTATAGCCTTCATCTTATTATATTAAAGGTTACTCCCTTGTTCGTTATAGCCTTCATCTTATTATATTAAAGGTTACTCCCTTATTCGTTATAGCTTTCATCTTATTATATTAAAGGTTACTCCCTTCTTCGTTATAGCCTTCATCTTATTATATTAAAGGTTACTCCCTTCTTCGTTATAGCTTTCATCTTATTATATTAAAGGTTACTCCCTTCTTCGTTATAGCCTTTATCTTATTATATTAAAGGTTACTCCCTTATTCGTTATAGCCTTCATCTTATTATATTAAAGGTTACTCCCTGTTTTGTTCTTCGCTCATTTTCCGTTTTTTCCACTGCAAGTGTGCATATTTATTTATTTATTTATTTATTTTCATTTGTTTATTTAATGTTATTTGTAGTAGATAACTGAGGGGGGCACTACCCTGGCCTCCTCTTCCTCTGATTCTCTTACTTCACACATTTATCTTAATACTTCACACTATTGTCCATATGCTTCATTTTTTTTTATTTTTTTATTCATGACTTTTTATCCATACCTCACACTTTTCTTAGTATTTCACATTTTTTCTAGATCATACTCTACACTTCCTACCTGGGGACGCGGGTTAGGCCTTTATAATGTCACTCTATGGCTGCATGTCCGCCGCGGCACACCACCACCCTGTGAGGCGTAGAGCCCGTGTTCCCCTCCATCCTGGGGTAACAATCCTAAAACAAACAAACCTGAGAGGCGGACGCTGCCGCTGCCTGTCACCTGACACCCTCTCACTGATGAATGGATCGCGGCGCGGGTGGAGAGACTGCCCATCCCTTTCCACTCCGCCCGGGAAGGAACTCATGAATTCTCGGTTGAGTCGCGTGTGCTACCCATTGCACTACAGAACAACAGTGGTTGGCCAGAGTTTCCATTACCATATCGTCAAAGTCCATGTCCTCCGGAAGAACCATTAATTATATAATTAAATCGTCACTATTATTTCCGCCACTTAAAACGAGCAAAGCTTAATGAAAATAAGAGGCGTTTTCTCGTCAGAGTAAATTAAACAAAAGCACTGTAAGCACATGTCCCTATTTATCCCTATACCGCTGCCGCCAGTTTTGGACCCTTCTTTTCTTGTATTAAATCAACTCTTTTATCACTCATTAATTACTCCATAAATGATCTCACCGTCTCGTATCCCTGGTAGCGTGATCCGGCTTAAGTTGTTATTGGAGATTGGTGTTCGGGGATAAACAAGGGAAAAAGAAAATATACATTTATTTAAAATGAAATGAAAGTAATTGCCTTACGCAATATTCTATGCTCAGACGATCATAACGCTGGCATATTCAGCAATGGATACAACATATGACAAACGACATGTCTTTAAACATAATACTACAATTTATGCTCAGTTGTTGCCAATAATAATAACACTCGTCATTCCACAAGCAGTGGTTTGTTTCTCTCTGCTTGCATCACAATATTTAAATACTCTCCTCACATCCTGATTACACATTCCTATAGTATAATCTACTACAATTTCACGGAAGCACCAAATTATACCACACCCAGTGCTTTCTACCTTTGCTTTGCATCGCAAACAAATAATCACAATCCTGTCCCACTCACAATCCTACTTCACATCTCCTACATTATAATCTCCAGGACAATACAGTCGGTTTCCCTTAGATTCTCGAATTTCTACTCACGATTAAGATCACAACAGCCATTCTCAGCTGAGTGAGTAGCAAGTCTGCTTGAAGCGAGTGCAAGGCTCGGTCTGGCCATATCACTGTTGTCTAGGTCACATTTTTCCTTGCTTGAGGCGGAACTACATCTTTGACACGCCTTCATTTTCTACATAACCAGTAGCCAATACTTCCTGTCAACAACCATTGGCTCGCTCATTATGTTATATTGTTTACTTCTCCTACTATTTGTTATTTCACTCTTAAGACACTCCCACAGTGACTTCTCTTTTCAGTTATTCGCTTATAGCATTTCGTCACACCGCACGTGACATGTTAGAGTCCTCTTGAATGGTTATCCACACTTCCTGACCACGCCTACTGGGTATCTGCTTTCTGTATGTGGGTCTGGGTATTTTCCATAACCTCTCAGTAGTGTTAGTGCTTATCAGATGTTTACAACTTTGTATATCTGACTAATTGCTTTCCTTCCCTCTCCTATCATATTTACAATTCTTGTCTCCATATCTCCACTCGGTATTTGCCTCTGATTGGGGTCACTATTAATTAGCTGTGCTGCTATGGTCGTCTTCTGTTTGTCCATATTCTGGGTCCCAACAGCCTGGCACCAATAAGTTATCTGCGCACTATAAATGACAAACCATTAAAATTACATTAGTCGTGAAGTTATATTTCAGAAGCACACCACGCTAGTTAATAAGCGCGCGCACACGCGCGCGTCAAAGTAACGGCCTCGTGTTCAGGAGGACGCGAGTTCAATCCCAGCCCGGTGCCACCAAGCTGGGATTTTTCAGCCGCCGCCGAGTGGCTTAAAACTACCCACATGCTGTCCAGAAGACCACCTGTCAACCCGGACTCTAGATTCTAGGATCAAAGATGAGCTCTGGGAGGGCAGCATGAGCCAATGCAAGATGGCGCCACTATAAACACTCGCCTGCGCCAGAACGGGCTGGGCCGACCATCAGGACCTACCGGAAAGAAGCCTTGGACCGACCATCAGGATCCACCGGGAAGAAGCCTACCGGCGCAATAGGCTGCTATGTAAAAAAAAAAAAAAAAAAAAAAAAAAAATCATATATCCACACACACACACACACCTGAGCTCTTGTCAGATCTAGTGCTCTTGGAGCTGCTACAAAGCTGCATGGCTTTACCCCTCACCCCCCTCCTTCTACCCTTCACTATTATCAAATGTTACCTTTTTTCCTCCACATCTATCCACCTTCCTCTGCCATCAACCTTCACCTTAAAATCCCGTATTTCCTTCCTACCCCGCTATCCTTGTCTCCTCTTTCTTTCCTCCACTTCCATCGACTTCTCACCTTGCTCCTTCTTCCACCATCCACTTCTTCCTTCCTCTCTCACTATCCATTCCCCCAACTTCCTCCCTCCTCAACCGTCCACTCCTTCCCTTCCTTCTTCCCTTTCCATCCCCGCACTCCTCATCCTATCTCCTACACCATCCACTCCTCCCTTTCAACCCCTCTCCACTTTCCCTCTTCTTCCCTTCCCCATCGTCCACTCTTCCTCTTGTTCCCTCCCTACCTTGAACATCTTTCTATTCCCTCACCTCTCTTTCCTTTCCCTCTTCCTCTCCATCTGCCTCCATTAATTTCTCCCATTGCCTTCACCCCCCCTCTCTTCCTCACTATCCCATTAACTCCTTTTCCGTCTTTCCCTACCAGCTCCTCCATTCTCCTTTATCCCCTATCTTTTCTCCTCTCATGAGCTCCTCTTCTTTCCTCCCCTAAATTATCCCCCATTTTTCTCACCCCTCTCCTCCGCGTCGCAACTCACTTCACTCTCTCCCCACCAGAGTGAATTGGCCCCCCATGAGGATCGCCGGGGTGGGGATGAGGGAGGCCGGCGGTTCACCTTACTTCCTCTGCCTTCACAGCTACCTCCTACTCCTCTTCCTCGCCATTGTCCTCCGGTTCTACTCCACCTCGGCCGCGCGTCTTCAGCCTGTGCATCTTGATAGTGAGTACGTATAAAGGGAAGGAAAGGGGGAGAGGGACGAGGAGGAAAGATAAAAAAAGGGCAGGGAAGGTATGGGAAGGGAAAGGGAGGAAAGACAGGAAAAGGGAAGGGCTGGGCTGGTTTGGGAAGGGAGGGAATGGGAAGCAATGGAAAGGAATGGGAAGAGAAGAGTAAATCAAGGAGAGCAAGTATATTCGGAGAAAAGAAAAGCCACACAAAAGGTAAAGAAAGGTAGGGTTGGGTATGGTAAAGCTGGCAAAGGAAGGAAAGGAGAGGGAGAAAAGGAGAAAAAAAATATAAGACATTGAAATGTTCGGTTAAAGAGAAACAAACAAAATATAAAATAGAGATCGGGAAGGGAAGGAAAACGAAGATAAGGGCATGGGTTGGAAAAGGAAGAGACGGAGAGGTTACGAAAGATCATTAAAGGGTATAGTTGTAATGAAAAAGAGATGGGAAGGGAGGGGATAGAGGAAGAGTAAAGTAAGCTAAAGAAGGTAAGTAAAAGGTAAGTAGGGATATTGAAAGAAGGGAAAGGGATGGAAGTGAAAAGTTAGGAGAGCGAGGGGAGGTTAGAGAAGGAGAGGAATAGGGATGAAAGGGAACGAATAGGAAGGGAAGGGAAGGAATGGGAAGGAGAGGAATGAAGAGTAAAGATATTTTTTTTGAGTGATAGCCTTTGAAAAGAAAGGAGGGGGAAGGGAAGTGGTAGGGGTGAATTTAAGGAAAGGGAAGGTTACATCAAGGTAAAAGAAATGTAGGAGGAAGGGTTGTGTTACGCGTCAGGTAATTTGTGATACAGGTGTTGCGAGTATGATGGATGGGGATTTTGGGGAAAAGGGATGGAGGATGGGAAGGGATGTAACGAAGGGGAAGGTGAGTGGTTTAGGAGAATGGAAAGGGGTGGAAAGAAAAGGCGAACAATAAGAGATGTAAGTGGAGAGAAAAATAAACGGTTGGACAGTAGTTTAGTCCAATGAACAAAATAGTACAGAAAATATAGAAAGAAGGAAGAAAAGAAACTTAGGGAATAGTATACAAAGGTAATGGAGAAGTCGGCGTTGAGTGAGGTCATTAATTTAGATTATTGTAAGGTCAACAGGTCAGAAGGTCAGTCTGTATCACGTCCCGCATTGGTTATTGTTTTCTTCCATCGGGTTTCAATATTCCTTTATCGACAAGATATATATTGTCAGTGACCGTGTGTGTGTGTGTGTGTGTGTGTGTGTGTGTGTGTGTGTGTGTGTAATTTTACTTGGTCACACATATTGTCATACAACTGGTGTTTTTTTCTTCATGTGTTAAGCTTTCAGTGTCGGTAGTACAGTAATTAAATTTTACTTAGCTTTAAATATATTTTGTTTACTATTTCCGTTTTCTTTTCTTTGTAGGTCAAAACTAATGTTATATCAATGCTTTTCTCTATTTGTTTATCCCATTTATTATTTATCAGTTTTGTTATCACGAGTGTTGTCACCATTGCCCTTTCTTGCATCCTCACCCTTACTCCAGTGGGCGTCTTTACCTTGTACTCTGTTCCTCTGCTCAGGTAAGTCCCTCAAATCAGGGGCTTTACCTGACGGCTTGAGGGACGCCGGTAAACAAACAAACACCAATATATATATATATATATATATATATATATATATATATATATATATATATATATATATATATATATATATATATATATATATATATATATATATATATATATATATATTTTTATATATATATATTTATATATATATATATATATATATATATATATATATAGATATATATAGAGAGAGAGAGAGAGAGAGAGAGAGAGAGAGAGAGAGAGAGAGAGAGAAGGTCATATAAAATGAAGGTTACGAGACAGGAAGCAGGAATAAGTTGGATGATTAGAAGGAGGAGGAGCTGGAGGAAAGGGAGGCGGAAACGGAGGCGGAGGCGGAGGCGGCGGCGGCGGCGGAGGAGAAGGAGGAGGAGGAGGAATAGGAGAAATGAAGGAATGGGTTGTTAAAGGCCCCGTCACACTGACTTTACGCCCTAATGACGACCTCCCGCGCTCCCGCAACCTGCAGGTCGCCGTAGGTCTCACATGATTGTGCGTGCGATCGTCATGTGTCTCCGTCCACCGTGCGACCGAAAAGGTCGGCTGGAGGTTTTGGGTGCTGCACCAAAAGCTATAGATAAGCTACAGTCACACTGACTTTACGGCCTGTTAACGACCACCCGCGACCCCAAAATGCTGCGATTCACACCCACCGCTCCCCGACCACATAGGTGGCAAAGTAGTCGTGCGACCGAACGGCTACCGGCGGTCGTTTATTGTCCGTCCAGTGTCCGCCCAGTGGATGGCCGGACGGCGACCATGGTAAGATTCACACCTTGACTTCACACTTGGAGTCAGGCCAAGACGCCCCCCACACACCGACCGGTGACCGACAGGCAAGGACCAGTACGCGTCCTGTCACAATGAGGACGGCGACCGCCCTTAACGACCTGTTGCTGACGTGTTACAGTATATAATATTATTACCCAGTTATATTACACATTTTTCATTCTTATTTTTAATGAATGAAATGAAAGTATTATGTGCTTCACTGCAGCAAAAGACGGATATTTGTGAGCCCCCGCTCCCCCCCCCCCTCCCCAATGTGCCGCAGACATGCAAAAAAATACTCCAAGCAATCTTGGTTTAACCTGTTGTTAGTATGTGTGTATGTATGTATTCGTTCCAAAGCATTTCCATCACCCTAGGCAGAACATAAGATGAAATTAACATTTGTTTTAAATGGATAAAAGCTATTAACTCTATAGACCATCATTGTTACTGGTGTTTACATCATATCCTGCAGTAATGTATTTTGCTTAGGCAGAGGTGACCCATACACATTTGCCCGTGTGCTTGACCTGAGGATCAGGTTGAGTCGGGACGGAGCTTGAACGGGCTGAGGGACGTGGGACGTCACTGCTCAGGAATGTACCTCATTTCCGGGCAAGGGTGGTTTGATCTTCCACCGGTCGCCGCACAACTCGTCGTGTGGTAGAAGGCCAGACGTCGACCACGGCCAATGACTGATGAAAAGTGGACGGCGAACATCAGCGACCTCCTACTATCTGACGGCAACCAGACGGCGTGACGCCGTCTGGTCCGCCGTCGGCGTCCGCTTGCCATCCGGTCGCCGTTCAACATAAGAACGCAGGAGTCTACAAGAGGCCGGTAGGCCTGTACGAGGCAGCTCCTTTGACCCTAAGTTCCCGTGTATCTAACCCCACCTAATATCGCTGTCCATGAATTTATCTAGTCTATATTTGAATGTGACAATTGTATTGGCACTCACCACATGACTGCTAAGCCTATTCCACTCATCCACCACCCTGTTAGTAAACCAAGTTTTGCCTATGTCCCTGTTGAATCTGAATTTATCCAGTTTAAACCCATTACTTCGTGTCCTACCCGGTTCTCTTACCAACAAAACCTTATGAATATCTCCCTTATTAAAGCCCTTCATCCATTTATAAACCTCGATCATGTCTCCACGCACCCTTCACCTTTCTAGAGAATGCAAGTTTAACTGTTTGAGTCTTTCCTCGTACGGCAAGTTTCTCAACCCCTGAATCATCTTAGTCATCCTCCTCTGCACCGATTCTAACATTTTGATATCCATTCTATAGTAAGGTGACCAGAACTGAACCGCATAGTCAAGATGAGGTCTAACTAATGCTAAATATAGTTTGAGGAAGACTTCGGAGCTTCTGTTGCTTACGCTCCTTGAAATAAATCCCAGTACCCTATTAGCTCAATTTCTAGCTTGAATGCATTGTGCCCTTGGACGGAGATCAGAGCTCACTAATACCCCTAAATCCCTCTCGCACCCAGACCTGCTTATGAGAGTGTCATTTAAGCAATAGTTATGTGAGGGGTTGTTCCTACCTACACTCAGAATACTGCACTTCCTTACATTGAACTCCATCTGCCATTTATCCGCCCAGTCATACAATCTGTTGAGTTCACCTTGGAGAATACTAGCGTCCCGATCCGACTCAATTACTCTACCGATCTTGGTATCATCTGCAAATTTACTAACATCACTACTAATTCCTGTATCTAAGTCATTGATATAAATAATAAACAAAAGTGGACCTAATACCCAACCTTGTGGGACCCCACTCGTAACACATCCCCAGTCAGATCTTTTACCATTGATTTGCACTCTTTGCTTCATATTGCTAAGCCACGCCTTGACCCAGTTCAAAACTTTACCCTCTACTCCGTGAGCCTGTAATTTAAGCAACAGTCGTTGGTGAGGAACTTTGTCAAACGCTTTACTAAAATCAAGATAGATTACATCATAATTTTCATCTCTGTCAACCGCCTCAAATACTTTATTGTAGAAGGGCAAGAGATTGGTGAGGCATGACCTACCTTTTTGTGAACCCATGCTGCGAGTTGTGAATTAAGCTATGTTTCTCTAAATGCTCCCGAATGTTCCTGGCTATTATAGACTCCAGCATCTTGGCTACAACCGATGTTAAGCTAATTGGGCGATAGTTTGAAGCAACTGACCTGTCCCCTTTTTTAAAAATCGGTGTCACATTAGCTACTTTCCATAGGCTTGGCACATAGCCAGTATTTACCGACATCTTAAAGATATCGGTTAGTGGGTCACTGAGTACATCACCAGCACCAACAGTTAATGGTCACCTGTCAACCACCGGTGGCAGTCTGCTTGCCGTCCAGGCGCAGTCCATTCGGCTACCAGAGGGCAACCTTTTTTACGACCGGCAGCGACCTGAGAGGTCGACTGGAGGTTTTAGAGCTGGAGCTAAAACCTCCATCGGTCGCAGGGCAGAGTGAGACACATGACGATCAACCGCACGCCCATGTGAGACCTTCCGCGACCTGCAGGTCGCTGGAGGTCGTCAGTAGGTCGTAAAGCCAGTGTGACTGGGCGTTTACACTGACTTTACGACCTGCTAACGAAGACCCGCGACCCCAAAATGCTGCGATTCACACCCACCGCTTCCCGACAACGTAGGTGGCAGAGTAGTCGTGCGACCGAACGGCTACCGGCGGTCGTTTAGTGTCCGTCCAGTGTCCGTCCAATGGGTGGCCGGACGGCGACCATGGTAAGATTCACACCTTGACCTCACACCTGGAGTCAGGCTAAGACACCCCTTACGCCGACCGGTGACCGACAGGCAAGGACCAGTACGCGTCTTTTCGTAATAAGGACGGCGACCTCCCTTAACGACCTGCTGCTGACGTTCTCTGCACTGTCATACACTAGGAGAATTTTCCGTTCACACGTTATTACCAGTTGTTACACTAATATTATCATCAAGTTATATTACACATTTCACTTTCTTATTTCTGTAAATTATTTGTGAAAAAATAATTAATTATAAAGGTAATGAAAGTATTATGTGCTCCACTGCAGAAAAAGACGGATGTTTGTGACACCCTCCCATGTGCCGCTGACATGCAAAAAATGTTCCAAGCAATCTTGGTTTAACCTGTGTATTAGTATGCTTGTTACATTATATTCGTTCTGAAGCATTTCCATCAACCTGGGCAGAGAAGATGAAATTAACATTCCTTTCTGAAATGGATAAAAGCCATTAGTTCCACAGATTCTAATAGTTTTTGCTATGTACATCATGTCCTGCAGTACTTTATTTTCGTTAAGCAGAGGTGATCCATTCACATTTGGCTGTGTGTTGATCTGTGGAGCAGGATGAGTCGGGACGGAGCTTGGACGGGCTGAGGGGCGTGGGACGTCACTGCTCAGGAACGTATCTTATTTCCGGTCAAGGGTGGTTAGACCTACCACTGGTCGCCGCACAACTCGCCGCGTGGTGGAAGGCCGGACGTCGACTACGGCCAATGACAAATGAAAGTGAACGGCGAACATCAGCGACCCCCTACTACCTGACGGCAAACAGACGGCGTCCTCTAGCCATCCGATAGGCGAGCTGGGCTACCCACTTTGGTTCACGAAAAGCGTTGCAGTGGTGGGCTTGGCATCTTCAGAAACTCACATAGCTCAGTGCACAGTTCAAACACCCGCTGTAAAACTTTCCCACGGGAGAGCCATCGTACCTCAGAGTGGAACAGTAGTGTCATGTCCTGCACCCATTTCATTGCAGAGCTGAGGGAACAGCCGAGACTGTAGTGGCCTTGACTTCACATAGTTAACCACGTCATACACAACAGTACTAAGAACAGAGTGCAGGTCAGAGGCTATGTCCTTCGAGGCGAGAGCCTGCCTATGCAGCATGCAGTGTGTGGCTACAATCTGCGGATTGATCGCCTTTATCCTCGCAACCACCCCACTCTTGCGGCCAGTCATAGGATGCAGCTGCGCTGTCGGAACAGACAGCAACGCAGTTTTCCCATTTCAGCTTTGTTTCGGTCATGAAATTATCAAGTATATTGAATATCTCCTCACCTGTTCGTCCAGGTATCTTTTTACAAAACAAAAAATCCTCAACAATGTGTCCATCCCATGGATAACGAACGAGCGCGATGAGCTGGGCGGAATTCATAATTAAGTCTTTTTTTTACCCGAAGACTCATGATATATACACTCCTGGCGGGTGCTGGATGTACGTACACTGCCGGTGGTTGACATTCAACCAGTATTGCCAGATGGCTCTCACGAAAATCGGCTGCATCTACCGCTAAATTTGCAAAATTTCGCGGACCCCCTATCAAAGTGCCACGGACCCCTGGGTCCGCGGACCACACTTTGAGAACCCCTGATATAAACAATAGGAAGGCGATCAGAAGTGGAATTGAACCCCTAACTAACAGTGACGGTTAATTAGTGACAAAACCAACACGTTGCGAACTTCTTAAACAATTATTTTCCTCGGCATTTAATACTAGTAGTCTTCCCACCAATACCACCAACACCAGCGACGACAATAGTACTAACGTAAATCCCATTCATGCATTTCCTAACTGTGTAATGCCTACCGATGAAGTCATAAATGCTCTCCAATCCCTTAAAACAAAGTTACAGGACCTAACAATGTATATCCTGTACAACTTAGAGAAACAGAGAGCGAAATACTCTCCTTTCCAACAACCGTATTCAATATATCTTTACGAGAAGGCATCGTCCCTTCGGATTGGAAAAAAAAGGCTAACGATTTTTAAGTAAAGACTAAAAAATACCAGCCATTTATAGACCCAGTAATCTAACTTCAGTTGTAGGTAAGCTACTCGAGAGCATAATTAGAGACAAAACTGTGAGTTACCTTCAAAGCCACTCATTAATCAAAGATTAATTAAGCGAACCAACACTTCCTTCAACTTAATATTTGCTAAACTAGAAATGCAAAGTTCTATAGCTATCTGATTAATGTAGAATCACTAGGTTTAAGGATAGACCACCTAGTCTGGACCATTCGGTCTGTGTGGTCTGCATATCTATGTAAATCTCTCTCTCTCTCTCTCTCTCTCTCTCTCTCTCCACCCTTGTTGATGTGATCTGCTTAATTGGAAAGCTTTTGTGATCGCCACTTTTTTTTTTTTTTTACTTTTGGAAGACGCACAACTCAAATATTCATCATTAGGTAAAGAAAAAAGTTGACGACAAACGAATAATTAGCGAAAAAAAAAATGTGTTCAAAGCCAAAGACTGAGCATTTGTATTTCAAATCATGACGCACATAAATGGTTTTAATAAAGTTACGAGCCAGCGGAAAAAAACGAATGACAGAAGAGGTTTATTAGTCAGGAATTTGTTTACGAAGTAGGCGGTGGCTGAGTGGTAGCGTGCCGGCGTCGCGTTCTGGAGATCCAGGAGGGACGTCGGTTCGAATCCTGGCCGGTACACAGCTGGGATCTTTCAGTCACCGCAGAATGGCCTAAGACTACCCATATGCTTCCCTGAAGACCACCTATCAACCCGGACGCTAGATAACCTCTCCAAGGAGAGGCTCAAAGATGAGCTCCGGGAGGGCAGTATGAGCCAATGCAAGATGGCGCCACTATAAACACTCGTCTGCGCCACAACGGGCTCGGCCGACCATCAGACCCCACCACTGAGGAAGACGAACGGCGCAATAGGCTGCGATGTAAAAAAAAATAGGCTTACAAGAAGAAATATAAATCAAATACACCTGTAAAGAAACAGAGTAATTAGGGTGTCCAGCAAGAAAAATTGTGGTGTCAAAATATAGTAATGGGAATAAGCATCCTCATGTGGTCGGTGGTGACGGAAGTGGAAAGTTTATTGCTGATGTTTTTATTGGTGTGGACGATATGCTTTTTGGGGGGAATGATATATTAAAAAAAAATCATTAAAACGGCTTTGGATACCTTGGCTGCTATTTTCTGTTTGAACATTTACTTCTTCCTTCTTTTTATTCGACTTTTTTATCCTTTCATATCATTACTACGTTCCTCTTCACATAAAATGATAAACCGAGTAGTCTACCTACTCCTCCTCCTCCTAGGTTGATAAATTTATCTTATGGACAAAGTAAATTTATTCAGCTTATCAAAACGAGGAATGCGAGGCGATCTAATAGAAGTGTTTGAAATCTTTAAAAAAATCAGTAATATTAATGGGGAAGATTACTTTTCAATTGATCGATCAAATAGAACAAGAAGAAATAACAATTTCAAGATAAGTGGTAAAGGATTCTCGTCGCACGAAGCCAAACATTTATTCTTCAATCGAGTCATTAATGTTTGGAATTCTCTACCCTGTGATGTCGTTGATAGTACAGCGGTTACGGCCTTCAAGAATAGATTAGACAAGTATTTTTAATCCAACCAGCAACTAAGATATTACTCATTATCGTAATAACGTTAAGTTCTTTCGAATACTGGTGTCCTTGTCCGTTTTTTGTCGCCCGGTTAGTTGTGGCAGTAATGATAGTTCTTTCCTCTTTCCTACATAATTTCCATGCAGTTTTTCCATGCTGCATGGTTCTTTTTCCTTTCCTGTCAGCTTTGGCTGGAGGGATGGGGGGGCGGGGAGGAGCCTTCGCCTTTGCTGTCCTTCATCTTCCACCTTTGATGAGATAGTTAGTGTAGCTTGTCACAAACAGCCTCGTAAGGACCATCAGGCATGCTGTTGTTTGTACTTTCTTTGTGTTCCTATTTTTTTTTTTTTTTTTTTTACAGCAAAGGAGACAGTTCAAGGGCACACAAAAAGCAAACATTAATAAAAAAAAAGCCCGCTACTCACTGCTCCTAAAAAGAATCCAAAGAGGTGGCCGAAAGATAGGTCAGTTTCGGGAGGAGAGGTGTCCTGATACCCTCCTCTTGAAAGAGTTTAAGTCGTAGGCAGGAGGAAATACAGATGAAGGAAGATTGTTCCAGAGTTTACCAGCGTGAGGGATGAAAGAGTGAAGATGCTGGTTAACTCTTGCATAAGGGGTTTGGACAGTATAGGGATGAGCATGAGTAGAAAGTCGAGTGCAGCGGGGCCGCGGGAGGGGGGGAGGCATGCAGTTAGCAAGTTCAGAAGAGCAGTCAGCGTGGAAATATCGATAGAAGATAGAAAGAGAGGCAACATTGCGGCGGAATTTAAGAGGTAGAAGACTATCAGTATGAGGAGGAGAGCTGATGAGACGAAGAGCCTTAGCCTCCACTCTGTCCAGAAGAGCTGTGTGAGTGGAGCCCCCCCACACATGAGATGCATACTCCATACGAGGGCGGACAAGGCCCCTGTATATGGACAGCAACTGTGCAGGGGAGAAGAACTGGCGGAGACGGTACAAAACGCCCAGCCTCGAGGAAGCTGATTTAGTAAGAGATGAGATATGAAGTTTCCAGTTGAGATTTTGAGTTAAGGATAGACCGAGAATGTTTAGTGTTGAGGAAGGTGATAGCTGGGTGTTGTCAAAGAATAGGGGATAGTTGTTTGGAAGATTGTGTCGAGTGGATAGGTGGAGAAACTGTGTTTTTGAGGCGTTGAAGGACACCAGGTTCTTCTTGCCCCAATCGGAAATAATAGTAAGGTCTGAGGCTAAGCGTTCTGCAGTCGCCAGCCTTGAGTCGTTAAGTTCCTCCTCCTCCTCCTCTTTTCTCCGCTTTCTCATTTTTTCCCCATCTACCTAAATTTTCCCTTCCTCCATCTTCTCCCTATCGTCTTTTTATATCGGCAAGGGAGGAAGTTCGAAGGCAAAACACAAAAACAGCAACAAAAAAGTCTGGTAAACGCTGCTCTGGTTTAGTTGAGTTCCTCCTCCTCCTCCTCCTCCTCCTCCGGCTTGCAAGAAACTGTGTAACCAACGACGCCTCCGACAAGCGAATTCATACAATACTACGCGGCCAAACCAGGAGTCACATATCCATTTTGTACACAAATGCACAAAGTCTATTACCCAAAAAGGACGAAATCATGGCGAATATTGCAACTGAGAAACCAGATGTGTAGCCATCACAGAGACTTGGGCCAACCCTGCTCATCTAGTTAGTATCTGAACTATCATTTCCCGGGTATAAAAGCTTCCCAAGAAATCGAATGCACAAGAAAGGAGGAGGAGTAATTTGCTACGTAAAAAGTACGCTTCCTGCCATAAAAATAGACAAACAGGACGCAGAGAATTACAACTCCGTCTGTGTGGAAATAACCGCGAATAATAAAAAACTAACACTTACGACCGTATACAGGCCTCCAAAACAACAGGCAGCAGACGACACTGCCCTGTACGAAGAGCTTCACTCTTTAACACAAAGCAAAAAAGCAATAATAATTGTGGACTTTAATTAACATTGATTGGGGACAATTGACTGGAGATCAAGAGGGTAACAGGCTTATAGAAATGGTGGAGGATTCGTTCCTCACTCAAGTTGTAACTCAACCGACAAGAGAAAACAATCTGCTAGATCTGGTATTATCAAGCAAGCGACCCCGACCTCATTCGCGACTGTGAAGTTGGTGAAAAAATTAATGGTTGCAATCGCCACTTAATCCGTTTCAATGTCAACATAAGTCACAAACTCGTAGACAATCCGTCAGTGATACCAGAGTACAAAAAAGCAAATTTCAACTTAGCCCGTGAGCTGCTTCCCTCTGCGACCTGGGACCAACTTAATCTAACCGACAATACAATCGACAACGTGTGGAGCAACTTCAAAGATAAGCTTTTGGGAGTAGAAAAGGCTAGTGCCTACGAAACCCAGGCGAGTAAATGGTGCCGTAGATCCACCGCGGATAACCAGAGAAATAAAAAGGGCGGTAAATTTGAAAAAAATAAATTATAACCTAATGAAAGAGAATGACACGGCCGAAGCCCGTACACAGTACCACACCAGCCTCAGAGCTTGTTGCACCCTTATTCGGAGAAGTAAACGCAACTACGAAAAACAAATAGCGCGTGACATCAAGACAAACTGTTTTTTTTTTTTCACATACATAAGATCGAAAAAGAAAGTAAAATCCAATATTGGTCCCTGACAGACGAGACTGGATCTGTAACTCAGGACAGTAAACAGATGGTCAGATCCTCAACAGTAACTTCGCATCCGTATTCACAGTCGAGGACATCGAAACCATTCCCGAGAGCCCTGACCAGCCGGGGGGGACCACGCCCCTTGAAATTGACTCAATATGCGACCAAGAAGTGAAAAAGTATTTGGACAAACTCGACACGAGCAAGTCAACAGGACCTGACGGTTTGTCTCCGCGGTTATTAAAAGAGCTTAAACAACAAATACTTTAGCCACTCACTAACATATTCAACCAGTCTGTTCAATTGAACAAGGTCCCGGAAGACTGGAAGATGGCGAACGTAACACCGATTTTCAAAAAAGGAGACAAAAGCGTTGCATTAAACTACAGGCCCATAAGTTTGACATCAGTGGCAGGAAAAATACTCGAAAAGATTATTAGAGACAGACTCGTTAAGTTTCTAGAAGACAATAATGTAATCTCCGACACCCAGCATGGTTTCAGAAACAAGCGTTCCTGCCTAACTAATTTATTAGACTTCTTCAACGGTATATATAAGAACTGGGATGCCCACATCCCCAGTGATGTTATATACCTGGATTTTCAGAAAGCCTTCGACAGGGTACCGCACGAGCGACTCCTTAAGAAACTGCACTCGGCGGGCATTGGAGCCAATCTGATCGCGTGGATAAGAGATTGGCTCACTGACAGATAACAACGAGTACTACTCAACGGACAGCCTTCCGATTGACCTGGAATCAGGACTGAAATCCACAATATCGAAATTTGCTGATGACACCAAGGTGGGTGGAAAAACCCTCACAAAGACCGACTGAGAAATCATTCAGTAAGACCTCAATCACATTTTCGAATGGTCTGACAAATGGCAAATGTCCTTTACTGTTGACAAATGCAAAGTCATGCACATTGGATCCAGAAATAGTAACCACACATATATCATGAATGGGAGACCTCTGCAAGCATTGGTATGAGTTGGTAGGAGGTATGAGTAGGTAGGAAGACACCTACCGAACGGGAGTGAGCTATTTCCGGTGAGGATATATTGGAAGCGAGGAGGGTGCTGAAGCCCTTAAAAAGACCCTTCCTATGTCCTCACTAACCGTTTCCCTTTTGTCTCATCAACACCAGAGAGCAGTTCACCATGCTCTCTAAAAACAGTTCCTCTCTCTTTCTACACCACACTACAATCACACAACATACACATCTTTTCCCAAAATTCAAAATTCAAAATGGCGAAAAATTACAGAGCATCGGAGTCCCCGCCTGGGGGGGGGGGGGGGGGGACCATAAATTCCCCCAGGGAGGACTCCCCTTCTGGCTGCCGACTTGAGTGGTGTCTGATGACTCCTCGAACCTTCTCCTTATCAATTTCTGCAACATTTGCGGTCTTCGTTCTAATTTTCATTCTGTGAAACACTATCTCTCCTCCTCTAAACCTCACCTTTTCTTCCTCACCGAAACACAGGTTTCTGAGGCTACTGCCAGCAACCTCTACTCTGTTCCCTCCTCCTATCTCTATCTTAAATTTCAATCCAAAGCTGGATGTTGTGCCTACGTGCGCAACGACATCACTTGCTCTCGTGCCCACGACCTTGACTCTTTTGAATTTTCTACCATCTGGCCAAGACTTCATTGTCATTCTATTACTAAATACATCTGTGCTGTTTATCTCTCACCTAACTTTACTAACTATGTCAAATTCTTAGACTATTTGAACTCTAAACTGGAGCACATCTTGACTCACTCTCCCTTCGCTGAAATTTCCATCTTAGGAGATTTCAATGTTCACCACCAGCTTTGGCTTTCATCCTCTATCACTGACCAGCCTGGTGAACAAGCCTACAACTTTGCTCTCCTCAACGACCTAAAGCAGTTGGTTCAGCACCCTACTCGTATTCCCGACCGTCTTGGAGACAGGCCCAACATTCTAGACCTCTTCCTTACCTCTAATCCTTCTGCTTACTCTGTCAAACTGTTCTCTCCGTTGGGCTCCTCCGACCATAACCTTATTTCTGTATCCTGTCCTATCGCTCCTGTACATCCTCTGGACCCACCAAAGAGGCTATGCTTCTGGCATTTTGCTTCAGCTCGGTGGGACGACCTGAGGATGTACTTTTCCGATTTCCCGTGGAATGATTACTGCTTCCAGGAGAAAGACCCCTCAGTGTGTGCCCAGCGCATCACAGAGGTGATTGTCTCTGGAATGGAGTCATACATTCCACGTTCTTGGTTTAATCATGCTTGTTCTCATGCTATTAAAGATAGAGAGGCAGCTCACAAAAGGTTCCAGAGCCTTCGAACACCCGCTAACTTTGACCTACACATTTCAGCCCGGAATTGTGCCAAATCTATTCTCCGACTTACCAAAACTTATTTTTATCAACAGAAAATGTCAACATCTTGCTTCTTCTAATTCTTCCCGTGACTTCTGGCATCTAGCGAAAAATATCTCCTCCAATTTTACTTCTTCCTCTTTCCCTCCTCTCCTTAACCCTGACGGCAGCACTGCCGTCTCATCTGTCTCTAAGGCTGAACTCTTCGCTCAAACATTCTGTAAGAACTACACCCTGGACGATTCTGGGCATATTCCTCCTACCCATCCCCCCTCTGACTCCTTTATGCCTGTTATTAAAATTCTTCCAAATTATGTTTTCTATGCCCTCTCTGGCCTCAACTCTCAGAAGGCTTATGGACCTGATGGAGTACCTCTTTTTTTCCTTAAAAACTGTGCTTCCGTGCTGACACCCTGCCTGGTCAAACTCTTTCGTCTCTGCCTATCAACATCTACCTTTCCTTCCTGCTGGAAGTATGCCTTTGTACAGCCTGTGCCTAAGAAGGGTGACCGTTCCAATCCCTCAAACTACCGCCCTATAGCTTTACTTTCCTGTCTATCTAAGGCTTTTGAATCAATCCTTAACCGGAAGATTCAAAAGTACCTTTACACTTCTAACCTTCTATCTGATCGCCAGTATGGATTCTGCAAGGGGCGTTCTACTGGTGATCTTGCATTCCTAACTGACTCTTGGTCATCCTCTCGTAGCCGTTTCGGTGAAACCTTTGCTATTGCGCTGGACATATCAAAAGCTTTTGATAGGGTCTGGCACAAATCTTTGCTTTCCAAACTACCCTCCTACGGTTTCTATCCTTATCTCCAGTTTCCTTTCTGACCGTTCTATTTCTGCTGTGGTGGACGGTCACTGTTCTTCCCCTAAACCTATTAACAGTGGTGTCCCACAGGGTTCTGTCCTATCTCCCACTCTCTTTCTGTTGTTCATTGATGATCTTCTTTCCAAAACGAACTGTCCTATCCATTCTTACGCCGATGACCCCACACTTCATTACTCAACTTCTTTTAATAGAAGACCCACTCTACAGGAACTTAACGATTCAAGGCTGGAGGCAACAGTACGCTTAGCCTCAGACCTTACTATTATTTCCCATTGGGGCAAGAGGAACCTGGTGTCCTTCAACGCCTCAAAAACACCGTTTCTCCACCTATCCACTCGACACAATCTTCCAAACAACTACCCCCTACTCTTTGACAACACCCAGCTATCACCTTCTTCAACACTAAACATCCTCGGTCTATCCTTAACTCAAAATCTCAACTGGAAACTTCATATCTCATCTCTTACTAAATCAGCTTCCTCTAGACTGGGCGTTCTGTACCGTCTCCGCCAGTTTTTTCTCCCCCGCACAATTGCTATCCATTTACAGGAGCCTTGTCCGCCCACGTATGGAGTGTGCATCTCATGTGTGGGGGGGATTCACTCACATAGCTCTCCTTGACAGAGTGGAGTCAAAGGCTCTTCGACTCATCAGCTCTCCTCCTCATACTGATAGTCTTCTACCTCTCAAATTCCGCCGCCATGTTGCCTTTCTTTCTATCTTCTATCGATAGTTTCATGCTGACTGCTCTTCTGAACTTACTAACTGCATGCCTCCCCCCCTCCCGCGGCCCCGCTGCACACGACTTTCTACTCATGCTCATCCCTATACCGTCCAAACTCCTTATGCAAGAGTCAACCAGCATCTTCACTCTTTCATCCCTCACGCTGGTAAACTTTGGAACAATCTTCCTTCATCTGTATTTCCTCCTGCCTACGACTTGAACTCTTTCTAGACGAGGGTATCAGGATACCTCTCCTCCCGAAATTGACCTCTCTCTTTGGACACTCCTTTGACCTCTCTTCAGAAGCAGTGAGTAGTGGGCTTTTTTTTCTTCTTATCTTTACGCCCTTGAACTGTCTCCTAAGCTGTAAAAAAAAAAAAAAGCAATGCAGGAGGAAAAGGTTCTTGGAGTCACTATCAGCAATGACCTGAAACACGCGAATCACTGTAAAAAAAACATACAACTAAGCCAACACTATGCTCGGATTCATAGCGAGGAACTTCGACTGTAAAATGCCAGACGTGAAGCTATCCTTGTATAATTCCATGGTAAGACCGCACCTCGAGTATGCAGTACAGTTCTGGTCTCCTAATTACAGAAAGGACATTGATTTACTGGAAAGGATTCAACGACGCGCCACGAAGATGCTACCAACGTTAAGGGCTCAACCGTACGAGGAACGACTCAAGCGAGTCAATCTCTTTATATTGGAGAAAAGACGCCTACGAGGGAATATGATTCAAGTCTTCAAGTATCTGAAAAAAATCAGTAATGTCGATTACTCCAAATTCTTTGAACTGCAAACCAACCTAGGAACTAGAAATAACGGTTTACTCATTCAGTCTAGTCGATGTAACACAGACATCGGAAGGAGTTTCTTTTCAAACCGAGACATCCGCCACTGGAACAATCTTCCTTCAGAAGTAGTAAATGCGAATACCATCAACCGTCACTTCGCTGCGTCGGGAGTAAACTGAATATCGAGGTGCTTTCATTTGCTCCTCAATATCGAGGTGCTTTCATCTGCCTCACAGACCCCAAGTGGCTGTCGAGCAGATTAAATCACCCAAACGGGCAACCTCGTAATGAGCCAATAGGCTTTCTGTTGCCTGCATGTTCATGTTTCCATGTTTCCTCCTCCTTCTCCTCCTTTTCCTCCGAATCTTCCTCCTCCTCCTCCGAATCCTCCTCCTCCCTTCGCCTTTTGTCTGCTTTCTCAGTTTTTCCTCCACCGTTTTCCTATTACTGTTCCACGTGGAAGAACCTACGCACATAAATGAAAAGGCTCACACAGGTCCTTGTAAACAACGGACACGCAAACGCTGACATCAAAGCAGCCATAAATCGCTCAGTAAACAAGTGGTTTAAACAGCCAGCAGACAACACAGCCAACGAAAACACCATCAAACTCTACTACAGAAATCACATGTTCCCAGCATACAAGACAAGAACGAGCCATAAAAGACACAGTCTACCGTAATTTCAAACCTTCAGACCCAGAGAAGAAGCTACAACTTACAATATACAACAAAACTATGAATACCTCAAACCTTCTCGTCAAGAACAACTAAACGCAAACACCAGGAGCTCTGCAGGAAAGCCACGTCATGTACTAACACACTTGCGCTATTGAGGGCTGTGGACCTCAAAAATGCATCGGGATGACAAGGACCACACTGTCGAGTCGCCTTACCTGCCACCTAGAGAATGGAGCTATAAAAACACACTACATTACTAAACACAGAACCACCGTGACTCCCCGTAACCTGAATGAAAAAACTAAAATCATCGACAGAAAAAGAGATCCACGCGGTCTCCTTTACCTCGAGGCATTACACATCAGTAATTCATCACCGGAAATGAACACACAGTCACAGGATTTACAACTATTACCTACAGTAAAAAAATAAATAAATAAATAAATAAATAAATAAAATAAAAACGCACCACACCCAGCCCCGCCGCCTCCCACCTAATGAGGAAGCGATCAGTCTGCGCAGTCTATTGACCAATCAGCGCACAGCACCCGCGAATATAAGGACCCACAGACCACACTTCGCCTCCTCAAGAGACACACAAGTCCTCATCGACAGACCGACTTCGTCGGCTGACGTCAGCAGATAGAATCGGTCTGTAGGCACTCTGATACGGGCCGCCATTGGCCCCTATAGGGAGGAAGAAATTTTTGAAAAACAACAACAACTTCGCCTGGACACGCCAGTCCTCGTCGACAGAATGACTTGGTCGGCTTGTTTGACGTCAGCCGATGGAGTCGGTCTGTCGGCACCCTACTACGGGCCGCCATAAATTGGCAAAGGTCCGGGGGAGGGGTCAATTTTTAGACAACAAAATAACAACTTCGCCTTGATCCAATGAATGGATCGAAACGTCGTGGACAGCAATCTTTCTTTTGGATAGCTCCTAGGAGCTCTTGCCGCTCAGGAGAGATTTGATTAGACAAATAGAGAAAACTCAGCAGAGTCTGAATAATGCAGAAATAGCAGTAGCCTTTGGGGCCGTATTCTTAAATCTCACCAAATCGGCAACGACAACGACAGTCCCCACGCACACTAATGTTCGGATTGTCACAATTTGCATATTCTAAAACACTTGGATTTGTCGGGTGGGATTTGGTAACATTGGCGGCGCGAGAAAATTTAATTGGTAACAATGTCCATTGTTGTTTTGTCCATCTCGTCGTTCTGACAGTCAAAACACCGACTGCACCTGGTACCCTGCGCGCTGTGTTCAAGTCAACAATGGAGGAAATTAAGCGATATTCATCCCAAAATGAAGTTGCTCTACTTCTGGAGTTTGTAGAGACACCGAGTAGTAGTACTTGACAGAAGAGCGGATTATGCAATGATAAAAAAGAAAAAGGAGGCTTGGGAAACTATAGCATCACTCTACAATGCCACTGGCTGATGAGGCCGCGGCCACACAGGGAGCGAGAAAGCTAGCGAGAGCGAGAGCGGCAAGGGGAGTTTGTGGCCATACTTGCGTGAGAGAGCCGCAGCCCGTACTAACATTCTACGGGCGCTATCAAGTCGCAGTGCTGGGGCTTCATACCGAGTATTGCGGGCCTTCTACGTCCATGCCATACGATCTGTTATCGACTACAGTGCACCATGCCTGTGCTCCCTCTCCCCTCAACTCCTGACTAAGCTCGAGGTTGCCCAAAACGATGCTTTGCGCGTCATAATGGGCGCACCTAACTGGTGTCGTGTGGCAAACCTTCGGGCAGAGAGCGGCCTACCTTCTCTCCAACACCAAATATTGGCCAGGACGGCGTGCACTGCAGCCAAATTAATACGAATTCGCCCCGATCTATCCATTTCCACCCAGCTGGTTCAGGCCTTACGGCGGCCACAGAACGAAGCAGCTGATGGAGACTGGGTGCACGACGCTGCTGTGACTATACAGTGCCTAAGATCACAAGCCCTCGTACTCGACTGCCAAGACCTTCCCCACCCGCAGTACACTTCTCCACCACCTTGGACACCCCCGACCTTGGAATTCGAACTACCAAGCGGAGTGCCGCGCAGGCCCTCCTTTCCCGCTCTGCTTCGCCAGGAGGCTCTACACAGACTTGACTCTTTAGATGCCCCTTCCACAGCCTTTTACTATACAGATGGCTCTGTTGGTGACGACGGCTCTGTAGGAGCAGCCTTCACCTACAAAGAACATAGCGAGCTCAGACGTCTCTCCCAAGGGACATCAATCCTGCAAGCCGAATGGGCAGCCATACTCGGAGCACTATTCCACGCCACACGCCAGCCCTACACCAACATTGTCATAAACTCCGACTCACTATCTGCCCTCCAGGTGCTCCAAAATGTCAGTATCACTGACAATAAACGACTCCTAACATCTATCTTCCTACAAGCTGGGAGACTTGCATCCCAGGGCAAGCATATTTTACTGCACTGGATACCAAGTCATGTCGGACTGGCAGGGAACGAGAAGGCGGACCGGGCGGCCAATCTTGCACGGACCTTGCCTAACATCACTCTGAATATGGCGCCGAGCTCAACCCACCACAAATTGCAATAGTTTGTCTGATAAATGCTTATAAAAGTAAATTATCAATACAATAACATATCAAAAGTAGAAAAATCTAATTATGGGAACATGTTTTAAATTTGTGATAAATATACACACCCTAAGAAAAAAAGTGTCAATTTTATATGCGAATAAATCATATAAAAAGTTATATGTACACATTGTTTTCCATTATACGACAAAACTAAGAGCTTCATAGTAGGTGAAATTGAATTTAGAACACATTTTATTCCTGTACTTTTTCCCATTTTCTTCATAGATTTCGATATAAGAGACTTTTCAAGGGTAAATGAGGTATTTTTGCATATTTTACTAAGAGTTCCAAATCGATCTCCTACAGTTTTCATGCTAGATCAAAAGTAAATAGATTTTTGGAAAAGGAAAATCAATATCTACAAACGATCACTCTCCTATTTTGCATTTTTTACTTTTTTATATAGTAAAAGTAATAAAAAATCAAAATATGTTTCACAAATGTAAGTTTTTGTGTATCAGCTGGCTATCGACAAAAAATGTAGAAAATAAAAAAAACACCATAATAATTAAAAGATATTGAATTTCTCTTTCCTAAACTCCCTATTTTTATTTCGTTCTAGCCTGAAAATGTAGAATAATATCGATTTTGCAAGCAAAAAACACGATTTTACATAAGAAACAAAATAAGTAAACAATATTTTACATGACATGATCTGTGACTAAATGCTATTTATTGTACATGGTAATTCTTTTTTTATTGCATATTAGCTATCAATGTTCATTGCTATCAATGTTCAATTCATCTTCGTTTAATTCCTCTAATTGTTCTATTAACATATTTGCACAGATACCACGGCATTCACCACATGCAGTAGTGCAATCAAGTCCATTTTTGTGACATGTGCATCGTAAAGTTTGACAACCAGTCTTGCAGCTGCACCTGATGACTTTAAGAAGTTCCTGAGGAGCTGGATCTTTGCTGGATGTTAAGGGAAGCATTCGTCCAATGATAATTTTCCATCCCCAATCTTCTGGATGCAGATTATCTACACCACACCACATTTGTACTTGATGATATACTCTGAGACTGTGATTTCTCAATGCTGCAGAGGTCGGAGGTAGAACGTGCGGTTGCACACTTGTTGTGCTGGATGTTGCCTTTTCACAGAAACGTTTGTACCTCAGCTCATCGATGGTTTCCCCTTCAAGAGCTGCAGCATTGTACAATAACACAACTGCAATTTCTCCAGCAGCAATTATACTCTCAGCAGTCATCTCTGGTTTCATGAAGACTTGGGCTTGTTTGTAGAAGACATCATTTTTTATGCGTGTTAGAGAGAGGCTCTTTCCAAGGCCATGAGTCGTGATGTAGTATCGCATCCAAGTATAGCATGAATGAAGAGTATGTTTTCACAGACTGCATTGCCAAGGGCTGCCCTTGTTGTCTGAATGTTCCATGTTCTTGGCCTCTTCTTTGCATGTGATTTCGGCTCTGGCTTGAAGAATAGTTGGTTTGAAGTATTCTTCCCATGATAGCAGAGCAGAACAAGTAAATCTGTGTCATCTCCAACCAGTATACTGTCACATCTTGCAGCAGATTCCACTGCTGCTTGGACGATTGGTAAATCAGCATCTCCTTTTGCATGGATGACATGACAACCTGTTCTTTCCAGGCGTTCCCCAAGTAGATGCAGGAAATGTTGTTTATTTTCTTTGTTGGCCAGGAAGACCTCTTTCTTAATTTCCAGCTTCATGTCAACAGCAAAATGAACACGAACACCAACGATTCCATTGTTTCGTCTGATCTGAGCACAATCTTTGGTTGATGAAGAATCTGTGTATCCATCAAAGACAACTGTAGCTCGTCCATACCTGCTGGAAACATATCTACAGTAGTCCTGCAGAATCCTATCCCAGGTATGTCCTCGTGTCCATGGAATACGATGTAGCAGAGCACCGCCGTCTAGAATGTAATGGATATCGCCTGTTGGAGCAGGACTGTCTAAATCCTCAGACCACATTGCATCAGCCAAAGTTGCCTTGTTTGCTGTCTTCATCATCGTTTTGGAATCAAACATGGCAGTAGGATAAGACGAGAGCTCATAAGACATCAATTGTCGCAGATCGCTGCATCGAGTACCCACAGTTATAAGCCTCTGGAACAGGAGATTAGCATCAATGTGAATGTCTTCAGAACAAACTTTCACTGATTCTTTGACATCCATGGTGATGGCTTGTGCTTTCTTCTTAAAGACAAAATCGATTATCCTTTTCCCTTCCATGGACTGTAGTATGGCAGAACCCACCTTCTCTGCTGAATCAGCATTTACTGTGGCTGGGACAGTGCAACCAGTGGTAATGTTTCTCAAATCCTTTAGATCATCAAAAGGGTTCCTTGCCTGAAGGAACTGAACCATGGCTTTTGTGTCATTTGTGTCTTTGACAATTCTGGCTTGAGTAACATCCTTGTGTTGATCACTGCTTATGTACTGTACTGATGTATATTGTTGCATGGCATCATTGATTTCTGCACATGATGGAGCTGATAGGACCCACAAAGATCTCTGTGCCTCTGTCATGCCACGTCCTCTCGTCATGCCACCAGAAGACTTCAAGTTCCGCATGAAAACCTGCAAAAGAAAAGAGACATTTTATACATGTATCTGTACTACAAAGCTAATTGATACTAGGAACTATTTTTTTTGGTAAAATTAAATCGTACCTGTTCAATAACAAGGTCTGTAGACAGTCCGGCCCAAAAACGATCTGACCGTCTAATGACATGTAGACCATTCATGAAGTGCTGGTAGACATCTGGCTTTTCAGTTGGAAGTGAAGTCATATTTTGTAGATATGTATAGACTGATTTTGTGTACAAATTGTGCCCAGATGCAGCAAGATACGGCAACATTTTTTGCAAAGTTTGCAAATGCAGCCACCAATTACCAGTTCTTTCAGCCTTAATGAAGCTTCTCAATATGTCGATCATTGTCATGTACTGTATCCAAAGAGCTGAAGTTCTGTTTTCTTTCATAACATCTACCTCAGATCTCAATTGTGAAGCTAATCTTTGTAGAACATCATTGCTTTCAAGGTTTTGAGCATTTATTTTTCCAGCAAGCACTTCTTTCATAAGGGTTCCTAGAGTCTGGAGATCTTTGTGCAGTAGTATTTCATGTTTGCTTTCTTTGCTGCAGCTTTGGCCTTCAGAATTTTCAGGACTTGAACTCACTTCACTTGACTCCTCAACCCCTTTGGTCTCATCTATCAGGGGAGTTATGTCTGTTTGGTATGCTTTTGCTGTCAAGAGGATGTTGAGAGCAGAATCGACTAAGAGATGTCCTCGTACTGATCTTGATACTGCTTTACCAGACAGCATGTGACTGACTGAGTTTGGAGCGTAGACCACTTCAAGCAGCTCATGAAGTCCAGATCCAGACATTAAGCGTCCTATACAACCCAAGAAGCTCATTTGGGTATGAAATGCTCCAAGACGCACGACAGTGGAGCGAAGGATGCTGTTAGGTGGTTCACTCTCCACAATGGTGTAAGCCTTCCACCAGAGAGGCTGATCAAAAGTGATCACGGGGGTAGTATTGTACTTCTTTGCATGTGATGATACAAATACTAATGTTGAGTATATGCAAGTAAGATCATTCGGATTCATGTCTATCATGGGCATGAATACTACAGAGGCCTTCCCTGAGTGTTGTCCTCTGGTAATCATTTGCATATATCCATTCCAAAGGGGTCTTGATATTTGAGCAATGGAGGAAGTTTTCCACAGCAAATCAGATTGAAGATACGGCTCTTTCATGTCTATATTTTCCAAGACAGCGTAAGACATGTTGTAAATAGCTTCTCTCTGTGATGGATATGGGTGTATGTTTATCTTTCCTAAAGTAATGATATCTTTCAAAGGGATGTCTTTTCTGGGAATTTGTCTTTCTGCTTTTAAAGAAGGTGTCACCGCTGCAATTATACCCATTCCATGAAACGTATTCTTTCCATCTAGAGTGGCAATATCATGGTCTACATTGTCACCCACGTACTGATGGAAATGGCCAGGGAAGTACTCTGGAAAGCTTGTCCCTTGAACAGCTACAGCACATCGTTGGAATTTCTGAACTTCAGCATATGAACAGCAGAAACCATGGGTATGCAAGGAATCAATGAGGAATCTTGAATCAAATTGGTCGTGCATTTGAACTCCAAGACCAATTTGCAGAGGAGCCATAAGTGCTCTTGGACGGGTTGCTTGAATGATGGCCTGACCTATCGATGCTATCTTTCGAGGCTGAGCACCTACAAAGAGTAATGTAAGAAAGGTGTATAATGAGTTTGGAATGAAATTTAAGTTATCGTCAATTGATGAAATGCCACTGATTGCTGGATAGACATCACTGGGCTGGTTTATTTCTTTGATATCATGTTTTATTAGTTTAGCTGCTGCCTTGATTATTTCTTGGTGCTTGTCACAATCTTCTTCTTCTGATTTCAAATGAAAATCATGCAATATTTGAGTTGCAGTACTTTTCAGAGTGACAACATTGGACTTCCCAGCAATTTCTGTGATGATTATCTGATCACCAAAATGTTTTTGCAACTCGTTTTTCATGTGAGTGAAGCCATACACAGCACCCTTGTCCTCACAATATTCTTTCATTTTTTCAATTAAGTCACCTATAGTTTTCTGTTCATCATCATTTTGCTGAAAGTATTCTGCAACTTTCAAGAAGGCTTCGTGTGCTGTTAGCTGCTTTGGTCTCCCAGCACTCTCACTCTTTTTAAACCGCTTCAGTGGTTTTCTTTCACTCATATGAAATATTTTTGGAATCTGCTTCCCTGTCCTGAAGTTGGTCGAACATAGATTATGATATACTGCATCTGCAGCATGCAAATCGTTAACAAACAATACACGATCTCTGACTACATCTACCCATGAACCTTCATACTTTTCACATGCTTGAAGAATCTTCTTCTGCATGTCCATTGATCGAACCAGAATGAGTCTTCTGACATCTTGTCGACCACCTGAACTGTCCCCACAACCACAGAAGAAACAATGTTCTTTGTAAACAAATCCTGGTGCTGAAGAACGGAGGCTGCCAGAACCCTGGTGACAATCTTTCTCATGATCTGATTTTCTTTTCTCTTTTTCAATGACGTTAGGGTTTGTGTAATACTTGCGACATTTCACGTGAACTATCTGACCAACAGATACGGACATAGAATCCTGACGCAGAGTAATGGCCTTCAAGATACTATCACATCCTTTTTGAGTTAACTGGACAGTCTTTTCACTCTCATCAAGAGGCTGCTTACAGAACACACACTTTTCCATGGTAGTCACTAGTCAGTCACTGATCTGATATTAAAAGAAAATGCATATGTAAATATGCAGATAAATCAGATTTTTATGCAACATGTTGCTCAATTCCTACGGTAAACCTAAGTTTTATGTTAGAAAATTTGCTGAAAAAATGTTTAAGGTTAGGACAAAATTCACATTAACAATCAAATAACCAATGAATGTTGCTGAGAAGAGGAAAAATGCACAAAATATGTAAAATATATAAATATACTAAATTGGGGAAAAACTGTTAAAATGGTTCTGTTGACTTTAATTATTGTCCGTTTGTTATCAGACGCACAGTTTATGTAAAATTGGCAAATAAACAACTTTTACTCCTGATATTTTTTTTTGTTTCATTGATAGTTTTTGAAAAAAATACTATAATTTGAGAACTATTTGAGAAAAAGTAACGTATTTTGCGAAATATATTACATTTTCTCAAAAACTACCAATAAAATAAAAAAAATATCAAGAGTAAAAGTTGTTCATTTGCCAACTTTACATAAACTGTGCAAGTTTGATAATAATCGGACAATAAATAAAGTCAATAGAGCAATTTTAATAGTTTTCCCCCAAATCACCGTATATCGCTTAGAACCCCCCCTTAAAATCTATGTTCCCATAATTAGTTTTTTCTAGACTTTTAATATGTTACTTTCATATGAGCACATATTATAAAAAAATAGAGAAAAAAACTATTGCAATTAGTGGTGGGTATATCCTTAGTTTGACTGGACTACTCATAAACCAAGGATCCAGCTCAGCCTCCTGGTATAGGACCGCTACCAACTACCAACCTCTCAACGTCCCACCTTCCACTCCGAACGCCATAGTAACTCGGATGCGCCGCCTTCGCTTCGGATTTCCAACACTCGCTGAAATTAGCAATAGAGAACCTGACCCCTGCCCTCTCTGCCTCGACTCGTAACAGTAACCGCTGATTCATTACATTCTTGAATGCCCAGTGACAGAGCTCATTCATCCCCCCGGTCTACTGCCCCTTTAGAAGAAGTCATGGCTCGGCAGCTGGCTGCTGAACGTGTGGCCAGCACTCCTGACTCGGAGATAGCAAATCTCGTACATTCATACCCGCCACCGTAAGAAAATCCATCCAGCAAGCCTTCTCAGACGGGCTCCCCCAAAGCCCGTGCTTCCTCTAGGGATTAAATATTAACAACAACAACAGTCACACAAAAAGCAAGGCGAGGCGAGGGTTGTCATGGCAACGAGGCCCGCAAACTGCCGCAAACCAGTATAGCCTCGCACCCAGGTCCAGGAGGGTTTGCGCCCTCTGGTGGTGCAGCGAAGACGATCTCTCTTCTTTGCTTGTATTAATGAATATGAGGCACTGCTTTATACTCAACTTGCACATAACACTTCGGGGAGAGTAGCAGAAGTGTTCTGAACGTTTAGTATCCTCAAAGATGTTGTGAACATGCAAATCAGGCACAAAATAACACACCCCATAAAATTTGTGAGAAGGGGTGACGGACCCGACAAAGTCTCCCGACAGTTTGGTACTTTGATCGGTACCACGGTCCCAAAGGTGGCGTATAAGAATACACCCTTCGTGACTGTCGGAACTACGGTAGCCACGGGCACGATGGTTGTTTAAGAATATCATTGTCGGATGTGTGGGGACTGTGGTTACAGAAGTCTGATTTAAGAATACGGCCCTATCTCGTCTACCTAAAAGATAATTTACTTCGTGGCTACACAAACATTAATATATATATATATATATATATATATATATATATATATATATATATATATATATATATATATATATATATATATATATATATATATATATATATATATATATATATATATATATATATATATATATATATATATATATAATAAATGGTTTATTCATTTGTAGGCAGCCATAAGCTGAAAATACACAAAAATACCATACAATGAGTTTCATGTGGTGAGTAATGGGGGAAATGGGGAAGGGTGGTGTGTGTGTGTGTGTGTGTGTGTGTGTGTGTGTGTGTGTGTGTGTGTGTGTGTGTTGGGGTGGAGGGGTCATGTGATCATGAAGGTGTTAATGACCCTCACAGGCGTCGGTATCGCACTAAGCCGATATCTGTCCGTCCGAGAATATTGTGGTGTCTTGTGGGTCTAGTGGGGGGAAGGGAGGGCGGGTGGGAGTAGATCTCTATGACGGGGGTTGTGGAGGAGGGACTTGCAGAATTTGGTTAGGTTTGTCTGGTATCGGTCCTCTAGGGTGGGCATATTCAGCTGGGTGAGTGCATGCTCGTAGTTAGTGTAAGGACTGCCCATAATCTGTCTGCATGCACGCCTTTGCACTCTCTCTAATTGGCGTTGCTGGGTCTTGTTGATGGAGGAAGCCCAAGCAGGAGAGGCATAGAGGAGTCTGGGGAGGATGAGGGTGGTGTACAGGTCCTTGAGCGTCCTTTGGGAGGCTCCCAGTGCCTTCATGCGCCTCAGCATGAAAAGTTTGTAGGAAGCCTCCCTGATAATGGTGGTGACGTGCTTACCCCAGCTCAGCTTGCTGTCCAGGGTGACTCCAAGTAGTTTGGTGGATTCAACCACCTGCAGCTGGTGAGGGCCAACCTCCAGGGGTGGCGGTGGGATGGCAGTGGTGGAGGTGTGAAAATGCATCACCACCGTCTTGTTGGTGTTGATGGTGACGTAGTTATCTTGCGTCCAGCTCTGCAGCCGGTCCAGAATGTGTTGTAGGGGCGTGTGTTGATCGAAATGCCCACTGTAGAATCATCCACGTACTTCCAGTGATGAGGGGCGTCTAACAGTGCATTGTTGATCAGAATAAGGAAACAAAGAGGCCCCATGCGCGTCCCTTGTGGCACCCCAGCAGAGAGAGGCTGGAAAGTGGAGGTGCAGCCCTGATGACGCACAGCTTGGTGCCGGTGCGTCAGGAAGTCCGCCAGCCAGGATATCAGGTGGGAGGGCAGGCCGATGTTTATGGCCTTGGTGATGACAGTGGTGTGGTCAACCAGGTCGAAGGCTTTCCGAAAGTCAGTAAAGGAGAGGGCAGAGGAAGTTTTTTTTTGGTTTCCAGGTTTTTTAGAATGAAGTCAAGGAAACTAATGAGGCAATGTGTTGTGGAGGAGGCTCTAACGTTGCCGAACTGCCTCTGATCAATTTTGTAATGAATAGTATCATATGCCCAGGTAAATACAAAGTCTTCACAAAGCAGGCTCGGGATTGGAGTGATGGCAATGGGTCTTAGTTCATTAAGTGACGTGGGGTTGGTTACTTTGGGGATGGGAGTGACGAATGAGGTTTTCCAATCTGTGGGGCATTTGCTCTGAGTGAGGGATGCACTTATGATGGAGGCAATGGGGGTAGCAAGTTCATAGGAAAACTCCTGATAAAACTTTATGGGTAAATCTTGAGGTGTGTGTGTGTGTGTGTGTGTGTGTGTGTGTGTGTGTGTGTGTGTGTGTGTGTTGGCATTAAAACTGTCGTCCCACATGGTTGTCTGGTCCGACTGTAAAGTTTTCTCGCAATTACTTTATATCGCATTAATTATCCTGTGTCTTTTAATTTGTCGAAATTCTTTTCTAATAATTGTTTTTATATCTTCCGCTCTTTTCATGAATAGCTGAAATTAATTACATTAAGATTTATGAGATACATTTAAGTTTCCCTTCTTTCTTTGCTCCCATGTTTCTCTCCCTTATAATTGTATTTGTTTTTTTCTTCTTTTGGTTTTGTTAGAAAGTGAGGAGGCGACATGAGAGTAAGGGCAAAAACGTAAAGGGCAAGCTGGAAAAGGTGATGGTAAAGGTGAGCAGGAAGAGAGGCAGGTAGGAAGGAGGCGGAGAAGGGGAGTTGATGGAAGAAGAGAAGAGGATGTAGTGGACAAAGAATATCAACAATGCCTATCATTTCAATTAGATTTTGTTCGTATCGCTACTATTATAATCATCACAGTAATCCTTACCATCACCGCAACTATTGCAACCATCACTTTCATCACTATCGTTATTAGCATCACTATCACCATCAGGTATCGAAACACCATTAGTTCATCACCACTACTATCACTACCACCACTATCACCACTAACTATTACCACCACCACCATCACCAGTTATCACACTATTACTAGGTTATGATGTATATGATGAATGTACCATCAACACCACCTTCATTACCTGGCGGTGTGGTGATGACTGGTCGGAATGGTGATATGAAACATGTTGTTAGGGTGATATTTTAACCAATCAGCCAATCACCTTGAGTCATCATAACACCGCCATGTAATAGTGGTGGTGATGATAGTCGTACTGTCGCCCCAACCACTTCCCTAACCATCACTGCCTTCGCGGAAGTAAAGGGCACATCACCACTATCACGACCTCTACCATCACCCTCACTACCATCGCCACCACTATCATCACCTCCACCACAAGAATCACCGTTCGTCACAACACCACCAAGTAATGGTGGAAGTAAAGGGACATCACCACTATTACCACCACTACCATCACCCTAACAACTACCACCACTACTATCATCACCACCACCACCACCATCACCACCACCATGACCAGTCTTCACAACACCACCAGGTAATGGTGATCGTGACGAGGGCCGCACCGTCATCACCACCACAATCATCACCACCACCATCACCAGTCGTCACAACACCGCCGGGTTAGTGTGGTCGTGGCGAGGACCGCACCGTCATCACCACCTCTACAATCACCACCACCACCACCATCACCACCTCCATTACCACCACCATCACCAGTCGCCACATCCATCACCAGTCACCACATCACCGCCGGGCCATGGTGGTGGTGGCGAGGGCCGCACCGTCACCACCGCCACTGCTCACACTGGCCATCAGGTGTTCCTGCAGGTGAAGAGAAGGCGCCGGGGCCAGACTAACTGATGGCAGGTAATGTCAGGTCAGACGAGCACACGGATATTTAATTAAATTTTGATGAGTATTCCTGAGTTTCAGACTGTCAGCACATCTTAGTGATGCTCCACCCACCCCCACTCCATACACACACTCTCTCTCACACACACACACACACACACACACACACACACACACACACACACGCGCGCGCGCGCGCGCGCGATTCTCAGGAAGTAACACGAGCAGCAATAACGACCACTATTATTGTTAATGTGATGAGTAAATGTGTATGCAAGAGAGAGAGAGAGAGAGAGAGAGAGAGAGAGAGAGAGAGAGAGAGAGAGAGAGAGAGAGAGAGAGAGAGAGAGAGAAAAGAAATGAAAGGAGAGATTTTTAGTGGAATATTTGAGTCTGGCTAACATGTCCTGCTTCATTCTTGGGGATACGAGAGGGGAGGGGGGGTGGGTAGAAGAGATGCAGAGGAAGAGTAAACAGAAAGAGAAGACAGGGGAAAAGTAGTGGTTCGAGGAGTGACAAAAAAGACATCAGGGTGGGAGAAGGGAATAAAAAGGGAGAAAAAATGGACAGAGGTATACAAGGAAAAGGAAAGGGGTAAAAGAGAAGGAAAGCAAGAAATATGGAAATAAATAGGTGGGAGGGACAAGTAAAGACTGTAATTGGACGTAGAAGAAAGGGAGAAAAGAAGAGGGAAAATGAGAGATAAGGAACGTATAAAATTTGAAAAAGAGCTGGAAAGATAACCCAAAAGTTCAAAATAGGCGGACGACCATAAAGGCAGATAAAAGGATGAAAAATGAAGGGAAAAGGAAACTCGGAGGCAGGAAGAAGAGAAATTGGAGCAGTATGTTGGGAGAAGTAAGAATGAAGGTAGAAAGAAAGGAAAACAAGGAAGGAAAGATAATTTGAAAGGAGAGGAGAAATTAACTGGAGAGGCTTTTGGGGAGAAGGAGTAAGTGGTAAAGATGAAGGGTTAACTATGAAGAGTGACATTGATTCAGTTTTCAAAATGGATGACGGGAAGGAGGTTGTCGGGAAGGACATGAGACATTTGATGGGGGTGAGGGGGTCAATGACAGAGAGAGAGAGAGAGAGAGAGAGAGAGAGAGAGAGAGAGAGAGAGAGAGAGAGAGAGTTGACACCAACACACCTGTCGAGACACACCTGCAGCTTGTCTTAATTAAGTAGTGGCGGCATCGTGTTTTCCAATACCCCCCTTCACTCCCCCCTTCCCCACCCCATCCCAATTTTCCCCCCTCAATCTCCCACCCTCCCCACCACTGCACACTTTCCCTCTCCCCTCTTTACACCTTTACGACCTTCTCTCCACCATTTTCCGCTTCCGTGATCCCCAGTTCCCCTCCCTGATAACCCTATACTCCCCCGTCTCACATTTCTTAATCTTTCCTCTGCTTCCTCCTCCTCACCATTACTTAATATCTTCCTCCTTTCCTTTAATTCCTCCACTATCTTCTCACTTTTTTTCCCTCGCCTTCCTCACCTTTCCGTGTTTGCCTTCCTAATTATCTCAACGCCTTCAGTACCTTCCATTTCCTTTAGTAGCTCTTTACATCTTCCTTGCTCAAACCGCATCTTCACCTTTCCCCTCAGCCACACATATAAAATTAACACACATACAGACCCCCCCCCCAAACACTCACATAAACGTACGCACGCACGCACGCAAGCACGCACGCACACACAGTCTCACGGGAGGCACACTGCAACAAACACATAATTGCATTAACTCGTCCATACGTCATAAATTAGACAATTACAGTCCACTTTTTTATAATGTCATTCCAAAGTAACGGGTAATGGAATTGCCGCGGTTATAAGTATTAATCAGTCTTCTAGTCACACTTGATTCACTAGTGCCAGGGTTTTATAGCTTTTCAATATTGAGTTTTGTTTGACGTCATTTTATTTTACTTATTTATGTTATGATTTGGGAGGGAAGATATTATTAGCAGATGTTCGTTAATTAATGAAATTCTTTAACTTTCTTTCTAACTGTTTAAAGTCCGTTCATTTGTCTGTCTGTCTTTCTTTATTCTCTCTCTCTCTCTCTCTCTCTCTCTCTCTCTCTCTCTCTCTCTCTCTCTCTCTCTCCCCTTCACTGTACACCTTCATCTTAACGTCCATCCTTCAATTACTTGCGAAGGAGGAGGCGCGAGGAAGAAGGGGAGGAGTCTTGGGTTGAGCGAGAGGTGATGGAAGCAACGAATGGAAAAGAGGAGACGAAGTGAGTGGTGGATGGGAAAAGGAGGGAACGGAAGGCGGCCAGACAGAGAAGGAGTCCGGATGGTAGGATTGCGTCGTGGGTGTGGACGAATGGAGAAAATGGGAAGAGAATAGGACAAAAAGTGAAGGGGTAGGTTAAGCGAAAATTAGATATAAAAATGCCATAGCTAGTCTTTCTGAGGGGGGTGGAGAGTGATGAGCAGTGGCAGGCTATGGTGAGGGGGAGAGGGATGCGCTATGGCACGCAATAGCTCATCATTTTTGGGGATCAGCAGTGGCATGCCATGGCGAGGACTGTCCCGCTCCGCTCCCCGTCTCGCTTTGCTATTCCTCCGCTCGGCGGTGTACGCCATAGCGGGAGAGGAATGAGGTATGGCGCGCCATAGCTGATTATTTTGGGGATCAGCAGTGGCATGCCATGGCGAGGCTTGTCCCTTTCCACTCCCCGTCTCGCTTTGCTATCCTTCCGCTCGGTGGTGTACGCCATAGCGGGAGAGAGGGATGAGCTATGGCAGGCCATAGCTGATTATTTTGGGGATCAGCAGTGGCATGCCATGGCGAGGCTTGTATCTTTCCACTCCCCGTCTCGCTTTGCTATCCTTCCGCTCGGTGGTGTACGCCATAGCGGGAGAGAGGGATGAGCTATGGCGCGCCATAGCTGATTATTTTGGGGGATCAGCAGTGGCATGCCATGGCGAGGACTGTCCCGCTCCGCTCCCCGTCTCGCTTTGCTATCCCTCCGCTCGGTGGTGTACGCCACAGCGGGAGCGAGGGATGCGCTATGGTGCGCCATAGCTGATTATTTTGGAGATCGGCAGTGACATGCCATGGAGAGGGTCGTCCCGCTCCACTCCCCGTCTCGCTTTGCTATTCCTCCGCTCGGCGGTGTACGCCATAGCGGGAGAGGAATGAGGTATATCGCGCCATAGCTGATTATTTTGGGGGATCAACAGTGGCATGCCATGTTGAGGACTGTTCCGCTCCGCTCCCCGTCTCGCTTTGCTATCCTTCCGCTCGGTGTTGTACGCCATAGCTGATCACCTGCCTGTCTCGCTCCTCCCCCAGCTCCCTCCATCCGCTCGGGCTGTGTGGCGGGCATGACATAGCTCATCATTTTAGGGATCGGCTATGGCATGCCGTGTAGATGCGGTTGGTGGGGCGACGAGTCTGGGAGAGGCGAGACATGGGCGGCGCCATGCCTCGTTCTGTCTTAGAGGGAGCGTGTAGGGTGAAGTAGTGACGCCATGCTGAGACGCTATACTTAACAGTTACACCTTTGTTACCTGTTAGCTTTGCATACACACACACACACACACACACACACACACACACACACACACACACATGGTAAATAAGAGTTTGAGATTAATCAAGTACACAAAGTTATGTTGAGTATATTAAAACTCTGTCTTTGAGAAAGAAAGTATAGTAACTGTATATTTTTATTTGGGGAAGATGATGTATAACACATGTTAAACATAGAGTTTGAGGTTAAGCATACACGTTAAGTACACAAAAAACGCAAAGTTCTGTTGAGTACCCCCCTAACTTCTAGCTGCCGCTGCTGCTGCTACTGCTGGGAGTCCTCTCCCCTTCTTGCTTGTTCTCCGAGGCAGCAGGAAGCGAAGTCGTTAAGTCAACCGTCACTCTACCAGTGTCATTCTTGAGGTCCTTCATGGTATCGTCCGGCGTCACAAAGATCTCCGTATCAGTGAAGTGCAGTTGCTTGTATGGGGTGTCCTGTCTCTTGTCTTCTAAATCACACGGCGTGGATGACGTTTCCGGGTAATGGTGGGGATGTTTTCGCTTGAAATCTTCATCGCGGTGAGGGATGGGGTGGCGGGTTTGGGTAAGATTGGAATGTGGTTCGGCCTTGTCCAAGGTGAAGAGAGAGAGAGAGAGAGAGAGAGAGAGAGAGAGAGAGAGAGAGAGAGAGAGAGAGAGAGAGAGAGAGAGAGGAGGAAAGGAGAGGAAGAGAGAAGAGAAAAGGAGAGAAAGAGAGGAGGAAAGGAGAGGAAGAGAGAAGAGAAAAGGAGAGGAAGAGAGGAGAAAAGGAGAGGAAGAGAGGAGAAAAGGAGAGAAAGAGAAGAAAAGGAGAGAGAGAAAAAGAGGAGAAAAGGAGAGGAAGAGAGAAGAGAAAATGAGAAAGAGAAGAGAAAAGGAGAGAGACGATAAAAGGAGAGAGAGAGAAAGAAAAGAGGAAGGGAGAGAGAGAAAAAGAGGAGGAAAGGAGAGGAAGAGAGAGGAGAAAAGGAGAGGAAGAAAGAGGAGAAAAAGAAAGGAAGAGAAGAAAAGAAGAGAGAGAAAGAGAAGAGAAAAGGAGAGAGAGAATGAGAAGAGAAAAGGAGAGGAAGAGTGAGGAGAAAAGGAAAGGAAGAGGAGAAAAGGAAAGGAAGAGAAGAAAAGGAGAGAGAGAAAAAGAGGAGAAAAGGAGAGGAAGAGAGAAGAGAAAAGGAGAAAGAGAAGAGAAAAGGAGAAAGAGAGGATAAAAGGAGAGAGAGAAAGAGAAGAGGAAGGGAGAGAGAGAAAAAGAGGAGAAAAGGAGAGGAAGAGAGAGGAGAAAAGGAGAGGAAGAGAGAGGAGAAAAAGAAAGGAAGAGAAGAAAAGGAGAGAGAGAAAGAGAAGAGAAAAGGAGAGAGAGAAAGAGAAGAGAAAAGGAGAGGAAGAGCGAGGAGAAAAGGAAAGGAAGAGAAGAAAAGGAGAGAGAGAGAGAGAGAGAGAGAGAGAGAGAGAGAGAGAGAGAGAGAGAGAGAGAGAAGACGAAGATGAAAAAGGACAAAGAGAAAGGAAGAAGGATAAATTATACAGTATATGAATGACGGGGTGTTGACTTTTTTGTAGCACGCGCAAACACTATCACAGTTGGAAATATACTATGGAAGATGGCGATGATGGGAAAGTCGTTACGTAAAACTCGTTACACACCCGCTTCCCCCCCCCCCCCCCATTCCCAGTTTCCTCTCCCGGCCTGCAAAAAAGTCATTGGACAAAACACACCTGTACCCCCCACCCACCCCCACACCCCACTCTCCCTCGTTAGGCGAACAAAGCTGACCCCTGGTGGGGAATGGCTTAACGTCACGGTGTTGACTCGTCTCTGTTGCGGGATGATGGTATATTTCTCGTGAGAATGAGAAGCAATGCTCTGTCTAAACAGTGTGGGAGACGAAAGTCGTTTAGTGGATCGTGTCGGTCGTGTGTCGACAGTGACCGCTGTGGAGATGACACAGAGAAATGACGCCTTCCACACCAACCCTACACTCTACAAGCCCCTCCGCAACAAAGTTATCCGGGAAATCAAACGAGCCAAGGCCACATACTACCCCCAAAAGATCCACAGCCTTAAGCAAGCTAACATTGGGAAATGGTTTTCAAAAATTAAGGCCTTGTGTGGCCTCAACAACAGCGCCCCCTCCATCCCGGGCGTATCTCACCTCCCGCCACCTGAAGCAGCCGAGGCCATCAATCTCCACTTCTCGGCAATCTGTCAGTCCCTCCCCAGCCTGGACCTGACCTCACTCCCAGCTTACCTGCCCGCCCCATCACCACTCCCCACGGTTGAGGCCTATGAGGTCGCCAGGTCACTAAGACAACTTAAAACAAAGCGGTCCACCACGCCCACTGATCTCCCCATCAAACTGTACCAGGAGTTTGCCCCAGGCTGGCCACCCTCGCCTCTATTTTTAACGCTTCCTTCCGTCAAAGTCAGTGTCCTGCTGACTGGAAAACAGCATATGTCACTCCGATTCCCAAGACCACCACCCCTCAATCACCGAGTGACTTGAGGCCTATTTCTATCACCCCCATTCCCAGCCTCCTGTGTGAAGCCTTCATTTTCAAGTGGACTTACACTCATCTTGCTCCCCTCATAGACCCACAACAGTACGGCAATATCAAGTCAACCTCCACCACACACTGCCTAATTAATCTCCTGGACTTTGCCTACAGAAATCTTGAAAAACGCAAAACATCAGTTTCTCTCGCTTTTATTGATTTCCGAAAGGCTTTTGACCTAGTTCACCACACCACAGTCATCAACAAAGCAATAAACCTAGGGCTTCACCCTAACCTGGTCTCCTGGCTGGCTGATTTCCTGCACCAGCGTAAACAGGTGGTGAGATTTCAGGGAGTGGCCTCCCCTCCTCTACACCTTACTTGCGGGGTACCTCAGGGGTCCAAAATGGGCCCTTTGTGCTTCCTTATCCTAATTAATGACGCCCTGAGCCACACACCCCACCGCTGGAAGTACGTGGACGACACCACAGTGGCAGTAACAGTTGACAACAGCAACCCAGATTATTCCCACCTCCAGGAAACACTACACAACCTACACACATGGACAACACAAAACATGGTCACCATCAACGACACCAAAACTACACTCCTACACATCAACACCTCCTCTGCCCCTGTTGCCCCCCCAGTGGTGTCCATCAACGACACTCCCCTCCGGGTAGTTACATCAGCAAAACTACTTGGAGTCACCCTGGACAACAAACTCACATGGAAGGAGCACGTCTCCCAGCTCACCAGATCTGCCACCTATAAACTGTACCTGCTGAGGAGACTCAAAACGCTGGGGGCCCCTGAGTGTGCGCTGGCGAGCGTGTACTCCTCGTTCATCCTCCCCAAACTGACATACGCGTCCCCAGCGTGGTCTTCCTCCATCAACATCACGCAGAGCCGCCAACTTGAACGCGTCCAGAAGCGAGCCTGCAAAATCATCCTGGGCCCTCACTACACCAGCTATCAGGACGCCCTCGACTCCCTCCATCTCACCAGCCTACAACACCGTCACGAGACCCTACTACACCGGTTCGCAACCAAGCTTCTCAACCAGCCCAGACACAGACACATCCTCCCACCCGCAGTGAACCGCCCTCAGCAATCAGTGCGACACCACAACATTATTGCCCCGATACGGGCACGGACTGACCGCTATAAGAACAGCGCAGTGCCCGTGATGGTCAAATATATCAACAATGCAAACTAAGAGCAGCACAATTTGTATGTTTTGTAAATATTTTTCATTAGGACTTATTGTTGTTGTTATTATGATTATTATTATTATTATTATGATTACTATTATTATTATCATTATTATTATCGTGATTATTATTATTATCTTTACTATGATTATTGCTATTATTGTTATTTCTATTTTCCTTTTTATTTTCGATCATACTACTTTGTTCATCTGTCTCATTCATTTCATTTCATCTTCCATTGATGTATATTTTCAGCTCTAGGGCTGCCTGGTACTTCATGAAATAAACCGTTTATTATTATTATTATTATTATTATTATTATTACATTGTTTAAACATTGTGGGAGACGTTTCACATCTCTCCTTCCGTCCATGAGTGTTCTTCACCACGAGCTAACAATGCAGAAAAACTCTGTGAAAGCTGTGGAATGGTATTCGGCGGGACACATCTGCGACCCCCCCCACCCCCCCTCTCCCGCATTTTTTCGGGCGTCAAGATAAAAAATTAAACTACCACCGCGATAGTCTTTATATAAGGAATAGTTAAAATGAATGGGATTTTATGATTTTTATTGATATCTAGTGAGAAACTAACATGCCAAAATCTTATATTAGCTTAATGCAGGTCGATTATTTTTTTCGTTTGTCTTAAATCCGAACTTAATCTAGTCTGAATAGTTATTTCTGTCTACCGACGGTTTCTGAAGTTGGTATAAAGTCTATCTTGCATGATACGATAGTTTTTTATTCAAAAAATTAAAGCATATTTAAGTTACGAAAAGTTTTGTAGTTGGCGTTTTTTTTCCTTTGGTATGAAAAACGTTAACTGCAGAATTCGCCAGTGAGCATAACTTTATCTGCTAAGAAATGCGCCAACTTGGATTACTGCTCGAGAAACGTAGCGAGCAATCTCAACCGCGACTCAAAGACCTGACTAGACGACTCTGAAAGACGGAAACTTCCTGAACTTATTTCTGGAAAGCTTCAGTATATTCATCGAACACAAGGAATTTGAAGTAAACACCGGAACCAAAGAGAAAAGCATCTTTTATTAAACTTTATGGAACAGAAATGTATTTTCTAAATCCTATAATTTTTATTGTTTTCCTCGAAAAATATAATCCCAAGAAAAAAAAAATCATGACACACACTGAAAGCTAGTTTCTCGTAAATTGGAAACTTCCTGAACTTATACCTAGAAAGCTTCAGTATATTCATCAAACACAAGAATTTAAAATAGGTACACACCAGAACCAAAGAGAAAAGCATATTTTGAACTTTATGGAACAGAAACTTAATGAGTAATACCAACCGGGACTCAAACAAGCACTTTTTCAATCCTATTCATCAGTATCTAAATCCTCCGCATCGTTGGTTTTGAGGTTCATGTAGAAGGCACGAACGTCACTTCCAAATCGTTGGCACAGAGAAAGAATGTCGTGTTTCTTTGCTGAAGAAATCGGATTGCCTTCGGGGTAAGCGACGGGCAGAGCCGTTGGGAATGCCGTAACTCCTCGGCGCTCCCAGCTCATCTGGTTCATTGGCCCTTCATCGAAATCGTATTTGAAGCTGAAGGAGGTGGTGTTTCGAATGAAGATCCAGCGTGTTTCCAGCCAGTTGATTTCTGTCGAGCTTTTGGGTTTTTTTTACGGTGAACCAGAGGTCCTTTCGTCTCGAAGAGTCCCTTAACGTCGTGGATGTCCTCTTTGTTCATGGGTACAACGACGAGCCTCGTCGACTCTCGCCGTGAGGGAACAGACCGGATGAACATGTTCCAGTCTGTTGGGTAGAGAATGATCATGTCTTTCCTCTTGGCTCTTTCGATTCGAGCGTGGGCCTTGTCAGCGTCCATCATCGTGTGGCCAGGTATCAGGTACTTCAGCTCGATGCTGGAGATCCCACCCAAAGAGAATAAATGCAGCATTGCGGCCACGAAAAACCGATTTCGGTTTTGTCCCCCACAGCTATCAGACCACAGAATCCATCGCTTTACTGCTGGGTGGTCTTTGATGAAGAGCCGCAATGCACTGGCTACCTCCAACGCTCCTCGTCTTGCTTGTCCTTCGTGCCATGTGTAGCATCGGCATTGACCCCTTGCTGGGTATACCGTGAGGTTGTAAACGTTCAGCTTCCGCTTGTAGAACCACTCCTTGGATGGATAGAGAGGACAAGGAAGGACTTGCTGGAGGTCAAAAGTAACCGTCATCACATCTGGGTTGTTTTTTGCAAGCTCGATGTCTTTTTGCATTGTAGTGATGGCTTCCTTAAAAGCTTTTTCGTGGGCTTCTTTCTCACCCCCCTGTAGAACAGCGCACGTATCACAGGTGTCAATGGTAGGAAGACCGAACTTGATTTTGTAGGTGTCGAATACTTCGCGATATTTCCATTCCTTTGCCTTGATTACGTCGTCAGGTAGATCGAGATACATCAGGTACATCTGGTGCATTGACAAGTTGGAATCCAGGTCTCGATGTCCGCGCTCTCTGTTGTAGTGAGATTCAGTCACCGGGAAGCTCTCGATATGACGCTTGATGTTTTCCACCACATCAGCACCGTACTTTTTGGCTTTTCCCGCCTGCCAGCCACGCTTTTCTGTTGGGTCGACTGCTCCATGGAGTACGGGAGACAAACTCATGTCCACGAACGTGTTGCTTACATGAAGGGTTCGCAGGAAAAAATCCCTGCAAACCGGAAGGTTTTCGGAGCCTTTCTTTAAAAAGTACTTTCGACTGAAGGTTCGCCGCTTTTCTGCTCCTTCTTGGCGATTTGGAGTATGAAGTTCAACTGAACCTTTGATGTATTGCTTTTGTGTGGTAGTGTTACCAAGAGCCCAAAAGGTGGCGTTGATCTGTCGACGGTCTTTCTCGGAAAACCGATCTTGGCACTTCATCCGACATTTGTCACAGGCTGCCGGACGTGGGACGTTCTTCTGAATGACGTTTCCACCCCTTGTTTTGTGGGATTTCCCACTTCGAACTAGTTTCTTCAATTTCTCCTTCTTCCATTGATGTGGCTTTGGTTTTGACCTTTTCCTGCCTACGTAAACGCTTCCACCTTTGGTCGTTCCGGTAGCAGAATCAGCATTGTCATCGTCGGATGATTCTGACGATGAGCTGGAAGACAATGACGAGGGGCTCCTGCTGGTTGACGAACCACTGCTCGAGCTGCTTTCGGATGAAGAATCGCTGCCCGATGCCGATTCACTTCTTAAGCTTTCTGACGATTCCTTGTTTTGATCCGCTCCTGGAACGTCGTTCAAGGTCTCCGCTGGGATGCTGGATGTGCTAACAGCATGCTGTTGATGAGGAAGGGGCTCTGCTTCCAGTCGTTGGGATGCAAGTTCCGGACCAGTCTTCGGTTCCATCGTTTCCAGGACTGCAATTTCTAAAGCAGGGTTAGCATCAAACGCAAGGTCTTCTTCGATTGCTTCAGTTGCTGATGGTGGTGGAGGAATAGGTGACATGTCCCAGGGAACGTCATCCATGTTGGAAGACTGGGATGCAAGTTCCGGACCAGTCTTCGGTTCCATCGTTTCCAGGACTGCAATTTCTAAAGCAGGGTTAGCATCAAACGCAAGGTCTTCTTCGATTGCTTCAGTTGCTGATGGTGGTGGAGGAATAGGTGACATGTCCCAGGAACGTCATCCATGTTGGAAGACTCAGGGTTCGTAGTAGATGACCAGGGGACTGCTCCTTCTTTGATCTTGGCCCGAGCTAGGGCCACCATCTTGTGAGCTCGGGAAGTCATGTGGAGCCTAGATGAGAGGAGAAAAAGTTTGAGAGGATGATCACACTGGAAAAAAACAATCAAGCATATGAATTTTGGGGATCTTTTCCGTTTCATGGCAAGCACTATTTTTGCACCAAATTTTCGCCAGAAATGCAGATTTTTGTGCTAAACAAGAATATAACATTCATGTTGTGGAGAAATGAAAGAGAGTTGGGAAAAAAAAATAATGCTTAAAATAGTGCTTGCCATGAAATGGAATAGACCCAATTTTTGTTAGATAATTAATCTTTTAATGTTATTTCATTCAGCATTTTTTCAAAGAGCAGAACATTCAGAAATATCTATGTATTTTTACGACCATAGTAGATAGAACGTTACGAAAGCTAGAGTTCTTACTTCTCCTTTGGCAGAGCTAGCAAAGCTGGAGTAGGATTCCGCTAGTTGTCGGATTGTTTGACTGAGTGGAAGGATGAGGGCTGAAATAAAAGAAATAAAGAATGATAATGTTTGATGGGAATTCGATTGGACAGTGGTTGTAGTCCTAATCACTAAAACATTGTGCATCTTTCTCCGGATTCACAAAGCTTTGGCGCAGTTGGCGCTTTTCAAAGCAAAAGACTTTTATTTATTAGGTAGTTGGCGTTTTTCATATAAAATCGAACCGAACTCACCTCATTAAACGTAGTTGGCTTTTTTCAAACCAAAGATTTCCCTGAACATGCGAAGTTGGCGTTTCAGCATAAATGCGACACAGCCTTCCCCTTCCGCTTCTGAAACGCCACTGACGGTTATACAGTCTGCGAAAACGTTGGAGAACATGGCGGCAACGAAATCTGAAAATCTTCGAAAAGTGTAGTTGGCGTTTTTTTTCTCTGACCCACAGATATGTTTTTGGCAAAAACTTTTATATTCTCATTAAAACAATTTACTAATCACTCTTAAGTTCATATTCTTTGTAGATACACACTTTATCAGTCAATTATTTTACAACCAATAACAAATAGTGGAATATTTATGTTAATAAGAAATATTTCACCTTTAAGACCCTTTTACTTCAACTACGTACCTATTTAACCCATCCGCTACGATTGTGGATTTGGCTTTCACTGGTAGCCTGGTAACATAATAGTCCCAGGTCTTTCTCTGCCTCTGCGGTGGATAGTGGAGTGTTTCCCATGTGGTATTGATATGCTGGATATCTCCTCCCAAGGTGTAGGACTACATTTTCTTCACTGACTTGTAGCAGCCACTATTTGTTCCATTTCTGTAGTTTGGTGATGTTTTCTTGTAGGAAATCCGCAGTTAAGGGGTTAAATTACATGCATTAATCATGACTAATATATGACGCTTTTTTTCAGCCCCGCTGCTGTATTGCTAGAGACCATCCCAGCACATTGTCCATTACATGTGGAAAAGATACCATCAGCTGCTCCGGCAACAGCCACTGCTTCAACATATGCTGGCCCTGTGACACCAGCCACTGCTTCATCATCTGCTGGCCCAATGACACCTGCCACTGCAAGGGATGACAATGAAGCTGCTCCACCACAGTCACCACCTACTTCATCGGAGTTAAGAGATGCCTTTCATAGGGCAGCAGTATAATTTTTTGATGCTGGGGCTGAATATTACTGCCTCAAGGTTATGATTTTGTCACTTTTTTTTATTACTGAGGAGGTTAGGGTGGAAGGGGTGAAAAATAATATCTGCTGTTTTTCGACAGAAATGGCTAGCAAATTCATTCAAAGCACACAATTACCAGAAAAAAAATTGTGTGCCATTGTGAGTGAGTTCACTTGAGATTGGGCTACAATACGCCTCCGTGGTCTAGTGGTCAGCATGCCTGGCTTCTACGCGGGCCAAGTTAAGCTAATAGTTGTTGAGGATACACTTTGAGAGTGAAGTTAATACTAAAGTCGGAAGTTAATACCAAGTTTAGTATTAATAGTTGTCGAGGATACAGGCCCAGGCTGGCAGGGCTCCAGACCATGAGGTAGATCAGGTGTGGCTCCCGCTTCGCCCATTTCCAGTTAAGTAATCTATTTGCATAGGATGTTTTAAGATAGATAGCTAGGTTGCTGGTTGCGAGTTTCTTTGTTGCCTAAATAAACTTAAGAGCTGGTTCATCCGGTCTTTTCTTAACCTATGGTAGTGTGACTGATCAAATAAATAATAATAAGTGACTAGAGGGGCTGTGAGTCTGAGAACTCGATTTTCAGATATTTTATTTTATATTTTTTATTGCTGAGAATTTACGGGATTTTAGGAAGTCCTGACCTTTCAAGAACCCCACATTACCGTTTCCTGTCGGCACAGTCGTATGTGCCGACTACTTAAGAATGCTGAGGGACTGTCGTGACGACATTCTTCGCCTAATGAAGGACGTTCGTGACGACTGTCGGCTCAGAAATATTGGCTAACACTGCCGCCATCAATATTTTTTTTATTTATTTTGCAATCACAAGCACAATAACAACTTATGGGCATGGTTACGGTTCGGATGCATAAACTTGGGAGCCGCACAGTACCCACGCACTCCTTTTGCCTCGATCTCTCTTGTGTTGAATGACACAACTAGGGTTGTCACCGTGAGGTCAGAAAAATGTGGAATGCAACATCTCACTCTCCAATACGGAATGGATCCATATTTAAAGGAACGGGTGGCAACCCTAAAATTTCTCGAGGATGCAATGAGTGACAGCCGCATGGTGGAAGCAAGAGGGAGGGGGGGGGGGGGGCGTTCACGTATTTTAGGACAAACCTTTGACAAATTTTACGAGCTGGTTTTTTTTTTGTGATTAACCGAAAAATGCGCTCACTACACTTTTAAGATACTGAATTTTATCTGACCATTCAGATAACGAAATACCGTACGGAACAAATGCCGTTCCGTATTGATTCAAAACGGAACAATACATTTCATTCTCGAATACAAAGCGACTCCGTATTTTAAGGAACGGCAAGGCTGCCACCAAGACAGTCGCCAAGACAGTCGCGAAGACCGTCAGGAAGACCGTCGGTCAACTCCTTGGCAACTGTCGGCCAGCTATTCGGCCAACCAGTTGACAGACAATCTGGAAGACTGTTGTCAAGACCGTCTGCGACTGTCGGCCAATCGGTCGGCAGATTCGTGGTTGTCATAGACATGGGGGCAGCATGACGTAGACATTCTGCCAACTAGTTGCCCGAATGTCCCAGACAGTCGGCAATCATGGTATCCGACACCAAGACGCCAAAAAATTATTGGAGCGTGGGAACCGACTTGTCAAAATCAGAAGTCGCTGGGTTGTCGTCGCCCAGAGTCGGAACAGTGTGAACGGGGCTTTAATAGTCCCTGTTGGCTCTCGTGTGTGTGTGTGTGTGTGTGTGTGTGTGTGTGTGTGTGTGTGTGTGTGTGTGTGTGTGTTAAGCCCCGTTCTCACTGTGCCGACTCTGAGCCACGACTACTCACGACTCTAGGGTACACGAGGTCTTGGGTGCTGATGTGAAAGGGTCGGGCATGTCTTGAAAGAGGTCTTGAGACTGTTGCCGAATGCTGCGCCGACGTCGTGACGGGAGTCTGGAGTCGTGAGGGTTACCACGACATGTCGGCAAGACACCAAGACCCCAATAAAACCTCCAACCTCCCTTCCTTCTTGGAGCGTGGGAACCAACTTGTAAAATGGGAAAGTCGTTGAGTTGTCGTGGCTCAGAGTCGGCACAGTGTGAACGGGGCTTTACTTCTTCACTTAGCGGGGCCACGGCCACCCAAGACTCCATTGGCAGTTAACTGTTTACACCAAAACTTTCAGCGCCTCACTTGCGGCTTCAAACTGGCGAAGTATATATATATATATATATATATATATATATATATATATATATATATATATATATATATATATATATATATATATATATATATTATTTTATTTTATTTTATTACTCCCTCCCTATAGAGGGGAGCACGGGCCTTGGCCGAAGGCGGCCCGTAGCAGGGTGCCGACAGACCGACTCTTTTTGGCCGACCGTAGTCTAGCCGACCAAGTCGGACTGTCGACGAGAACTGGCGAAGCACAGGGCAGAAAATACTCTTCTATATCGCTAACGTGCGTGGTGGTAATTCATGTTATCATTTGCAAAGCAAAAATGGGATTGATTTCAGATTGGTGTGTATGTTAAAAAAAAAAAAAAAAATCCTTCATGACCCTTCTTGACCTCCTCCTCCTCCCACCTCTCCTCACCTCTCCCTCTTCCTCACCGTCCCTCTTATCGCATCCCCTAGGAATGTGTCCTGTCACCTGGGTCCCCTGCGGCTCCCCCGGCGAAGGCGTGTCTCGAACAGGAGCGAGGGCTGTCTAGACGGGGACGACGAGGGCGAGGACTGCGGTGAGTGTTGTGGTGGATGTTATTGCTGGCATGATTATTGTTTGGTTGTGGCTATCGTTGTAGTGATACATAATTTTAATCCATTGTTACATTTTTTTTTAGTATTAGTGATATATAACACTTTCTAATGCAATACTACTACTATTACTACTTATATTAATAATAATAATAATAATAATAATAATAATAATAATAATAATAATAATAATAATAATGATAGAAGTTCAAGTAATAGATATGTATTTTTTTTTCCGACAGGGGTCAGTTCCCTAGTCATTCTCTTCATATCACTGAATTACTTTTCACATTCAACCGTTATTAGTTTACCATGACCATGCCGTTTTCATTCTTTGAGGCAGCACACAAAAGGTACCACAGCCTTACCAAAACATCTTTCATAAATAGAAAATGTCAAATCCTTGCATTTTCTAATTCTTCCCGTGACTTCTGGCACCTAGCCAAAAATATATCCTCCAGTTTCACTTCTTCCTTTTTCCTTCCTCTCCTTAACCCTGACGGCAGCACCGCCGTCTCATCTATCTCTAAGGCTGAACTCTTCTCTCAAACTTTCTATAAAAACTCCACTCTGGGCGATTCTGGGCATATTCTTCCTACTCATCCCCTCTCTGACTCCTTTATGCCTGTTATTAAGATTCTTAAGGACAATGTTTTCTATGCCCTCTCTGGCCTCATCTCTCAGAAGGCTTATGGACCTGATGGAGTGCCTCCTATTGTCCTTAAAAAATGTGCCTCCGTGCTGACACCCTGCCTGGTCAAACTCTTTCGTCTCTGCCTATCAACATTTATCTTTCCTTCCTGCTGGTAGTACGCTTTCATACAACCTGTGCCTAAGAAGGTTGACCGCTCCAATCCTTCAAACTACCACCCTATAGCTTTACTTTCCTGTCTATCCAATGCTTTTGAATCAATCCTTAACCGGAAGATTCAAAAGCACCTTTCCACTTCTGACCTTTTATCTGATCGCCAATATTGGTTCCGCAAGGGGCGTTCTACTGGCGATCTTCTTGCTCTCTTACTGACTCTTGGCCATCCTCTCATAGCCGTTTCGGTGAAACTTTCTCAGTTGCGCTAGAGATAGAGATAGAGAGATATAGAGTCTGGCACAAGTCTTTGCTTTCTAAACTACCCTCTTACGGTTTCTATCATTTCATCTGCACCTTTATCTCCAGCTTCCTTTCCGGCCGTTCTATCTCCGCTGTGGCAGATGGTCATTGTTCTTCCCCTAAACCTATCAACAGTGGTGTTCCATAGGGCTCTGTCCTATCACCCACTCTCTTCCTGTTATTCATCAATAATCTTCTTTCCATAACACACTGTCCTATTCATTCATACGCTGACGACTCCACTCTGCATTATTCAACTTCTTTCAACAGAAGACCTTCTCAACAGGAATTACAAGACTCCAGAGTGGAGGCTGCATAATACTTAACCTCAGACCTTGCTATCATTTCCGATTGGGGTAGAAGTAACCTTGTGTCCTTCAATGCCTCAAAAACCCAATTTTTCCACCTATCAACTCGACATAATTTTCCAAACACCTATCCCCTATCCTTTGATAACACTCAGCTATCACCTTCTTCAACACAAATATCCTCGGTCTATCCTCAGCTCAAAAAATCAACTGGAAACTTCACATTTCCTCTCCTACTAAATCAGCTTCTTCGAGGTTGGGCGTTCTGTATCCTCTCCGCCAGTTCTTCTCCCCCGCACAGATGCTTTCCATTTATAGGGGCCTTGTCCGCCCTCGTATGGAATACATATGCATCTCACTTGTGGGCGGGCTCCACTCACACAGCTCTCCTGGACAGAGTGGAGTCGAAGGCTCTTTGTCTCATCAGCTGTCCTCCTCTCACTGATAGTTTTCTACCTCTTAAAATCCGCCGCTATGTTGCTTCTTTTTCTATCTTCTATCGTTATTTTCATGCAAACTGGTCTTCTGAACTTGCTAACTGCATGCCTCCCCTCCTCCCGCGGCCCCGCTGCACACGACTTTCTACTCATGCGCATCCCTATACTGTCCAACCCCCTAATGCAAGAGTTAACCTGCATCTCCATTCGTTCATCCCCTTCACTGGTAAACTCTGGAACACCCTTCCATTATCTGTTTTTCCTCCTGCCTATGACTTAACCTCTTTCAAGAAGAGTATATCGAGACACCTCTCCACCCGAAATTGACCTCTCTTTTGGCTACTCTTTACTGTAATTTATTATGGGAGCGGCGAGTAGCGGGCTTTTTTTGTACTCTTTTTGTTGCCCTTGAGCCGTGCCCTTTGATGTAAGAAAAAAAAAACTTCCTACACTCTCTCTCTCTCTCTCTCTCTCCTGCATGTTTTATAAAAAGAAAATTGATTCTCCTGAGAAGCATATACTAATAGTTCTCACGTGCTGCCATTTGTAGGCTGACTGGCTGACTAGAGAAGAAGAAGGAGGAGGAGGAAAACGAACCCATTGTTTCTGTATTTTAGTCCACGAGTCATCCACTTAGGGTCATTGTTGTCTTTTCTTAGTGTTCGCTGTGGCATATGCTGTCCTTGCCCCTCTACTATTACTCTAACTAAAATATTGTAAGACATTTCTACCTGGTTCTCCTGACTCTCCAACCCACAGTTCTTGACCTCATGAATCCCTAAATTATCCCAGTTTACCCCTTCAAGATGTCTTCGAAGCCTCTCGTAATTTGCTCTTCTAAAATCTGGCACTAACACTGGGTTTGGTTCGCGGGTTACCGCCCAGTCTAAGCTAAAACGAACCGTTCTGTGGTCACTATTTCCTAACTCTCCGCCTACCTCCAGCTCATGTACCAAGTTTCCATTATTAGTTATGACCAAGTATAATATGTTATCTCCTCTAGTAGGCTCAGTAACTACCTGCTTAAGGAAATTATCTTGTATAACTTCAAGAAAATCCTCGGCTTCCAGGTCACCCACTAGGTCTTCCCAGTCTATTTTCCTATAATCAAAGTCCCCCATTACGCAGATATTTTTACTCCTCCTCGCCCTGCCAATCTCCTGTAGTAATATACTCGTGTCCCGCCTGTTAAGGTTGGGTGGCCTGTACATAACTCCTAGAGTTAGTTTTTCTTTCCCTTTGTAAACGTCCACCCAAACTGATTCTGAATCCATGTTAGTTTTGACTGAATTGTTAACTAAACATTTAAGTGAGTCTTTAACATATAGCGAAACTCCACCACCCTATCTGCCCATTCTGTCTTTGTGAAACATCTGATAACCCGTTATTTCAATTTCCGATATAAACTTTCTATTGGCAGTGTCTATCCATGTCTCAGTGATCGCTAGTATGTCAAAATTTTCTGAACAAGCTTCACCCCTTAGTACGTTTATTTTGTCTCTGAGGCTCCTGCTGTTAGTATAGAAGATTCTTAGCTCGCCCTCTGTTACTCCCCTATAATTACTTCTAAGTTGCCTGGTTGTATTATGAGCTAGATGTCCTCTCTCATTACTCCTCCCCCCCTCGCCTATACTAAAAAATCCCTCAGGGTATCAAGTGCTCGCTCAAGGGAGTCTGAGAGAGCCTCAACACCCTTGAACGTCAAGTGTATCCCGTCACGGGCGTAGAGGGCGTCGTTGCCAAAGAAGAGGTCCCAATTGTTGACGAACAGCCACCCATTGCGCTGACAGTGCTCAGCAAGTCTGTTGTTCACTGCTATCGTCCTGGACAGCCATCCATCGCCAACGCCACTCCTTGGCAGGACGCCACACACTGCTGGCGATCCACCAGCATCTCTTATCCTACCTAACAATTCCCTAAAACGCCGAAGAAGGTCCTCGCTTGGCACACGGGAAACGTCGTTTTCGCCACAGCTGAGAAAGACAATGGGGTTCGATCCCTCACTTGCCATAAACGCCTCTATCCTGTCTGATATATGGCTCACCCCTGCCCCTGGGAAACACACCCTCGTCCTCTTCTTATCCTTGGAGCAAAAATACCTGTCAACATAACGAACCTGACTATCACCAATGACAAGCACCCGGCGACCAGGAGAGGGGCCAGAAGGAGGGGTGGGTGAACGTGGGAGGGGAGAGCGGGAAGTGAGGGGAGGGACCTGCTGTGAAGAACGAGGAGAAATTGTGGAAGACGTGGAAGGTGGAGAGGAGGAGGAGGAGGAGGAGGAGGAGGAGAAGAAGGAAGAGGGAGAGGAAGAGGAGGATTTTTGGGGAGGAGGAGGAATAGGATGGGGAGGAGGAGGAGGAGGAGAAGGAAGAGGAAGGAGGAGGAAGAGGAAGGAGGAGGAAGAGAAAGGGAGGGTGAGGGGGGGGAGGGAAGAACGGACGAGGAGAGGGAGGAGGAAGAGGGGGAAAGGGAAGGTGAGGGACAGGTGTGGGAGGGAGGGACGAACGAGGAGGCGGAGGACGAGGAGAAAGAGGGAGAGGAGGAGAAGGCGGAGGAGGAGTGGGGGTGGGAAGAGGGAAGAGGGGGGACGGAAGAGGAAGGCGAGGAGGAGGAGGAGGAGGAGAAGGAAGAGGGAGAGGAAGAGGAGGATGTTGGGGAGGAGGAGGAGAAAGGAAGGGTGAGGAGGGTGAGGGAGGAACGGACGAGGAGTGGGAGGAGGAGGCGGAAAGGGAAGGTGAGGAACAAGTGTGGGAGGGAGGGTCGAGCGAGGAGGCCGGCTGCATGGATTAGCAGTTCAACGCTAAGCCCATAAGCTGAGTGATGCCCGATAGCGCCTCTACCTGCACCCCCGCCATCAGCTGCGACCTGACCCTTTTTGACCTAGGGCTTATCACCTGACCCGCCACCCGGAAGACCACACCGCCTCCTACCGCACCAACGCACTGTATTCCACCACCTCACCCCCCCCCCCCCTCTTCTATTTCATCACAACTTTCCTACAATGTAAACCACAGGCCCCCTATACCCTTTCATATTGTGCTTTTCCCTTTTTGTATTATATTTCAACATTGTATTATTAACGTGTATATTTTCAGCTTAACAGCTGCAATCACTTAATAAACCGATTATTATTATTATTATTATTATTATTATTATTATTATTATTATTATTATTATTATTAAACACATACACACACACACACACACACACACACACACACACACAGAGAAAGGAGGTTGGGAAATCTTATACCACATCATTAGTGTTTCCTCCTAATATGAGCTATTTTTCCTTATCACCTGCAGTTTATTTAAAGGTCCGGCCTTGGTATATGGTAGTGTGTGTGTGTGTGTGTATGTGTGTGTGTGTGTGTGTGTGTGAGAGAGAGAGAGAGAGAGAGAGATTGATTGATTGATTGAGGTAAATGATGATTAACAGGCGGAGCTTAAGGTGCTAAACGGAGGAGTAGTGGAGAAGAGAGGCGAGCGTGGCAAGGAGCAAGTGAAAAGTGTGCATAGCTGAGTGAAGACTGCCAAAAGTTATTGGCTATGGAGCCCTAATTAAGGAAGCGATGGATGTATATATAGATAGAAAAAGAGTCTTATTGATAGACTGATATGTGGATATACTTTTCAGGCAGCATGTTCATTATGAAAGTGTTAGTGTTGTTTTGTCTCTTACAAACTTGAAGGAAAAGTTATAAGTTAAGAATCCTATTTTTATTTTTTTTTACATATTTTCTACACATGATTCAGCTTTTCCGTGAAACACTTTGTTGATTTAGTTATAACGTTCATAATTATGAAAAGCCACTCGTCTATGACTTCCGCAAATATTTGTTTTATCGCAACAAAGAAATTGTTATTTCCACGTATATAAACAGATCTCACTGGGAATTAACAAAAGGTAGATAAATAGGCCATGAAGAATATTTGATAATATTTTAAAATAAGTTTCATAAGTTTGATCCTTTTGACTAACGAGACGTGAACAATAGATTATACTCTATACTTGAGAAAGTTTACATTTTGTTTTTCATACAACATAAGACGTGTTTTTATTACTTCCAGTATGGAGGTTGAGTTTTTGCGGCTATTTGTTTGTTTGTTTGTCTGTCGGTTTGCAGGATTACATAGAAACTGCCTGCCCAATTTTCATGAAGCTTCTTAGGAATGTGTAGTATTAATCAAGAAGGAACTCCGTAATTTTGCGAAACGTTAAACAAAAATTTACTGAATGATGGCGAGTGAATGTTAAAACAAAGATATCAATGACAGGTTGACCATTTGGAAAAAGTCCGCCTCTGGCGGCGTTCCGGCCCAGGGCGGGGCGGGAGGTGGTCATGCCCACACAGACCCAATTTTCATGATACATTGTGAAAGGAGGGGGATCTATCCTCCTAGGGGTCCTGCATCCCTGCCCTATGGTAAGCAGTCAGACCAGCCCCTGATCTGGGTTGGTTTGGGGGAGGGGTTTGCAACCCCTCCCCCACCCCCACCCCCCCTAAAAAAAAACAATTAACTATCTATATCTACGTCTCCCTGCTCCCTCATGGGAACTTCCCTCCAGGGGGCGACTGCGGCAGAAGTGTCTCCATCTCTCCCTATTCTGGCACTCCCTCTCAGCACAATCAATCCTGCTACTTCCAACTCTCACTCCACATCACTCTGTGTTTACAATTGGTGTCATTTTCCTCCACGTTTCTCTGGTCAAATTTACTGGATTAAAACATGATTTTTATATAACCTTCTATTATCTTCCAGTTAATTATTATTTTGTCTTATAGCATGTGCATACAAAACTTATTTACTGCATGTGCTGTGACGTACAAGTTCTAGTATTACAATATATTGCTGTAATTTGACATTTCTTAAGCGATTTGCAATGAAATAATATCGTCCCTCCCATACCCATATGTTGACAATTCATATACAAAAATTCATTTAAAAAATAAATAAATAAATAAATAAAACGATACGATCCCAATACTTCTTGAAATGCAAACCTAAGTACTGCAACATTTGGGACCGCGATTCCCTTTTTCAACCAACTACCAGCGTTAACAGCCCTTGTGTTGTACTGGGTATCTTAATGCTATGCTACGGTCAGGGAAACAGACGGAGGGCCAGACATGCATTGAAACACACCGCAACACGCTGCTTCTTCACGTCAGAGCGAGGAATATTCGAAAATATTTATCTAATTTATTCTGTTGATCAAAGTGTTACGTAATCCGACATTTTAGTAAATTGTTTGTCACTAGCTGTTTATCATATACAATTTAGTGTTGACAATCTCTCTCTCTCTCTCTCTCTCTCTCTCTCTCTCTCTCTCTCTCTCTCTCTCTCTCTCTCTCTCTCTGTTTCTCGTCGCTCTACGCTGTTACTGTCATCACCTCGCTACAACTTGTAGTTATGTACTGTTGAATGTGAGCCCTTCACTTAGGGAGGGTGGAGGGGAAGGAGAGGGAAGGGAAAAGAAGGGAAGGTGGGAGAGAGGAAGATAAGACAATAGAAAAATGAATGAAAAATGGAAGGAAGAGGATACAAACTGAATGAAGGAAATGAAAGGGGAGGCGAGGAAATGACCAGAGGAGCAGAGGTGAGAAAGAGGTGTGTGAAGGATGAAAGGAAGGTGAAGGGTCAGAAAGGATGGGGAAAGAAGGGAAGGGGGAAAAGGAAAGAATCAAATGGGGAGGTGTGCAGGGGCGAGGCGAGGCAAGGTAAAGAAAAAAGGATGAGAGGGGGAAGAAAGGAGAGTAGAAGAGAACTGTGCAGAAAAAATCAGATAAGAGGTGACGGAGGTAAACGAAAGAATGAAAGATAAAAAGGAGGAAGAATCATCATTGATCTCAAGTATGTCTTACTTGTTTGAGTGTTGTGTGTAATTCACCACGGCCTGATCACGAGTTAGACTCGCTTTCGCCAGCAGGTACCCTCACGACGTGAGCAAGTGCTCATTTTGTCGATCTCTGGGTACTGCCAGGACCTCACACACCACACACTCCATCCCCCTTGCTCACGGGGGGACAGTAATCACTCCTGATCAACGGAAATAATCCGGCCTGTGTGTGTGTGTGTGTGTGTGTGTGTGTTAGTCATGTATCGAATGTCAAATTTTAGAGGTCCGCGGATGCGGATGTGTATGCGGATATCATATTTATATAGTTTGCGGATGCGGATGCGGATATCAAATTATGACATCCTCATGGATGCGGATGCGGATGTGTTAAAGATTTAGGTAATAAAAAAATAGCACTTTTTTTTTTTGCATCTCGGCCTGTAGCGCCGTTAGGCTTTCTTCTTGGGCCTAGTGGTCATCCCAAGCCCCTCATGGCGCAGGCAATTTTTTATAGTGGCAGCAGTTATGCTTGGCTCATGCTGCTCCCCTGAACTCATTCTTGATTCACTTGGACGGTATCTTCTAGAGTCCGGGTTGATGTGTGGTCTTCTGGACAGCATGTGGGTAGTCTTAGGCCAATCGACAGCGAATGAAAAATACCAGGTGGTAGCGTGGGGATTCGAACCGACGTTGTCCATGACACCGTGAATGCTAGGCCCGCACGCTAACCACTCAGCCACTGCCTACCTATTACAAGATGTTAGCTGCTTTTGTTACACAACACTGCATTTCGTAATTTTAAAGTTTTATGACGAGTTTCAGCCACACATGTTGTGTGTTACCAGGATGCGGTACAAAAATCTGGTTGATTTTCTTCACTTTGGCTCCCCCGAAGTATTGCGCCGGGGACATATGTCCCCCCAGCCACTGCACAAGGGTCCGACATGCAGCTGGAGATCGAGGAGATGAGCGAGGAAGGGGTCGTAGTCTAATCTATACTCTAGTGTGTCCAAATTAGCTTGTCCACTTTGCACCGAGAGGCCCCTCCCCCATTCTGTCTAAGCTCCGCCCCCCTTTCACCTGATTTGCTGATGATGACATCATAGATTGTATCAAAGACACGTACCAAATATATATGATTGAGATAATCTAGCTTCTTTCATGATTAAAAAATATTCGAAACTTAATTGAATAACGACACTCTACTTAAACAATCAATGACATCACTTAAGAAATAAAGTACAATCATAATACTGCAAGTTTTCATGGGAGAACGGGCCCTGCAAAATGAGCACCGAAGGCGATGATAGTAGGCTATCTATAAAGTAATGCACACTTTCCGTCATTATTTCCTACATAGCTCATTCACATAGGCACACCAAATATAATCACATAAAAAATATATTCTACAGTAGCTTCATACAAGTAGGAATCATTGTATTGAGGAATAAGTCTCGTATCTGTGGCTGTTGCGCTGAGCATACTATCATCGCCTTCAGTGCTCGTTTTGCAGGGCCCGTTCTCCCTTGAAAACTTGCAGTATTATGATTGTACTTTGTTTCTTAAGTAATGTCATTGATTGTTTAAGTAGAGTGTTGTTATTCAATTAAGTTTCGAATATTTTTTAATCATGAAAGAAGCTAGATTTTTTACCATTGATTTGCACTCTCTGATTCCTATCACTAAGCCACGCCCTGATCCAGTTCAAAACTTTCCCATCAATGCCGTGAGCCTGTAATTTTAGTAATAGCCGGTGATGGGGAACTTTGTCGAACGCTTTACTGAAATCTAGATACAATATGTCATAGTTTTCATCTCGGTCAACCGCCTCCATTACTTTAGTGTAGAAGGACAACAGGTTAGTAAGGCAAGACCTACCCTTTGTGAATCCATGCTGTGAATCATGAATTAAACTATGCTTTTCTAGATGATCCCGAATGCTCCCGGCTATAATTGACTCCAACATCTTTCCTTCAACTGATGTTAAGCTAATTGGGCGATAATTTGAGGTGGCTGACATATCTCCCTTTTTGAAAATCGGCGTCACATTAGCTACTTTCCATTGATTGGGCACATACCCAGAATTTACCGACATCTTAAAGATATCGGTAAGCGGGCCACTGAGGACCTCCTTGCACTTTTTCAGCACCCTTGGGAATACTTCGTCTGGGCCCGGCGATTTGTTTTTCTTCAACCTACTAATCTCATCTTGGACTACTTGCCTAGTGATGATCACATCCCTCAACTTGTCGTTCCCTTCGCCCTCATATACCTGAACTCTCTCCGGAATGGTTGTTGGATTTTCCTGTGTGAAAACTGAGAGGAAATAGTCATTCATCATTTGGCTCATATCTTCTCCATTCTCAACGAGCTCACCTGTGTTAGTTTTCAACGGTCCAATTTTGTCCCTTGTTTTCGTTCTGTACAATTTGAAGAAGCCCTTGGGATCGCTCTTGGCCTCGTTGGCTACCCTAATCTCATAATTTCTTTTTGCTAGGCGGGTGTTCCTCTTCACCGACCTGGCTAGCTCAACACCCCTGAGGTGGTTTCTCCGTTCTTTATTTTCCTATAAATTCCTCTCTTTAAGCCTATCTCATGCTTGAGTCTGCGGGTCATCCATTTGGGGTCGTTATTTTCCTTCCTACGTGCTTGGTAAGGGATATGCTGTCTCTGACCCTCTGCAATTACTCTAACTAAATTATTGTAGGTCATTTCTACATGATTCCCCTGTCTTTCCGGCTCCAGCCTTGAGATCTGGCCCTCATCCAGCCCTAAGGTTCCCCAATTTACCTCCTCAAGGTGACTTCTGAGCCCCTCATAATCAGCTCTTCTAAAGTCAGGCACCATCACAGGGTTGAGCTGATGGGTCACCGCCCAGTCTAATTTAAACCTAATTTCCTTCTGATCACTGCCACCTAATTCTCCCCCAACATCTAGCTCACTGATCATATTATCGTTGTTAGTCAGGACTAAGTCTAAAATGTTATTTCCTCTGGTGGGCTCACTCACTGCCTTCTTGAGAAAATTATCATGTATTACTTTCAGAAAATCCTCAGATTCTAGATCACCCACCACGCCTTCCCAATCTATATTCCTATAGTTAAAATCCCCCATTATACAGACATTTTTGCTCCTGCTCGCCCTGCCTACCTTTTGCAGTAATATATCAGTGTCATGCCTGCTAAGGTTGCGTGGCCTGTAAAGAACGCCTATAATTAGTTTGCCTTTCCCTTTGTGGACGTCCACCCAAACTGATTCTGAGTCGCCATTTGTTTGAACAGAGTTGTATGCGGAATATTTAAGTGTGTCTTTAACATAAAGTGCCCCCCCTCCCCCCCCCCCCTTCTTTCCTTTCTTTCTTTGTGAAACATCTGATAACCATCTATTACTCCGACATGAAGTTTTTGTTTGCAGTATCCACCCATGTTTCCGTGATAGCTATAATGTCGAATTTCTCGACACATGCTTTCCCCCTCAGTAGATCTATCTTGTTCCTGAGACTCCTACTGTTGGTGTAATAAGCCGTTAGCCCATCCTTTCTTACATCCTTTCGATTACTCCTGCGCCCCCTAGTCTCAGTCTGCGATACATAGCCACTGATGACAGCCCCCCCCCCCCCCCTCACCTACTCTAAAAAATCCTGTAGGGTGCTAAGTGATCGCTCGAGTGAGTCTGCGAGAACCTCCACCCTCTGGAGTGACAGGTGCACCCCATCCTTGGCTTACAAGGTGCCTTTATCGTAGAAGAGGTCCCAATTATCCAGGAAACACACACACACACACACACACACACACACACACACACACACACACACACACAAGAGGAAACAAAAGGGCAGACGAAGACGATTTGTCACAATTTGTTTCCTTCCTTCCCTCCTTGTTTCCTTACTCCCTGAATTGGATTTATGCTCTTAATTAATGCTCTATAAATAAATATCTGCTGATAGGGTGGTAATTTTTACATTTTTATTATTATCATTATTATTATAGTAATTATTATTATCATTATTATCATTATTATTATTATTATTATTATCATTATTATTATTATTATTATAATTATTACTACTTTCACTATAATTATTATATTACTATAAATATAATTATTGCTTTCATTTACTAGTATAAATATCATTGTTTTTGTTTCTTTCATATTTATGTGTTAAACTTCCATGGCTTCTCTCTCTCTCTCTCTCTCTCTCTCTCTCTCTCTCTCTCTCTCTCTCTCTCTCTCTCTCTCTCTTAAATAGTCCCATTACTTCGCAATCCTCGCTCTCTGCCCTCTCCATCTTCCTCTCCTTGCATATCCTCCTCAACGTAACCCCCCACCCCCTCCTCTCTCTCTCTCTCTCTCTCTCTCTCTCTCTCTCTCTCTCTCTCTCTCTCTCTCTCTCTCTCTCTCTCCAGGGAGAGCAAAACGCTGTTTCACACAGCCACACACCAGGCGCATCAAAGTGGGCGACGCACCACTATGAGCACAGTGCACCACTGCACTGTGCGCAGCTCGCCGCTGTACTGTGCACACGACATTGCTGTGTCGTGCAGGGTATTCTACTGTACCGTGTATAGCATACTGCTGCACCATGCGTCGCAGTGTAAAACACACTGCTGTACTGTGCCCAACATACTGTTGTATCGTACTCAGCACATTACTTGTTATAGTAGGATATCAATGTATTATTATTATTTAATATCACCACGAATTAGGCATACAATTGTCAATGGAAAAACCCACGACAGACAGATCACGCCACCTTATAGGAATGTCGTCCGTCAGTGTTTAACGTCTCAGTTTTGTATACTTCGCACTCCGATGGTGCGTGGAGGTCACCTTGACATACGTGACCAATTGTAACAATTATTTTCCAACCTGTAACTCGCCACTCCTTCACGAGAGTCCGACTGACACACAACGACAGTCGCTCTCGCTCCGTCGCTTCTTGTACATAAAGGCTACGAATATAATTCGCCTTAAGGAAGCTGAAGTCTTAATCAACACCCTTTAAACGCCCCCCGACAAGCCCGTTACATTTGGTGGCAGCGGTGGGAGTAAACCAAGCATCGTTCGACAGATGGCGCACACGGTTGAGTCCCTCCAAAAAAAATCCTCAACAAAGCCAATTTGGGACGCCATGATTGAGGCAAATCACCTGGCGGTTGACTGTGTCAAGAGCCTAGAAGACGTGCTCTGGCTTCCAGGGGGTTGTATGCAAAAGCACCAGGTGAAGACAGCTTTCGAGTTGTTTTTTTACTTATTTCATATTTCAGAGAAGAACCGCCGTTCTGCCCTCCCTTTGGCCTTCAAACCGAGCGGGAAGTTGGTTGACTTCGTCTCAGAGTTAGAAGTCAAGGTTCCGGAACACCCTCACCATCAACCCCTCGCAACGGCAGCAGCATTGCAAGCACAAAGTAAGGCATCTCTCACATGTAGTTTTTGCAAACAATCAGGATATTCTGAACATTCTTGTTTCGCAAAACGTAGGGAATCAACACATTCAAGACGGGGCTCAGATAGGAGGTCAGGAGGTTACAGGGGCGGGCATCATTCATCACACAGGAACCCTAGGCCAAACCATCAGCGGAAGGCTGCCTTTTGCCATATCCACGGGAATTGTTTTCATGATTCAGACAGTTGTTCTGCAAGACAAAAGGCCAAGGAGGAACAGAAGTGCAAGTCCTCAGCGGACAGTAAACCACACTCCTCTTCTCAGAATAAAAAGACATGACTTTGTGACAGCCCCGAGGCGTACATCCAAGTGTCCCTTAAGGAAAATACTAATTGGGAGCAACTTGACTCCGTCATTGCCGCCTTGGGACGGACAAGCATAATTGCCCTCCCTTGCAAGGTGGACAAAATTTCACTCACCTTAGTGGTTAACACAGGTGCCACAGTCAATGTCATCTCCGACTCCGCTTACAGGTCTCTGACACGACAGGCGAGTGGGGAAATTTGGCCGCTCCAAGAGAACGACCTGAATGTGGTAGGCGTGACGGGCACCACTTTGGGAATCCTTGGGCGAGTACCACTGACAGTCAGCTTACATGAAAAAGTATGTCCCTTTCGAGATTTCTTTTATGTCTCTAGCAGGTTTGCTTTACCTGTGGATGGGATCTTAGGATTAAACGCCATGAAAGACCTGCACATAACCATAAACCCTGAAAACAACGCGATCGTGTATCAAGGCCGACGCATACAGGGGATGGTGAATCCATCGCCTTTGTCAACTGTAATCTCACCCTCAGAGGTGGAAAATGACCAACCCACCACAGACTCAGGGACTGCCACCGCCCAAGTGTCACCTCTTACGGTCAAACCACACGAAACCATTGCAGACTTGTGGCGGACAGTAACGGCAGTCGTAGAAGGTCCTCAAATAGTTCCGGATCGTGCTGCAAAACTTGTTAAAATCCGTTTGCCTAACGCCCCTCCGACGGGCAGTGATGTGTGTATCGACGGAGCTCCTCACATACACCGCGTGACGGTGGAGGTAACTCTTGCGACGATCAAGGAAGGAGGTTTTGCAGAGGCATTGGTAATAAACACGTCTGGATCCCCTGTATCCTTAAAACACGGTGTTCGATTATGTCAGTGTCTAGTGTATGGGAGAAATGTCGCCCCGGAACCTGCTGAATACCCTTCAGCCCAAGTCTCAGGCATAACCTTGGCGTGTCAGGCTTCTCCCGAACAAGACACAGCTAATTTAGAGGCATTCCTAAAAGTTGCACACTATTCCGAAATTAAGCCAACTTAGTCCAGCTTCTGGAACATTATCGGGGGGCGCTAGCTCTCCCAGGCGAACCGCTGGGAGTTACGCAGTGTGCTGAACACCACATTAAGTTAAAACCCAATACCAATCCTGTATATATCAATACGTACAAGCACCCCCATAGTCAGAGGGAGGTTGTGCAGAAACTTATATCTGAAATGTTTGAACAAGGTGTCATCAAAGAATCGAATTCCCCGTGGAATTCACCCTTGTTCCTGGTTCCAAAGAAAGACGTCTCTTATCGTCCTGTGATTGATTTCCGGCGTGTGAACACCGCGACCGTGGATGATCATTTTCCGCTTCCCGTTCTTAGAGATCTTCTGATGTGTCTCGGTAGAGGAAATAAAGTCTTTACGAGTCTTGATCTGGTCAGTGGCTACTGGCAACTGCCCATGGCCCCCGAGTCACGTGAAATAACGGCTTTCAGCACGCCTCATGGCCACTATGAGTGGACGAGGATGCCGTTCGGGCTCAAAGGAGCTCCCTTAACCTTCTAAAGGATAATGAACAGTATTTTTGGTGACTTGCTGGGCAACTCTGTCTATGTGTATTTAGACGACATCATCATAGCAAGTAAAGACGTGCATGCACACATGGAAACACTTAAAGCAGTCCTACAGAGACTTCAAGAGGTCGGATTAATGCTCAAAATCACCAAATGTGAATTTTTAAAGCCTCGGATCAAGTTCTTGGGGCATGTCGTGGACGAATTCGGCATCCACACAGTGGACGACAAAATAAAGGCTATTGCCGAGTTCCCTCAGCCAACGTCTGCGGACACGGTACGGTCTTTCTTGGGTGTCGCAGGTTATTACAGGCCTTTCATTAAGGACTTCGCAGCACGCGCGAGTCCCCTAACCCATCTTTTAAAGAAAGACGTACCATTTCAGTGGCTCCCAGCTCAACAAACGAGTTTTGAGAATTTAAAGAAAGCGCTTACACAGGCTCCGGTCCTTGTCTTTCCGGATTTCAAGGACCCCTTTCAGCTTTGTACCGACGCTTCGGCTAGTGGAGTAGGAGCCGCTCTGATGCAAACAGATAAGTCCGGCAAAAAGCATGGGATAGCGTTCGCCAGTCGAGTACTTACAGCTCCGGAAAAGTACTATTCTGTTACCCACCTAGAGGCTCTTGCCATTGTGTGGGCTCTGAAGCATTTTCGTGACATAGTGATGGGGTACAAAATTGTGGTGTATACGGACCACGCGGCCATAACTGATCTTTTCAAGGGAAAAAACCTACACGGTCGTCTGGTAAGATGGTTCTTAACGATCCAAGCATACAATCCGGAGATAAAATACATCACCGGGAAAACAAATGTGGTCGCAGATGCCTTATCTCGGAATATTCCGATAGGCGCGATTACCACCCCAGAGGTCATCCACAACTTCACTTCACCTGAGCTACACACTGCTCAGCGAGACCACCCGGTGTGGAAGAGGTTAATTTACGCCCTCGAGTCGGGAGACGAATCAAACCTTCCTGAATTGCCAGTTCCCTTTTCGTAATTCTTCCTATCAGAGGACAACCTCCTTTGTAGGTCGTGGCCAACCAAACCGGTACCTATAGACCAACTGGTCATCCCAGACAAATACGTCCCCGTGACGCTTAAGCTGGTCCATAACACACCCATTGCGGGTCACCGAGGAAGAGACAAGACGCTATCTGTCACCAGACGAAATTTCTACTGGCCCACATTACGGGTTGATGTAGAAAAACATGTCGCACATTGCGTCGTTTGTGCTAAGCACAAGGGGTCCGTCAAAGGGCCAGCACCTATGTTGCAATACCCAGTACCAGGGGAGCCATGGGATGTTGTTAATATAGACTTATTACAGCTCCCCCAGAGCCAACATGGCTCGCGCTACTTATTGGTGTGCGTCGACCAGTTCACTAGGTTTCTAGTTCTAGCGCCTCTCAAGGACAAGACAGCCACACGCGTGGCCCATGCCCTCGTGACTCACGTGTTGTGTCCACATTCGTTTCCTCGAATTTTTTTGAGTGACAATGGCACCGAGTTTAGGAACTCAGTATTGAGCGAAATATGCGCTCAGTTTAACATCACGCAATCCTTCATCACAGCTTACCACCCAGCTGCTAATGGGTTGGCGGAGAGGGCTAATAGGAAACTCTTACAGGTCCTCAGGCCTATCGTGAACGATCTCCACGATAACTGGGAGGATTGGCTATCGCATATAGCCGCTTCCATAAATACGTCGGTAAACGACTCTACGGAGAAGTCTCCCTACTACATCTTATATGGGGTGGAGAAACGTCTTCTGTACAACTTCCTAACAATCCCACAACAACCTCTCTACAACATTGATAGGTACGCACAACAGCAGATGCATATGTTTTCCAAGATACACTCAGAAGTTAGGTGTACGTTAAAAGCTACGAAGGTTGAAATGATGTCAAAACAACACAAACAGGCCGTCCCGGTGAATTTCAAAGAGGGTGACACAGTCATGATTAAGCAAGCGGAAAGGAGTTCGAAACTGGGGGCTAAATTTGTGGGTCTTTACCGAGTTGTTCGGAATGTCAGGGGAAATCGGTTCGAAGTTCTCGAGTCGAATAGTGGAGTCAGTCTAGAAGTTCACAGTGATCGTCTGAAAGTAATTCCCTCACCTTTGGACCTTGATATTGGTACTTCCCCCTCAGAGTCAAATGTTCAACAAGATAATCCCAGCACCCATAGCTATAACTTGAGACCACGGGTTTAAATACTTCATTCCCACCGCTTTCAGATCATGATGTTGCGTTTTCTGACCATCTTGTTGTCCCTCGGCTCCCTGCTTGCAACAACACCCATCCACCTGAAGCCTGGTGCCCTCATGGCACACATAGGAGAGGTCTTCCTCATAGAAGATGTGCTCCTCGTAAAATATCCATATACTTCCTTGACCAACACCACGGACACAATCAGGATAGTCTCAGAAAAACTACTCGGCATGGCAGACGCCATACGGGCTACCAAGACTAGATAATCAAAGGCACCTTCTAGTACCAACTCTCTGACTCTTTTTCAACTACTGGAGGATAGGATTCTGTTCTTACGGGGAAAAGTTGATGAGGTAAACATGGATTATAGTTTTCACTCAGTTCACTCTCGGGTAAAGAGGGGGTTGCTCAACATCGTTGGGTCCGCCTCAAAGTTCCTTTTCGGTACGGCTACCGACGAGGACGTTCGCGATTTGCGGGACCACTACGCTCATGTACTTTCCTTTGCTGCTCGAAATCGCAGGGTGATCAACGCTAATTGTAGAAAACTTGCGCAATTGCATACTGACATTGAGGAACTGCTAGAGCAGACAAATAAGATGGTAGAGGTTATCAACATAGTTGTCAAACAGATCGACCAGGTGAATCAGTTTCTCCTCCTAGATCAGGCCTTGCATGTATTGGAAAACGTCATTAACTCCGTCGCAACGGCAAATCAGCAGGTTATTAGCAACATGGTTGATGCAGCGCACGGTAGAGTCACACCTGCATTGTTCCCTCTACACGATTTGAGAACGACTGTCCAGATCGGGTATCAAAATTATAGCCTAACGCCCTTATTCACCCCGGACATGAGTCAATATTTTTACCCCTTGATTGAGTCCAGCCTCACCCCTGATGCCATAATCATTCATGTTCCATTTCAGACGGCGGACGTGTTTGAGGCACACGAAATTGTCCCGTTCCCTTTTTCAGCAAAGGACAGTGTGTTAGCCCTGGACACGTCCCCGTCTCTTGTTCTAATCGCAAAGGATTTCGCTCTGTATTCAACGGGTAGCTACTCACTCTTGCAGTATTGCGAGGAGACGGTCTTCGGGCGATTCTATTGCTCTGCGTCTCTCTTTGCCTTCCTTCCAGTTCGGGGAGGGGTATGGGAGATCGCCCTCACCCGCGTGAACGCGTCTGACCTTCTTTCCCTGTGCCCCTACAAGCAGCTAACACCAACGCCTGTTTTCCATAAGAACTTTCAGGGTCTGCATTATTTTTATTTCCCTCAGTCATTCTATGTATCGGCCATCTGCCCGGAGGGTACCACTTATCAACGAGTTACTGGTCACTATGCCATAGCGGAAGCATGCTATATCCGCTCCACTAACATAACAACGTACCCGTCCCGGATCCGTCTGGTTTTCACGGCCAATATTTCCCATCGAGTGTTTCCTCTACGGTCTCTCGATGACATTCATTTCTCCAGCATCTCGTATGTGACTAATTCCCTTAATTCATTGTCTTTCGCAAACAAAACAGAGTTTGCGGAAACCCTGGAGGAAACGCTGCCTGATTATTTGCATCTCCCCTACCTGTACCCTGGATTTGTTGTGCCAATGTTTCTGATGTTCGTCAGTCTCGTCGTCATGTGCTACCTTATTAGGAGAAACTCTGTCCTGCTCGATTATTTGGTTGTGCAGACACGGCGACTGGATGCAGGGAGGCCACTCGCAAGGCAGTTTTTCCTTTTCTCAGACAAGTCAGGGGACGGAAACCTGGCTGCTCCTATACTTAACATTGTACTATGTTTCACTACGGTATTTTTTTAGGAGCTAGATCAACGTTTCATTGTCTGTAACTATGTCAGTTGATAGCTTCTTATACATGTGTCCTTATATTTATCTTTTGAGAGGTTTCTTATGTTTCCTGTCACACACGTTGTGGTTTCCCTCTCACTATTTATATTATAACTCCACATCTGTTCTTACATAGCCAGTGTTTTAATGTAATTGTATCATAGACAGTCTGCTTGACAAACTCCCGCTATGTATGTTCATGGTAACTAGACTGCTATTTATATATTTGTATATCGCGAGGTCGCGATCACTGGTAGGTGACCGAGCAGTGTTATAGTAGGATATTAATGTATTATTATTATTTAATATCACCACGAATTAGGCATATAATTGTCAATGGAAAAACCCACGACAGATAGATCACGCCACCTTATAGGAATGTCGTCCGTCAGTGTTTACCGTCTCAGTTTTGTAAACTTCGCACTCCGATGGTGCGTGGAGGTCACTTTGACATACGTGACCAATTGTAACAATTATTTTCCAACCTGTAACTCGCCACTCCTTCACGAGAGTCCGACTGACACACAACGACAGTCGCTCTCGCTCCGTCGCTTCTTGTACATAAAGGCTACGAATATAATTCGCCTTAAGGAAGCTGAAGTCTTAATCAACACCCTTTAAACGCCCCCCGACAAGCCCGTTACATACTGTACTGTGAACAAGAGTGTTGCATCATGCACAACACTGCTAATTTGTGCACAGCATCTCGCCACACAAGGCACAGTGCACTGCTGCAAGGTGAAATGTGTGACGGACAGACCGCGCATAAATCACTGACTTGCCCAACACACGACATAATATAATTTTAAAACCTGGTCATGTGATCACAGTCAAGAAGATAAATCTACCGTAACACAAACTATGGTTAAATCAATCATTTTTGAGACAAAGTTTGTCATTCGATCTGTCATACACTTCATACCCTTCCTATACGCTCAATGCGTAAACAAACAAAATTCAAGCAAAAAATGTATATATTAATATAATTTACATTGCTTAGGACAGGGATATGAGTAGTGGGGTGAATACATAGGAAACAAATTGTGAACAAAGAGGTGTGGGGAGTGGCTCAAAAAGAGATCCAGCTTAGGGCCTTTCATTTAGAATAAATTAACCTCACCAACAGTACAATAATACTAATAATTTTAGTGCACAGGACTACATACCTGCATACAAATATCCTGTCTCAATCCATGATACCCATCGCCGCTACTACTACTACTACTACTACTACTATATAGTACCACCACCACTAGAGCTACCACCAATTCTACTCCTGCCTCTTGACTGGTACAAACATTATAGTCCTTACAACCCCGAAACTCAAACATCCCATCCCTGTTCCCCCGGCACACATTACTGCACTGGGTTGGCGTGGGGAAGCGGCCGAGGGAAGAGAGGCCACGGTGTGGTGACTCTGAAGGTGCTGATGACTTATAGTGCTGATCACTGACTGTGCTCACCACACAGCTGCTCACCATTTACTGAGCTATTTACAGTATTGACCCTTACAATGTTAACCCTAAAAAATGCTGAGCCTCAAAAAGTTAACCCTTCACAGCGCTGAATTAATACACAATGCTTTCTTTCTTTACAATAACGACTCTGCAGTGGTGACCCTTTATAGTGCTAACTCTGCTTTACAGTGCTGACTCTTTGCTTTACAGTGCTGACTCCCTTCCCAATGGTGATCCATCGAGTGATGACTCCCGCTGCCCCGGCGACCCTCACACCGAGCAGCAGTAGAAGGCCGCTGACACGAGGGACGCGTCGTCGTCGAAGATGTGTTGAGGCTGCTTCACCTGCGTCGCCAGGCCGCAGATGGCGCTACCTGGCCACGGAAGTGACAACAGTTAAGGTGGGGATGACGGTGCTGATGATGGTGATGATGCTTGGATGGTAGTGACCAGGCGTGAATAAAGGCAGAGATGATGACGATGATGGTGATGATTTGTGTATGACGGTGATGACGAGGCGTGGATGAAGGTTTAGATGATAGCGATGGCACAGGAATATGGGTAAACGTGGTGGCTGTGGTGAGGGCGGTGACCCTTAGACTAACAGGTGAGTGAAAGTAAAGATGAAGAGAGTTCTAAGAGTACAACAACAACAACAACAACATCAACAACAACACCCGAGGGGGCATACACATACATCGTTGCCACTCGCCCCAGCACCCCCTCTCCGTGCCGTCAACAACGACAACAATAACAACAACAACACACTTAATGGGACCCACTCACCCTGGGGGCAGCGCTGCCACTCGCCCCAGCGCCCCCTGTCCGTGCCGTCCCCAGTCATCCTCTCGCCGTTCTCACACTCCATGGCGAGGTTGTTAGCGGCAAACTTGTCCCTCTCGTCCACCCACGGCTGCTCCACCCTCATCCGTACCCCAGCGAGGAGCCCCGAGGCGCACGTGAACACGTCTTGGGGAGAGGCGGGGAGGCGTGCGTCAGGGATGGGGAGGAGTGGAAGATAGCAAAGATGAAGCGGGATGGGTAGCCTATACCCCTCGCATACATTCAATGTCTCGGTCCGATCATCCCCGATCTTCCCTGGCCTGCAAATCGTGGCCAGACCGCCGGCAAGATCATCATTTACGGTAGGTCATTTGGCCGGCGTCACACTTGCAGTTTCCGCCTGTGTACCGCAAGCAGACGTGCTGCTAACCGCCTGTAAACCGGTGATCACGAACGATTTTCGATTTCTCCAATAAACGACTGATCCACGACAACAGCAGGTCAGCCTGCGGTAGACCTCTTTTTTACCGCAAACAGACAGACGGCAGACCTGCGTAATGCCTGCGGCACGTCAGCGATCAAACACGGTCGCCACTACACGTGGTGGGTAGGGTATTTATAATATACGCCCCTCCAGGTGTTTTGATTATCACTGTGTTTGACATCCCCATGATATTCCTCAGCTCTCGTGAACGTGAGACTGAACTCTTTAAATTGGACGTGGAAAGAGACCAAATGTTGCTGTTGCTTGCATAACTACTGGAAAATATACGACTGCAAAGAATACAAAGGAAGAGACCTAGGGCACCGTGGGTGAGAACATTGATGCAGATAAGAAATCACCTGGGTATGTGCGATACCTTCACGAAGGAGTTTGTGGCTGAAAATCCGGTAGGCTTCAAAAAACTATTGCGCATGGACAGGGACACGTTCCAGGATACACTGAACTGAGTCGTACCACATATTGTTTTTATGGGGAGCGGACACTTATTTACAGGTCACACCTTGCTAATCTCCAAGTCACACACAGGTGTTAATGAGGCTTTCCTGCGGCCTACCGTCGGCCTGCAGCCGCTTGCCCGCGGTTTGCCCACAGTTGCCGGCGGTTGACTGCCGGCAATCTTAGGTGTACCGCCAGTTACTCGCAGGTCGTTTTTTAGACTGCCGGTCAACCAGAAACATCCCCGATAGTTTCGAACATATTGACGCTGACCGGCGGTGGTCGGCGGCATCTACGGTCATCATAATTGACCGGCGATGCATGGCGGCTCGCCGCCGACCATCCCCGATCTTACCGCCGATCAGGCCAATTTTCTGCCGCCGGGAGAAGATCGGGGATGATTGGGACCGTGACCGTGAATGTGTGCGAGGGACTTACGACAGCAATGGGGAGGGTAAGATGGGGATGAATAGGGATGAAAAGTGAAGCAGGTTGGAAGGGATGGGCCAGGTAAGATTGCGATCGAGAGGAATGGTGAGTAAAGATAGTGACGGCGAAAGTTCCTGGCACACATTCATCTCCGATCTTCTGCCGGCGGCAGAAAATTGGTCAGATCGGCGGTAAGATCGGAGATGGTCGGCGGCAAGCCGCCATGCATCGCCGGTCAATTTTGATGACCGTAGGTGCCGTCAACCAACTCCGGTCAACTTATAAATGCTCAAAACTATCGTTGATGCTCCCGGTCGACCGGCAGTCTTGGAAAGGACGTGCGACTGACTGGCGGTACACCTGCGATTGCCAGCAGTCAATCGCCGGCAGCTGGGGGCAAACCGCGGGTAGGCGGCCACAGCCCGGCGGTAGACCGCAGGAAAATCGAGTTAACACCTGTGTGTGACCTGTAAATTAGCAAGATGTGATCTGCGATTAGGCGGCCGAGGCCCACATAACGATTACGTGGTGCGACTCTGTTCAATATCGCCTGGAACATGTCCTTGTTCATGCGCATTAGGTTTTGAAGCCTGTCAGGTCCTCAGCAACTAATTCCTTCATGAGGGTATCGAACATACTCAGATGACCTCTTCTCTGCATCCATGTTCTCACCCACGTTGCCTTAAGCCTCTTGTATTCTTTTCAATCGTATATTTTCCAGTAGGTAAACAATCAACAACAAAATTTGGTATCTGTCCACGTCCAACTTAAGGAGTTCAATCACACGTTCACGATATTTGAGGAAAGTCATGGCGATATCAAACACAGGAATGATCAAAAACACCTAGATTAGCAGTTTTTTTTATACATACCCTACTCACCTGGTGTAGCGACGACCGTGTTTGATCGCCGACGTGCTGCAGGGATTACGCATGTCCATTCCACCAGTCTTCAGCCTCTCGTACAAATTCATGGTCACCGGAGGTTTATCGCAGGCTGACCTGCAGTTGTCGTAGATCAATCGCCGGTCGGACAAATCTGAGAAGTCAAAAATTGTACAGGGTCGCCGGTTTACAGGCTGTTAGCAGGTAGTCTGCCTGCGGTACACAGGCGGAATACTGCAGATGTGACGCCGGTCAAACGACCATTCAATATAGCCCATCCTGGACAAGATTTGCAGATCGGGGATGATCGGGGAATATCGTGGATAATCAGGACCGTGACCGAGATTATGTACGAGAGGCTGAAGAATGATGGAGAAGGTACACCAGTAGATGGGGGAATAAACGGTAAAACGGATAGGGGAGTGTGATTGAACCAAAGAATACGAATATGGATTATAATGAAGGGGGATAATTGTAAAGAAGTATTAGGGAAGAAAGGATGGGAAGGGAACAAAAATGGCAAAGAATGAAATAGTAAATATATATAAAGGATATGTATATGACAAGAATAACAATCCACGGTAGAGTTATGAGAGAAAATCGAGGGATGCAGGTAAACTAAATGGCATGAAACAAGTTTGATTCGAACATTATTTTGCCAAAACCCGTGAAACAAAACAAAACAAAACAAACAAACAAATATATATATATATATATATATATATATATATATATATATATATATATATATATATATATATATATATATATATATATATATATATAAACAGTATGCATCGGGCAAGACGCAGAACAATGAAAGTATATTCATTATAACAGATTGAAAATATTATTATTATCAGCAATATAAAATAGTTTCAGTATTTAAAGACGTATTCTCTCTCTCTCTCTCTCTCTCTCTCTCTCTCTCTCTCTCTCTCTCTCTCTCTCTCTCTCTCACACACACACACACACACACACACTGAAGCGGCAGCAGCTCCGTATTTCAATGATTAGCGTGCTCGCCTCACAATCATTAGGTCCCAGGTTCGATACATGGGCGGAGTGGAGACAGATGGGCAGTCTCCTTTAATCCTTGCCCCCTGTCCACCCAGCAGTGAATGGGTACCGGATGTCCCTCGGGGGTTGTGTCCCGCCTCCTGGGTGGGTGTGGGTGTGAAAATTTAACCGTACCCAGAGATACGTCACTTGTGAGCTCGATCTCAGTCGATAAGGGTGCTGGCTGGCAATCTGAAGTCTATGGCGAGGTCAGACCATATTGTGTGATCAGACCATGGTGAATGGTGAATGAAACACACACACACACACACACACACACACACACACACACACACACGCACCTCCCCACAGCCCCCAATATCCGAGGGTTGACGTAATATTGTGGTCCCGCCGCCCCTTTTCCCTTTCGATGCAGTAGAGCTTCACGCCGTTCAAAGCCGTAAAACCACCATGGAACATGATCGGCTCCAGCTGGGAAGGAAGGGAGAGGAGTGGTCAGGTAAAGAACGGTGGAGAATTAGAGGAATGGTGACGGAAGAAGAATGAGGAAGGAGAGGAACGGTGAAGGAAGGAGAGGAATGGTGAAATAAAGAACGGTATTGGATTGAAGGAATAGTGAAGGATGGAGAAAAATGAGGAGAAGAACGGTGAAGGAAGGAGAGGAACGGTAGAGAATAGAAATAATGGTGACGGAGGCTGATCAATGAGGAAGGAGAGGAATGGTGAAATAAAGAACGGTATTGGATTGAAGGAATAGTGAAGGATGGAGAAAAATGAGGAGAAGAACGGTGAAGGAAGGAGAGGAACGGTAGAGAATATAAAGAATGGTGACGGAGGCATAAGAATGAGGAATGAAGGAAAGGAACGGCGAAGACATTTTGAGAGGAAGGGAGCGGTGAGGGGAGGAAAAAAGTGAACAAGAGCGATGAATAAAAAGGCAAGATATAAGAACAGTGATGAAGGAGAAGAAGGACCCTCCATCTCACCTTCAGCCGAAAGGCAACGGCGTAGCTCCCAGGTGAACAGAATGCCTGCGGCCCCCATCGCACCGGCCCGTGGCCCTCCGTGCTGCCCAGCACCAACCACGCTACCACTGATGTGGGGACAAATACTTTCACTACATCTGGTGCTACTGTTGCTACTACTTATATTACTTCTACTACTACTACTAATAATAATAATACTGTAATGCTACTGATACTAATATTATTACTATCACTACTACTACTACCACTACCACTACTACTATTACCAAAGAGTATGGACAGTAAAGAGGAGACATTCGCGCCAATCCCTTGTAACGGGGGTGACGGTGGCGCACAAAGCGGCGCGTGCGTAACATTATTCAGCGGAGGGTAAATAACATGACGAGCACTCGGATCTGTGGTCTAAACTATCATTTCTTCGATTTACAAAGGACAAGGAAAGGTTTATCTCGTATTTTCAATCACATTTTATAAAGATTACCGAGTTTACACCTGCCAGGCACCCAACCACCGATCAGTTAGCTACCACCACCACCAGTCAGTCAGTCACCACCACCACCACCAGTCAGTTAGCCAACCACATCACCACCCAACCACCGGTCAGTTAGCCACCATCGCCACCAACAGTCAGTTAGCCAACCACATCACCACCCAACCACCGGTCAGCCAGCCACCACCACCACCAGTCAGTCAGCAATCACCACCACCAGTCAGTCAGCAACCACCACCATCACCACCAGTCAGTCAGTCACCACCACCACCAGCACCACCACCACCAGTTAGTCAACCACAACACCACCCAACCACCGGTCTGCCAGCCACCACCACCGGTCTGCCAGCCACCACCACCAGTCAGTCAGCCGCCACCACCACCCCCACCAGTCGACCAGCCACCACTTCCACCACCATCACCAGTCAGCCACTACCACCACCACCATCAGTCAGCCACCACCACCACCACCACCGCCAGTCAGCCAGCCACCACCACCACCACCTCCACCACTGCCAGTCAGCCACACAGCACCACCACCATCACCACCGCCAGTCAGCCACCACCACCACCACCACCACCACCACCACCAGCCACCACCACCACCACCACCAGTCAGCCAGCCACCACCACCACCACCATCACTACCAGTCAGCCAGCCACCACCATCACCATCAGTCAGCCACCACCACTGCCAGTCAGCCAGCCACCACCACCACCACCACCAGCCAACCAGCCAGCCAGCCAGCCAGCCAGCCACCACCACCACTGCCACCACCACCACCAGTCAGCCAGCCACCACCAGTCAGCCAGCCACCACCAGTCAGCCACCACCACCAGTCAGCCAGCCACCACCGCCACCAGTCAGCCAACCACCACCACCACCGGCACTACCAGTCAGCCACCACCGCCAGTCACCCACCACCACCACCAGTCAGCCAGCCACCACCACCGCCGGCACCACCAGTCAGCCAGCCACCACCACCGCCGGCACCACCAGTCAGCCAGCCACCACCCACCACCGCTAGTCAGCCACTTGGGCCTACAGTTGGTTATATAAACTCATTAAGGATCATATTTCTTCTCATTGCTTTACCAAAAATATAATAACACATCCTTATGGTATCTACACAAGTAGGCTATAGCCTCTCCGACCTGCTATAATAGGCTATAATCCTAGTAGTGTACAGGCTACAAGTGATTATAAAAAAAAAAACAGTATATCTTCGTTCTGCTGTATCAAAAATCTAGTAACATTTATAGGCTATCTACACAGGTGTAGCCTCACCGACTTGCTATAAGAGGCTGCATTTGTGTTACAGCATAAAAAAAAGGTTACAAAACGAACATACGGTGCTAGTAGTTTTAGATAAAGATCCAAACCACAGTCGGAGGCCATGTGTCAGGTGGAGAGGTAGGTATGAGCTGCCGGTGACCAGCGATATATATGCAGCTGTCAATGATGAGAGACCCTCGTCTGTATTATCTACTCATGTATTTTCTTTAGAATATTAATAAGCTTTTCCAATCAGTGCATCGTAATAAAAATGGCAGTAAAGAAGCAATACATATTGATACAACCCACATACATGCCAACATCATACTGTTACAACCCATATAAATGTCAACATTCGCGTAAACAATGATGTATTGGGCGCTAACACATAACAATTTACACGCGTACCCCTTGGAGCACCACCGTCGACCCGGTTTCAGGTTTCCCATAGTGGAAAGTACCAGTGTCCCCTCTTCACAATCTATAATCTTTGCTACTACTACTACTACTACTACTACTACTGCTGCTGCTATTAGTACTACTATTATCACTAGTTACACTACAACTACTACTACTACTACTATTACTACTGCCACTAATATTAAAATTGCTACTACTACTTAACCCTATACGTTCCGACCCCTTGAGATTTTTCGCGCTCGTATAGCCAGCATCGTATTGATTTTTCTGAACAACAATAACGCTCGTGAACACTAAGTACTGGAACCTAAATGGTGTAAAGCAATAGTGAATAATGAGTGAAAAGAAACTCTCAAGAAATAAAATCCTTTTCTCCCTCTTCCTCCTATTCTTCCTTCTTTTCTTCTTCTTCCTCCTCTTCCTATTCTTCCTTCTTTTCTTCTTCTTCTTCCTCTTCTTCCTTCTTTTCTTCTTTCTCCTTTTCTTCTTCCTCCTCTTCCTCTTCTTTCTCCTTTTATTCTTCCTCTTCCTCTTCTTCCTCCTCTTCCTCCTTTTCCTTTTCTCGCTAGCTTCTCGCCTCTTTTTCTTCCTCTTCCTTTTCTTCTGCCTCTTCCTCTTCTTCCTCTTCCCTTCCTTCTTCCTCTTCTTCTTCATCTTCCTCCTCTTCCTGTTCTTCCTCAAACTCCTCTTCTTCCTCTATTTCCTCCTCTTCTTCCTCTTACTCTTCTTCCTGCTCTTCCTCCTTTCCTTCCTCCTCTTCTTCCTCCTTTTCCTCTTCTTCCTCCTCTTCCTCTTCTTTCTCCTTTTCCCTCTTCCTCTTTTCCCCTCCTCTTCCTCTTCTTCTTGTTCCTTTTCCTCTTCCTCTGCTTCCTACTTTTCCTCCTCTTCCTAGCTTCTCGTCCTACTCTTCTTCCTCATTCTTCCTCTCACTCTTCCTTTTCTTCTTCCTTCTCATCTTCTTCCTTTTTCTTGATTTTGCTCTTCTTCTTCCTCCTCTTCCTCTTTCTCTTCTTCCTCCTCTCCCACCTCTTCCTCTATTTCCTCCTCTTCTTCCTCTTCCTCTTCTTCATCCTCTTCCTCCTTTTCTTCCTCTTCTTCCTACTCTTCCTAGTCTTCCTCTTCTTCCTTCTTCCTCTTCTTCCTCCTTATTGTCCCCTTCCTCTTTTCCTCCTCTTCTTCCTCTTCTTCCTCCTCTTCTTCTATACTTTTCCACCTCTTCCTAGCTTCTCGTCCTCTTCTTCTTCCTCTTCTAGCTTCTTCCTCCTTTTCCTCCCCTACCTCTTCTTCTTCCTCTTCCTTTTCTTCTTCCTCTTTTTCCTCCTCTTCTGCATCTTCCTCTCCTTCCTCTTCTTCTTCCTCCTCTCCCTCCTCTTCCTCTATTTCCTCCTCTTCTTCCTCTTCCTCTTCTTCATCCTCTTCTTCCTCCGTTTTGGTGATGATGGTGATGGTGGTGATGATGGTGGTGATGATGGTGATGATGGTGATGATGGTGGTGATGATGATGGTGGTGATGATGATGGTGATGATGGTGGTGATGATGATGGTGGTGATGATGGTGGTGATGATGATGGTGGTGATGATGGTGGTGGTGATGATGGTGGTGATGATGATGGTGGTGATGATGATGGTGATGGTGATGGTGGTGATGATGATGGTGGTGATGGTGATGATGGTGATGATGATGATGATGATGGTGATGATGATGATGATGGTGATGATGGTGGTGATGATGATGGTGGTGATGATGATGGTGATGATGATGGTGATGATGGTGATGGTGGTGATGATTATGGTGGTGATGATGGTGGTGGTGATGATGGTGGTGGTGATGATGATGGTGGTGATGATGATGGTGGTGATGATGATGGTGATGATGATGGTGATGATGATGGTGATGATGATGGTGGTG
>NC_066532.1:9393251-9625751 GCF_024679095.1 Eriocheir sinensis | reverse complement strand
CCTCGATTAATTCAATGAGACGATGAAGAAGTATGTCGGATCCTTCAGCATTTAGATGAACTCCATCACTCCCCAAGTCCTCATTTTCTATGCCCATGCCATGGAAACGGAATTTAGAGTCCTGCAGCCTCCCGAGACACCTGTTGACTGCATTTTTTACCGTCTTGTACCTTCTTGGTGTTATACCCCGCGGCTGTAGGCGGGGTTCAATGCTTATGATGTGGCATGCACCTCCAGTGAGTTCTTCAACCGTTAGGGCAAGCTCTGCAATTTCTCTTCCAAGCTCACTGGGTATTGTGTTCTCATTAATATCATTCCCGCCTAACAGCAAAAGCGTGAACTCGGGTTGGTAGTCAATAAATTCTTCCCAGACAGGGCGTTGCATGATGTTACTGACTTTAGCCCCAGGTGAACCATACTTAGCAAGCTCGAACCACGGCATCTTCATCGGTGAGTCAAACCTAAGCCTAGAAACGTAGCTGTGTCCCAAGATGGCTACCTTTCTCATCTCCCTGCAACTCAAGTCACCTGTGCTAGTGCTACCCTCCATGACTCCCGATAATAAAAAAAAAAAAGCTAATCAGCAGATAGAATTCGGGGTGCCCCGCCAAAACTCTATTTGCCGAAACTATTTCTAATAATGTCTGCTAAGAAACACAAGCACTATAGCTAACGGTGCGCAACACAATAATGTTGCCAGGCTTGGACTGTAGACTTGCTGTCTTTTTTTCTGCTGGGTCACACAACCGCTCAGCGCACTGCCAAACAAAATAGAAAATAAAAATCGTGACTGTCAACAAATTATATTTTAGCTACCTGGCAACTTTCAGTACAGTACCATAATTTGTATGTAAATATATATATGTATACAAATATATATATATATATATATATCTATATATATATATATATATATATATATATATATATATATATATATATATATATATATATATATATATATATATATATATATATATATATATATATATATATATATATATATATATATATATGTATATATATATATATATATATATATATATATATATATATACAAATTATGGTTTCAATTTATCGTAACAATTACAACATAAATGCTTTAGATGCTGATCGCAAGCAACATGTTTACAAATTTGACACATTATTCTGCTCCTTTTGACTTTAGATCTATTATTTGTGTAACCTGGCCCCTGGATAGAATCTAGACATGCTGAACATCTCGCTCGCTTTTCTGCTCTGACGGGTTGCCCTTCAGGCACAGCATCAAGTTCAGGTTCAGAGTCATCTAGCAGCAGTTTGATCTTAGCTATTGTATTCTGCGGCAAACCAGGAGTTTCCTTCCGTCTCCGTATTTGTGGAATACATAGTGACATCACCAGCTCCCAGCCATAATTAAATGAATTTATACTCCTGGGATCCTTGTTGGTATTTTTACCAAATATTGTTTGAGAATTCACTCGAGCAGTATCTAAAATATATGAAAATGCATTGACAGTCCATTTTCTAGACTTGGTGTTAACTGTGTAAAAATTGATTCTCTGGTCAACAATATCAGTGCCTCCTTTAGTGAAGTCATACAGTTTATATATTGCTGGCTTCTTTTGATTGTCATCTTTAGTGACGCCTAACAAGGGGGGCAGCGTACTCAAAAGCAAAACGTTACGCAGGCCCTTGCTTTTGGTTTGTTTCACATAGGAATTAAGGTACATTTTTCCTTGACACTTTTCCTTGTACACTTCATAAGATTTATCTTCTCTTGCATTGACTTCCTTTATCTGTGGTGGTATTCCTTTTCTAGACTGATCTAGTGTGCCCAAAGCAGTGATGTCTTTCGTCAACAGCCAATCGAATAGCTCTAAGCTAGTGTATAGTCTGTCCAGACTAATGGTCTTGCCACACAAGTTGACACTGCTACTCAACTGGTTCACTAGTGCTTTGACTGTTGGCAGAGTACCGCGTATGTAATAGGGCTGGGCTCTTCTTTGGGTTTGCCAGAATAGACAATTGTTCTAAATGTAAACGGATACCTTACAGCGTTGATCGACTTATATAATAGGCCATATCGGACAGGCTTGCTCCTGTTGTATTGTTTGAAACCTATTTGAGTTCTGCATCCATATAAGGTTTCATCAATGGTCAAGTAGTCGTCTGGTTGTAGGACTGAACTACAGCGCACATTGAATGCCTCAAAGAGTTCCCTCACTGCTGCGAACCTGTCATGTAACCATCTTTGAGGGCGAGTGGCGAGATCGTCAAATGTTATGTTAGCATGAAGAAAAGCAAATCTATGCCATGACATGACAGCACCAAAAATTGGGTGACCTATTTTTTCATTGAAAAGAAGTTTTTGGTCATGTGTGTTTTGTCCTAACAAACCTCTAACATATAACAGGCCCAGAAAAGCTCTCATCTCTACAGAATCTGTTGTTCTAATGTGTACTGTGTCTTTCTTTACTGTTTCTCTCTGATAATTGGTCAATTATCTTTTGAATTTTAACATTAGTGTTCCGCACTATTTCATCAATAATATGATCTGTAATAAACAATTCCCATGCTTTTATAGCTGTGTCAGCCTCAGTTGCCTCACCTAGTAAACTTCCTGCACGTATCAAGTTACTTTCAATCTCATTATTAGTCCATTGGTTTTGCCAGGTTACTTGTTTCCCAGGCTGTGACCCCCTAGGCTTTTGTAAGAAGACTGTATGCTCTTTGGTTTCGTGGGGAAGGTGAAAATCATCATAGTTATTTACATTGAGGCAGCTATCCAAAGAGTTTACTAACCTGTCTCTTACTAACTGTTTCCTATGTCTGTTAGGAATCCATTCATCTACCTCTGCAGCATCATCCTGATATTCAAATTCGCTTCCTTCTGCCTCACTCTCTGATAATGGATCAGGAAACACATCAACATCTCGCAAGGAATCACCGATAACATCAGTAATAAAATTTTCCTGTGGCTCCGTAAACCCATACTCACTTTGTGCCATAGTACTGTTGTTATACTCCTTGTGAGTCAACCTACGTCACGAACAGACCTTGGTAGCAGGTAACGGAATAGGTGATGATGTCGTGAAGTCAGTGTGTAAGCTTTTAGACCAAGCTAACGCCTGCCGACTCAGCGTCTCGCGGCGCATGTGAACACCTCAGTTACCCAGACTCACTCCAAGCACGTACGTTTTTTTCTTTATTAGCTATATATAGGAATTGTCTGGCCAAAGTACAAGAAATTAACATATGTACGAGACACAGTTATCACCTTATGGTAGTGTCAAAATAAGTATTGTATGTGCCATAATTCGTCATAGAAAACGAGCATAGCAACCCCTCGCCTCGCCGCCGGGCCACAGAGACGCGCATGGCAACACAAAAACACACACACACACACACACACACACACACACACACACACACACACCGTAAACACACACACACACATACGAATGCACGCACATCAATATGTATCAAGAGGGATGGCATGTTCCTCTCTTGTCTATTGTTGGTTACTTGCAATAATAAACTATCAATCAATCATCAATCACAAGCTCGTGTCGCCAACTGCCGTTGAATAACTCTCGTACACAGCGGGCTGTGATGAATAGGCTAGCAACCTCTTTTTATTATGTTTATTACAGCCAGCTTGTTTGTTGGTCTGTTTAGTGTATCAGCTAAAGCTTTGTTAACATAAAAGATGCAGAACATGCAGTATAGCACTATACAATACAGGTATATAATACTTATAACAGTAATAATATCGTCATCCGGAGGCGTTTGAACGTTGGTTTTTTTTTCACAGCGTATCGCCGTGCTTCAAAATGATTCGCGTCGGTGTTTCTAAATATTCGTGTTTAGCAAGATAACGGAGGCTCCTATGGTTATTTTTGATATCGCATCTTAATCTACGGTATTTTCTACGTTTATCAGTAGGTCTGTTTTTCTTTTAAACTTGGTAATAAAAAAAAAAAATGATCGTTTTGACAAAAATCCTCAGGGGGGGGGCAATTGTGGCCCGGGTCGGAACTTGTAGGGTTAAGGGTAGGCGGTGAACGAACTGGTAGCGTACTGGGCCCACATCCACCGCGTGATGGACGACGCGGGTTCGAATCCCCACGCTACCACTCGGATTTTTCAGTCACCGCCGAGTGGCTTAAAACTACCCACATGCTGTCCTGAAGACCACCCATCAACCCGGAGTCTAGAGGAAGCCGTCCAAGCGAATCAAGAACGAGTTCCGGGGGGCAGCATGAGCCAATGCAAGATGGCGCCACTATAAACACTCGCCTGCGCCAGAACGGGCTAGGCCGACCATCAGGCCCCACCTGGAAGAAGCCTTGGGCCGACCATCAGGCCCCACCAGGAAGATGCCTACCGTCGCAACAGGCAACGGCGTAAAAAAAGAAAAAAAAAAGAAGAAAAAAAACTACTAGTACAAGTATAGTATAAGTAGTAGTAGTAATAGTAGAAAATGAGGCAGCGGGAGTCCTTCCCATGACGAAAGAGACACGCCAGATCCTTAAGGACAAGCATCCAGGTGATAGACCTGCACACCCAGAAATGAAGTTCCTTGAGGACTACACTCCCCCGCATCGAGTTGTCTTCGACCATATCAGTGGTGACGTGATCTGGAAGCACGCCCTTCACACGCAGGGAGCGGCTGGACTATCAGGCTTGGATGCCAATGGCGTCAGAGAATTGCCAACACCTCGAGCCTTTGATGGCCTGCCGGCTCATCCCGCTGGATAAAAAACCAGGCTGTCGCAACATCAGGATGGGGGAGGTGCTCTGGAGGATCATAGACAAGGCTGTCATGGAAGTTGTGAAGGACGACGTGAGGAAGGCGGTGGGAAACCTACAAGTGTGTGCGGGTCAGCAGGCTGGGTGTGAAGCTGCCATTCACGCCGCCAGGAAAATGTTCGAAGACCCAGAATGCGAGGCGGCTGATGGCGGACGCTGCTAATGCATTCAACAACATCAATAGGAAAACAGCACTGCACAACATCAACATCAAGTGCCCTATATATATATATATATATATATATATATATATATATATATATATATATATATATATATATATATATATATATATATATATATATATATATATATTCGCCCAATATATTGAAAATACGTACAAGGAACCTGCCAGACTGTTCATCAGCAGTCATAATGACCAACGACTTAGAGACCCGGGGGCCATACAGTCCTCAGAGGGCACCACCCAGGGCGATCCAGTGGCCATAGCAATGTTTGCCCTGGGAATGATGAAGCTGCAGGACATAATCCGCCATGAAAACACCAACGTCAAACAGGTGGCGTATGCGGATGACCTCACCGGGGTAGGAAGGTCTGCAGACCTCAGGAAATGGTGGGACCTCGTCAATGAACACGGCCCTAAAATAGGGTACCGTCCCAACGCCACTAAGTCTGTGGTGATTGTAAAACCAGAGGTATACGATCGGGCCAAAACCGCATTGCAGGGCAGTAACGTGAAGCTGTCAGTGACTGGCGAAAGACATCTCGGGGCAGTCATTGGAATAGCTGAATACAAAATCGAATATGTGAAAACAGCTATAAAACGCTGGGAGTCCGGAATGCAGAGGCTGAGTGAGATCGCCAAAACGGAACCGCAGGCAGCCTACGCAGCATTTACGTACGGTGTCAAGCATAAATGGAACTACCTCATGAGGACAGTTCCTGATGTTGCTCCGCTACTAAAACCTCAGGAAGATGCTATCAGAAACCCCTTCATACCGGCGATAGCAAATAGGAGATCCCCCAGCGACCAGGAGAGAAGGTTGCTGGAGTTGCCGCCAAGAATGGGTGGGCTCGGTATCACCAACCCGCAAAATCTGGCAGAGTCTGAATTCGAGAACTCACTCCGAATCACAGCCTCCTTGACCGGGTATATTATCAACCAAAATGATAGGGGAGAAGACAACCCTCAAGAAATTAGGTCACTAAGGAGTGAAATATCTTTAAACCGAGAAGAAAAACAGAGACACTCTGACTGACCTAATGAGATAACTCCCAAAAGACACAAGGAGGAGGGCAGATATTGCACAGGAAGTGGGCCTTTCGAGCTGGCTAACTACACTACCTATCAGGTCAAAAGGCTTCAACCCAAACAAGAAAGAATTCACTGATGCCCTTGCCCTGAGGTATGGCTGGCCAATGGATGGGCTCCCACACATGTGTAACTGTGGCGCACCCTTCAACGAAAACCATGCCATGACATGCAAGACAGGAGGTTTCGTCTGGATGAGACATGATGAAGTGAGAGACGTAACAGCTCAAATGCTGGAATAAGTATGTCACGACGTGACTGTGGAACCCATGCTGCTCCCTCTGTAAGGCGAACACCTCGCCAGTCGCACCGCTAATGTTTCGAACGAGACACAAGTGGATGTTAGTGCCAGAGGGTTTTGGACTCGTGGACAAAGGGCGTATTTCGACATAAGGATCTTTGATCCCATGGCCCATTGCCACAGAGACCTGACCCCTGATGCAGCCCATAGAAGAAACGAACAAGAGAAGAACAGAGTATATGAAGAAATAATACAGAATGTGGACCAGGACTCCTTCACCCCATTAATATTCACGACGTCGGGTGGGATGTGACCAAGGGCGCAGAGTTTCTACGCAAGACTCGCCGAAACACTGGCGGATAAGAAACAGCAGCCGAGAAGCAGTGTGGTCGCCTGGATGAGATGCAGGCTGTCCTTCTCCCTCCTGAGATCAGCCTTGGTCTGCCTGAGAGGAACTAGGTCACCTGCACCCAAAATCACCCGCATTGCCGACCTGGACTTTGAGGCGACGGTAGTTGATAATCGTATCAACCACAAGCTCTGTTATCTTAACCCGGCAGCGTCGACGGACCCATTTTTGGGCTCCCGCGAGTCGGTCCGCTGAAACGGTGGACCCTGTATGGGGCTCCGCTCAAAACGCCAAAGTCGAGCTAATTGTAGGGAGTGGTGGCATAGAGCAACCCACCATGCATGCCCTGGGTCATTGTGGTGGGTGATTGATCTTGAGGTGGGCTTATTTGTCATAGGTGGTGCTGTAAGGTCGTGGCCGACTGAATTAGCTATCCATACAGTAATCACTTGTCAAATTCTCTAAAGTAGACAACAAGCGACTCTCGGCTAGATGCCACGTGTCACGAGACTGTTTATTTTGTAACAAACACAACCCAAAAAGAATGGAGTTTGAGTATAAATAAATATTTTTAACGGCTTTATGGTTATGAGAGGAGTACTCTGATATACGTTCCATGCTCTTTTCTTAGTCTCAAAATGCAGTGTAATGTTGCCGTTTCTCGGCCACTTCTCGGCTTTCACATAGCCGAAGCCCACGGGTTAAGAAAAATATGTTTAATAAGGTTTGTAATACTAAATATAGTTGTCGGCCACAGTCATTGGTGGGGTAGGGCCAATGAATTGCTTTGTGAAAGGATATGAGAAAAAATACCGCTCACAACGCAACTCTAATGGATGGAGGCCCGTTATAAAAAAAATTAGTAGTAGTAGTAGTGCTACAAACACTTCTAAAAGCCATTGCAAAACTCACAATAAAGGAATTTAAATAGAATGGTGAAGCAAACGAAAGAGGGATTGTTTTTTTCTCCATACTATCTTACAAACAGGCGAAGGAAAACTGGAATATTTATAAGGTGCAAAGCGAATAATGATAATAATTTTTCAGTGTTCGTATGGTATAGTGACATAAGACAAACATGCATCGTTTTCACTACCTAGGTACTAATTACACACACACAAAACACACACACACACACACACACACACACACACACACACACACACACACACACACACATAGGAGTAGGTAGGAAGGCACCTACCGAAACGGGCGTGGGTAACTCTTGGTGAGGTATATTATACGGGGGGCAAGGGGGCGCTGCAAGCCTAACAAAGACCGTTCCGGTGTCCTCACTTTGAGTTTTCCTATTGTCCCACCAACACCAGAGAGTAGTTCAGCATGCTCTCTAAAGACAAATCCTCATACCCAACATACACCATATCCTCAAAAAAACTCAAGATTTATAACTGCTTCTAGAATCATGCCTCAGACTCCCCATCTTGGGGGGTGGAACAGAAATGCCACCAGATAGGATTTTACTTTTAGTTTTAGATCTGAGAGATCTTTCCGGCTGATCTAGCGATGCTGTGGTATACGGTCACTGTTCTTCCTCTAAACCTAATGTTATAAGAACTTAAGAACACAGGGCAGCTCCAAAATTCCCCCCACTACTCATGATGGGTGAGCTGTAGTTTCAGGGGTTACAGGTAGAGGCTTGATCCTCCTTTACCTTCGGTACGGGCGTACGCTCCAGTACCCTGTCACCTTACTGCACCCACACCTCACAACCATCTGTCATCCTCGTCCATGTAGCTATCCAGTCTACTCTTAAAACAAGCTATCGTCCTTGCACTAACTATGTAATTGCTTAGTGTATTCCATTCCCCCACCACCCTATTACTAAAACAATGCTTGCCTATTTCCCTTCTAAATCTATTCTTTTCTAATTCAAATCCATTACTGCGTGTCCTATCCTGCTGGCTAATTCTCAGAACTTTACTTATATCGCCTTTGTTGTAACCCTTGACCCATTTGAATAATTATTACGGATCTCCCCGCACTCTTCATCTTTCTAGTGAATGTGTCGGTGGTAGCGAGTGTTTTTAGTGCTAGTCGGTTCGCGGACAGAGAAACTCATATCCGCCAGGGTTACTTTATTCATGGGGGGGGGAACATTGCTCCCTCTTGCATGAGGGAGCACGGGCCTTTGCCAAAGGCGGCCCGTAGCAGGGAGCCGACAGACCGACTCTATCGGCGATCGTCGACGTGGACTGGCGTGTCTCTATTTTATTCATAAAAAAAACAAAACATACACAGGTCATTAAGACAAGCACAGCACATAGACAGGGTGTTTGTTTGTGTATGCGTTTGTGTAGATGTAGTGTAGTTTTAGAAACATTTATGTGTTGGTGTATATGTGAAACAATGTATAGCAGGACGAGGACAGACAGTTGAAGGTAAACGAGAAACAATAGATAAACAATTGAGACTCAATACTAAAGACAGAAAGAGCGACGAGAGAAGACAACGGACAACAATAACAATGTATATAGTGTGTGCTGCCGCACTCCATTTTCTTAGTGTCACTGAGGGGAAAGGAGCACGCAGTTTGAGCGGTGACTGCTACAAATACCCCCCCCACCCCCCCCACCCACCCACCCAGTGACTTCAAAGAAGGAACGATATCTTCCTGGCGCGGCGATGATGCGACACAGACGGTGTTGCTTCGGCGACGGAGAGTTGGGGCGCCTGGTCTGGGTCCAGCAGGTATGCCGGCTTGACCCTGTCTATGGAGACCGCGTCCTGAAAACCATGTTTGTTGATCGTGACATTCTTTCTGGTCCGTCTCTGGACGCGGTAGGGTCCTTGGTAGGGCTGCTGCAGGGGCCGCCGGACGGCATCTACGCGCACGAAGACGTGGGTGCAAGTGTCGAGGTCCTGGTTGACGAAGGTCTTCTTCGGGGAAGAGCGAGGCTGCACCGGCTGAAGGCTCCTCATGGCACCTTTGAGGCGGGCGGCGAAGTCCTGGACGCCGCAGATGGGCGGTGTCAGGTGTGGGCTCTGGAATTTCGCCTCGGAGCCGGAGGCTGGTGCCGTAAACTAGTTCAGCCGAGGAGTGGTGCAGGTCTTCCTTCAGGGAGGACCTGATGCCGAGGAGGACCAAGGGAAGAGCCAGGGACCAGTTGTTGCGTTGGATGGAGGCCATGAGGGTGGACTTCAGCTGCCGAGGGAAGCGCTCAACCATGCCGTTAGCCTGCGGGTGATAGCTTGACGTTCTGTAGCGGCGGATGCCGAGGAGGGTCATAACTTTGTTCCACACGTTAGCCTCGAACTGGCCGCCGGGGTCTGAGGTGAGGCTGAGAGGGACGCCGAACCTGGAGACCCAAGTAGCGATGAAGGCGTGGGCGACGGCGTCCGTAGTGATGTCAGAGATGGGGGCGGCCCCGGGCCAGCGTGTGAAACGATCCGCGCAGGTGAGGATGTAGCGGTGGCCTGCGGAGGGTGGCAGGGAACCTACAAGGTCTATGTGGGCGTGGACGAACCTCCCCGTGACGGGCTTGAAGGTGCCGGGTGGAGAGTGAGTGTGTCGCGTCACCTTGGAGGCTTGGCAGTCGGTGCAGGTTTTGGTCCACAGTCTGACGTCTTTGTTAATTCCCTCACAAATGAAGCGGGACGTCATCAGGCGCTGCGAGGCTCGAATACCAGGGTGAGAGAGGTCGTGAAGCTGACGGAAGGCCTGGTAGCGGTGTCGCTGTGGCAGGTAGGGACGGATGGTGGCTGTGGAGACGTTAGCGTAGAGAGTGACCTTGGTGCCTGGGAGTGTGATTTTCTTCACTTTAAGCGCCGCGTTGTCCAGAAGCTTCTCCAACTCTGCGTCGCCGGACTGATCGGCGGCTATGGCGGCGTAATCAAGCGAAGAGGACGTCACAGCGGTAATGTTGCGGGAGAGGGCGTCAGCTGGAGCGTTGTCTGCACCTTTGATGTACCGGATGTCAGTGGTGAACTGCGAGATATAGTCCATGTGGCGAAGTTGACGTGGTGTCTAAGAGTCTTTGTTCCTCAGGAACGTAGTAATGAGGGGTTTCTGGTCGGTGAACACGTGGAAACGACGGCCTTCAATGAAGTAGCGGAAACGTTTGACAGCCTTGAAGATGGCGAGAAGTTCCCGGTCTTAAGCGCTGTACTTGGCTTCAGACTTGGAGAGCTTACGGGAGAAGAAGGCAATCGGCTTTCAGGCGTTGTCGACGAATTGTTGTAGGACAGCACCAGTCCCAGTGTCGGAGGCGTCTGTTGCTATGGAGATCTCCGCATAATGGGCAGGGAAGGACAGCATGACTACGTCGCTGAGGGCCTTCTTAGCAGCGAGAAAGGCGGCGTCAGCGTCCGGAGTCCAGACGAGAGTGACAGACTGACCACGATTCCAGGGCTTCACCATGGCGTAGAGGGGCTGGAGCATAAGAGAGCAGTGTGGGACGAAGCGGTTGTAGAAGTTAACCATACCAAGGAATTCCCTGAGTTGGCGCTGGTTGGACGGCTTCGGGAACTGCTGGATGGCTTCAGTCCTCGAGTTGAGTGGAGCGATGCCCTCTGGAGTAACAGTGTGGCCAATGAAGGTGAGGGAAGTAACACCGAGCTCAGACTTGTCCACGTTGATCTGTAATCCGTAGTCTTGCAAGCGGGTGAGGACTTGGTGAAGGTGCTGTTTGTGAGAGGCTTCATCCGGGCTAGCGATGAGTAGATCGTCTATGTAGGCGAAGCAGAAGGGTACGCCGCGGAGAACTTCGTCGATGAAGCGTTGAAAGGTCTGGACCGCATTCATGAGTCCAAACGGCATTCTGACGTATTCAAAGAGACCGAAGGGCGTGATGACGGCAGTCTTCGGTATGTTATTGATATTGATATCTTTATTGGCCATAAGGTTTGAGAAATTGCATATAATATAAACATTGTTGATAGGCTCGGTCCATTTAAGCCGAACTTTAAATAGGACCTGAAAATTACTTACATATAATAAACATAGCAAGGGACTATGTTAGGCCACCCGAAAATGTATAGAATTTCATGATTGAATACAACACAAATTATAAGAACATAAGAACATAAGAACGCAGGAGTCTGCAAGAGGCCGGTAGGCCTGTACGAGGCAGCTCCTTTGACCCTAAGCTCCCGTGTATCTAACCCCACCTAATATCGCTGTCCATGAATTTATCTAGTCTATTTTTGAATGTGACAATTGTATTGGCACTCACCACATGACTGCTAAGCCTAGTCCACTCATCCACCACCCTGTTAGTAAACCAATTTTTGCCTATGTCCCTGTTGAATCTGAATTTATCCAGTTTAAACCCGTTACTTCGTGTCCTACCCGGTTCTCTTACCAAAAAAACCTTATGAATGTCTCCCTTATTAAAGCCCTTCATCCATTTATAAACCTCGATCATGTCTCCACGCACCCATCGTCTTTCTAGAGAATGCAAGTTTAACTGTTTGAGTCTTTCCTCGTATGGCAAGTTTCTCAACCCCTGAATCATCTTAGTCATCCTCCTCTGCACCGATTCTAACATTTTGATATCCATTCTATAGTAGGGTGACCAGAACTGAACCGCATAGTCAAGATGAGGTCTAACTAATGCTAAATATAGTTTGAGGAAGACTTCGGAGCTTCTGTTGCTTACGCTCCTTGAAATAAATCCCAGTACCCTATTAGCTCGATTTCTAGCTTGAATGCATTGTGCCCAGTTATATAATCTGTTGAGTTCACCTTGGAGAATACTAGCGTCTTGATCCGACTCAATTACTCTACCGATCTTGGTATCATCTGCAAATTTACTAACATCACTACTATTTCCTGTGTCTAAGTCATTGATATAAATAATAAACAAAAGTGGACCTAATACCGAACCTTGTGGGACCCCACTCGTAACACATCCCCAGTCAAATCTTTTAAAATTGATTTGCACTCTTTGCTTCCTATTGCTAAGCCACGCCTTGACCCAGTTCAAAACTTTACCCTCTACTCCGTGAGCCTGTAATTTAAGCAACAGTCGTTGGTGAGGAACTTTGTCAAACGCTTTACTAAAATCAAGATAGATTACATCATAATTTTCATCTCTGTCAACCGCCTCAAATACTTTATTGTAGAAGGACAAGAGATTGGTGAGGCATGACCTACCTTTTGTGAACCCATGCTGCGAGTCGTGAATTAAGCTATGTTTCTCTAAATGCTCCCGAATGTTCCTGGCTATTATAGACTCCAGCATCTTGGCTACAACCGATGTTAAGCTAATTGGGCGATAGTTTGAAGCAACTGACCTGTCCCCTTTTTTAAAAATCGGTGTCACATTAGCTACTTTCCATAGGCTCGGCACATAGCCAGTATTTACCGACATCTTAAAGATGTCGGTTAGTGGGTCACTGATTATATCACCTAACTCCTTTAATACCCTCGGAAATATCCCGTCAGGGCCTGGCGACTTGTTCTTCTTAAGCTTATCTATCTCATTCTGAACTACTTGCCTGGTAATGATTATATCCCTCAATTTATCGCCATCCCCGCCCTCGTACACCTGAACTCTTTCCGGTATAGTCGTTCGATCCTCCTGTGTGAATACTGAAAGGAAGTAATCGTTCAACAATGTGCTCATATTTTCGTAATTTTCTACTAGCTCCCCTGTGTTTGTTTTCAGCGGTCCAATTTTCTCCCGTGTTTTTGTTCTATACATCTGAAAGAAGCCCTTAGGATTACTTTTCGCCTCATTTGCTACTTTGATCTCATAGTTCTTTTTTGCTATCCTGGTGTTTTTCTTAACTAATCTAGATAGTTCGACGTACCGGCTCCTGAGATGTGTTTCCCCATTCTTTATTTTCTGATAAATTCCCTTCTTTAACCCAATCTCGTGTTTTAGTCCACGAGTCATCCACTTAGGATCATTGTTTTCTTTTCTAAGTGTTTGCTGTGGTATATGCTGTTCTTGCCCCTCTACTATTACTCTAACTAAATTATTGTAAGACATTTCTACCTGGTTCTCCTGGCTCTCCAATCCGCAGTTCTGGCCCTCATGAATCCCTAAATTATCCCAGTTTACCCCTTCAAGATGTCTTCGAAGCCCCTCGTAGTTTGCTCTTCTAAAATCTGGCACTAACACTGGGTTTGCTTCGCGGGTTACCGCCCAGTCTAAGCTAAAACGAACCGTTCTGTGATCACTATTTCCTAACTCTCCGCCCACCTCCAACTCACGTAGCAAGTTCCCATTATTGGTTAGGACTAAGTCTAATATGTTATCTCCTCTGGTAGGCTCAGTAACTACCTGCTTAAGGAAATTATCTTGTATAACTTCAAGAAAGTCCTCGGCTTCCAGGTCACCCACTAGATCTTCCCAGTCTATATTCCTATAATTAAAGTCCCCCATTACGCAGACATTTCTACTCATACTCGCCCTGCCAATCTCCTGTAGTAATATACTCGTGTCCTGCCTGCTAAGGTTGGGTGGCCTGTATATAACTCCTAGAGTTAGTTTTTCTTTCCCTTTGTAAACGTCCACCCAAACTGATTCTGAATCCATGTTAGTTTTGACTGAGTTGTTAACTAAACATTTAAGTGAGTCTTTAACATATAGCGCAACTCCACCTCCCTTTCTGCCCCTTCTGTCTTTGTGAAACATCTGATAACCCTTTATTTCAAATTCTGATCCAAAATTTCTATTAGCAGTGTCTATCCATGTCTCAGTGATCGCTATTATGTCAAAATTTTCTGAACAAGCTTCACCCCTTAGTAAGTCTATCTTGTTTCTGAGGCTCCTGCTGTTAGTATAGAAGATTCTTAGCCCGTCCTCTGTTACTCCTCTAGAATTACTTCTAAGCTGCCTGGTTATATTATGAGCTAGATGTCCCCTCCCATTACTCCTCCCATTGCTCCCATTACTCCTCCCCCCCTCGCCTATACTAAAAAATCCCTCAGGGTACCAAGTGCTCGCTCAAGGGAGTCTGAGAGAGCCTCAACACCCTTGAACGTCAAGTGTATCCCGTCACGGGTGTAGAGGGCGTCGTTGCCAAAGAAGAGGTCACAATTGTCGACGAACAGCCACCCATTGCGCTCGCAGTGCTCAGCAAGTCTGCTGTTCACTGCTATCGCCCTGGACAGCCATCCATCGCCAACACCCCTCCTTGGCAGGACGCCACACACTACTGGCGACCCACCAGCGTCACGTATCCTGCCTAACAATTCTCTAAAACGCCTGAGAAGGTCCTCGCTTGGCACACGAGAAACGTCGTTTCCGCCACAGCTGAGAAAGACAATGGGGTTCGATCCCTCGCTTGCCATACACGCCTCAATCCTGTCTGATATATGGCCCACCCCTGCCCCTGGGAAACACACCCTCGTCCTGTTCTTATCCTTGGAGCAAAAATACCTGTCAACATAACGAACCTGACTATCACCAACAACAAGTTAAAACACATACAAGTATACATAGGCATACCTATTCACTACATATACTATTATTTACACTGGACACAGTATAGTTTTGTCATACTGTTAGGACAAAAAAAATCAAAGTAATTCACACAAAAAATATTAAAAAAATATAACATTTCGAAATATTCTGAAAATTATTGATACTTATCAAACAATGGTTTTGTTAGTTTACATTTAAATACATTTATATTATTACAATTTAAAAACTCTTCTGATAAATTATTCCAAATGTTGGCTCCTCTTGACAAGACACTTTGCTGGGCGTGAGTTGTTCTACATAATGAACACGTAAAATACATTGTCTTCTAGTGGTGGTGTTGGTGATTATAGTGTAGCCAGGCTCAATATCACAGGAATTTAAAGATTTGTATACAAACAAACAGCTCTGTAAATATATTATGTCTGGAACATTAAGAAGTTTTAAATCTCTGAAAATATGATTGGTGTGTTCATAGCGTTTTATAAAAGACATTATCCGTAGCATTTTTTTTTTTTATTGGCTGTCAGTTTAAGTCTTATATGCTCCTCCCCATATAGCACAGCAATACAAAAAGTGTGGATATATTAATGTTAGATAAATTTGCCGAATACAATTTGCGTTTAAACAGTCTCTTATTCTATATACTATGTCTGTTAGTACCGATACCTTCGATCTTATAAGATTCAGATGTTCTTTCCATTTTAATTTACTATCGATGAGAATTCCCCCAAAAAATTAAATTCATGAACTTCATAATTTCAAGATTGTTGATTTTAACTGTTGTACGTATTGGCGGAGTCATTAAAGGACTAGATGTCATGAAGTGAGTCTTGTTGGTATTTAAAGTTAATATGTTGCTTGTGATCCAATTGTAAACTTTATTGAATTCATTTTTTAATGCGTGTGAAACATTTTCCAGATTCATTCCTTGGAGAAAAATAGTGGTGTCATCGGCATAGAGTAAAAATTTTAGCTTATTGGTACAGCGAACGATGTCATTAATGTATATTAAAAATAATACTGGGCCGAGAATGGAGCCCTGAAGCACACCACATGCAGCGAAGCTGTACGGGGAGGACATGTTATTGTAAAGTGTATATTGCTTTATGTTTGTGAGGTAACTCTTGAATCAGTTATAGGCATTGCCACGAATACCGTATGTAGATAATTAATTTATTAATATAGAATGGGAAATGGTGTCAAATGCCTTACTGAAATCACAGAAGACCGTTACTTGAAACATTTTCTTATCCAAGGCATTATATATGTTCTGGCAAAGATGATGAATAGCTAAGTCAGTAGAATAGTTGGGACGGAAACCATACTGGGATGGAGTGAGGATGGAGTGCTTTGTTCGGTAATTCATTAATCTCTCAACCATTACTTTTTCAAAGATGTTACTGAAACTTGGCAATATTGAGATAAGTCTACAATTTTCTGGTAAAGAGCCGTCACCTTTTTTGAAAACGGGAACAATGCGAGCAATTTTTAGGTGATCTGGAAAACAGCCTTCTTTAAATGATTTATTAATAATAAATGCTAAAAATGGAGATATGATATCGCAACAACTTTTTAATATCTTAATGTGAATTCCGTCATGTCCAGGAGATGATACTTTCATATTATTGATGACTGACTTTATTTCAGTTACTGTGGCAGGCTGTAGGTAAAAAGAGAAAGGAACAGATTCAGGGAGATAAGTATTGTAAGAGGTTTGAGAATTTCTGATGTTAGTTGCTAAGGAATTGCCAATATTGCTGAAATAATCATTAAACAATTTTGCCACATAATAGTCATCCGTAATAGTTTCATTGCCAAAAAGGATGGACGATGGTAGCTTTGGTTTGTTATGGCCAAGAAGATTATTAATTATTTTCCAAGTTTCTTTGGTGTTCCCGGCACTGTCTGTAAGCTTTGCTTTGTGGTAGTTTTCTTTAGCTGCTTTAATGATTGATGTTACTTTATTTCTAAAAGATTTAAAAGTAGATTCGTAAGTTAATGGCCATTTTGCGTATAATTTTTGTAATTTATTTCGTTGTTTGATTAGTCGTTTTATATCAGGGGTAATATATGGTTTGCCAATATGTTTTTCTTTGATCCTGGTAACTGTGTTATAGTAGGATATCAATGTATTATTATTATTTAATATCATCACGAATTAGGCATACAATTGTCAATGGAAAAAAAACACGATAGATAGATCACGCCACCTTATAGGAATGTTGTCCCTCAGTGTTTACCGTCTCAGTTTTGAAAAATTCGCACTCCGATGGTGCGCGGAGGTCACCCTGACATACGTGACCAATTGTAACAATTATTTTCCAACCTGTAACTCGTCACTCCTTCACGAGAGTCCGACTGACACACAACGACAGTCGCTCTCGCTCCGACGCTTCTTGTACATAAAGGCTACGAATATAATTCGCCTTAAGGAAGATGAAGTCTTAATCAACACCCTTTAAACGCCCCCCGACAAGCCCGTTACAATATATATATAATATCTGAAATGTTAGAACAAGGTGTCATCAAAGAATCGAGTTCCCCGTGGAATTCACCGTTGTTTCTGGTTCCAAAGAAAGACGGTTCTTATCGTCCTGTGATTGATTTCCAGCGTGTGAACACCTCGACCGTGGATGATCATTTTCCGCTTCCCGTTCTTAGAGATCTTCTGATGTGTCTCGGTAGAGGAAATAAAGTCTTTACGAGTCTTGATCTGGTCAGTGGCTACTGGCAACTGCCCATGGCCCCCGAGTCACGTGAAATAACGGCTTTCAGCACGCCTCATGGCACTATCAGTGGACGAGGATGCCGTTCGGGCTCAAAGGAGCTCCCTTGACCTTCCAAAGGACAATGAACAGTATTTTTGGTGACTTGCTGGGCAACTCTGTCTATGTGTATTTAGACGACATCATCATAGCAAGTAAAGACGTGCAAGCACACATGGAAACACTTAAAGCAGTCGTACACAGACTTCAAGAGGTCGGATTAAAGCTCAAAATCACCAAATGTGAATTTTTAAAGCCTCGGATCAAGTTCTTGGGGCATGTCGTGGACGAATTCTGCATCCACACAGTGGACGACAAAATAAAGGCTATTGCCGAGTTCCCTCAGCCAACGTCTGCGGACAAGGTACGGTCTTTCTTGGGTGTCGTAGGTTATTACAGGCCTTTCATAAAGGACTTCGCAGCACGCGCGAGTCCCCTAACCCATCTTTTAAAGAAAGACGTACCATTTCAGTGGCTCCCAGCTCAACAAACGAGTTTTGAGGATTTAAAGAAAGCGCTTACACAGGCTCCGGTCCTTGTCTTTCCGGATTTCAAGGACCCCTTTCAGCTTTGTACAGACGTTTCGGCTAGTGGACTAGGAGCCGCTCTGATACAAACAGATAAGTCCGGCAAAAAGCATGTGATAGCGTTCGCCAGTCGAGTACTTACAGCTCCGGAAAATAACTATTCTGTTAACCGCCTAGAGGCTCTTGCCATTGTGTGGGCTCTGAAGCATTTTTGTGACATAGTGATGGGTACATGATTGTGGTGTATACGGACCACGCGGCCATAACTGATATTTTCGAGGGAAAAAAACTACACGGTCGTCTGGCGAGATGGTTCTTAACGATTCAAGCATACAATCCGGAGATAAAATATATCACCGGGAAAACAAATGTGGTCGCAGATGCCTTATCTCGGAATATTCCGATAGGCGCGATTACCACCCCAGAGGTCATCCACAACTTCACTTCACCTGAGCTACACACTGCTCAGCGAGACCACCCTGTGTGGAAGAAGTTAATTTAGGCCCTAGAGCTGGGAGACGAATCAAACCTTCCTGAATTGCCAGTTCCCTTTTCACAATTCTTCCTATCAGGGGACAACCTCCTTTGTAGGTCATGGCCAACCAAACCGGTAGCTATAGACCAACTGGTCATTCCAGACAAATACGTCCCCGTGACGCTTAAGCTGGTCCATAACACACCAATTGCGGGTCACCCAGGAAGAGACAAGGCGCTATCTGTCACCAGACGAAAATTCTACTGGCCCACATTACGGGTTGATGTAGAAAAACATGTCGCACATTGCGTCGTTTGTGCTAAGCACAAGGGATCCGTCAAAGGGCCAGCACCTATGTTGCAATACCCAGTACCAGAGGAGCCATGGGATGTTGTTAATATAGACTTATTACAGCTCCCCCAGAGCCAACATGGTTCGCGCTACATATTGGTGTGCGTCGACCAGTTCTCTAGGTTTCTAGTTCTAGCGCCTCTCAAGGACAAGACAGCCACAAGCGTGGCTGTCCCGTCCCGTTCCCTTTTTCAGCAAAGGACAGTGTGTTAGCCCTGGACACGTCCCCGTCTCTTGTTCTAATCGCGAAGGATTTCGCTCTGTATTCAACGGGTAGCTACTCACTCTTGCAGTATTGCAAGGAGACGGTCTTCGGGCGATTCTATTGCTCTGCGTCTCTTTGCCTTCCTACCAGTTCGGGGAGGGGTATGCGAGATCACCCTCACCCGCGTGAACGCGTCTGACGCTCTTTTCCTGTGCCCCTACAAGCAGCTAACACCAACGCCAGTTTTCCATAAGAACTTTCAGGGTCTGCATTATTTTTATTTCACTCAGTCATTCTATGTGTCGGTCATCTGCCCGGAGGGTACCACTTATCAACGGGTTACTGGCCACTATGCCATAGCGGAAGCATGCTATATCCGCTCCACTAACATAACAACGTACCCGTCCCGGATCCGTCTGGTTTTCACGGCCAATATTTCCCATCGAGTGTTTCCTCTACGGTCTCTCGATGACATTCACTTCTCCAGCATCTCGTATGTGACTAATTCCCTTAATTCATTGTCTTTCGCAAAGAAAACAGAGTTTGCGGAAACCCTGGATGAAACGCTGCCCGATTATTTGCATCTCCCCTACCTGTACCCTGGATTTTTTGTACCAATGTTTCTGATGTTCGTCAGTCTTGTCGTCATGTGCTACCTTATTAGGAGGAACTCTGTCCTGCACGATTATTTGTTTGTGCAGACACGGCGACTGGATGCAGGGAGACCACTGGCAAGGTAGTTTTTCCTTTTCTTAGACAAGTCAGGGGACAGAAACCTGGCTGCTCCTATACTTAACAATGTACTATGTTCCACTACTGTATGCTTCACTACTGTATTTTTTTAGGAGCTAGATCAACGTTTCATTGTCTATAACTATGCCAGTTGATAGCTTCTTATACATGTGTCCTTATATTTATCTTTTGAGAGGTTTCTTATGTTTCATGTCACACACGTTGTGGTTTACCTCTCACTATTTATAATTTAACTCCGCATCTGTTCTTACATAGCCAGTGTTTTAATGTAATTTTATCATAGGCAGTCTGCTTGACAAACTCCCACTATGTATGTTCATGGTAACTAGACTGCTATTTAAATTTTTGTATATCGCGATGTCGCGATCACTGGTAGGTGACCGAGCAGTGTTATAGTAGGATATCAATGTATTATTATTATTATTTAATATCACCACGAATTTTTTTTTTTTTTTTTACAGCAACATTAATAAAAAAAGAAGATAAGTCAGTTTCGGGAGAGAGAGGTTGTCTGATACTCCCTCTTGAGTTCAAGGCAGGAGGAAATACAGATGAAGGAAGATTGTTCCAGAGTTTACCAGCGTGAGGAATGAAGAGAGAAGATGGCTGGTTAATGCTTGGGTTAGGGGTTTGACAGATAGAGATGAGAGAAAGTAGAAGTCGAGTGGGCAGGGGGGGGGGGGGGAGAAGAGCAGTCAGCGTGAAATATCGATAGAAGATAGAAAGAGAGGCAACATTGCGGCGGAATTTAAGAGGTAGAAGACTATCAGTATGAGGAGGAGAGCTGATGAGACGAAGAGATGTTTAGTGTTGAGGAAGGTGATAGCTGGGTGTTGTCAAAGAATAGGGAGTTTGGAAGATTGTTGTGTGGAGTGGTGGTGGAGTGGAAACTTTGTTTTTGAGAGGTTGAACAGGTTCTTCAGCCTTGAGTCGTTAAGTTCCTGAAGGGTGGGTCAATGGAAAAAACCCACGACAGATAGATCACGCCACCTTATAGGAATGTCGTCCGTCAGTGTTTACCGTCTCAGTTTTGTATACTTCGCATTCCGATGGTGCGCGGAGGTCACCATGACATACGTGACCAGTTGTAACAATTATTTTCCAACCTGTAACTCGTCACTCCTTCACGAGAGTCCGACTGACACACAACGACAGTCGCTCTCGCTCCGACGCTTCTTGTACATAAAGGCTACGAATATAATTCGCCTTAAGGAAGCTGAAGTCTTAATCAACACCCTATAAACTCCCCCCGACAAGCCCGTTACAACTGATACGGGAAAAATGTTTGTTGTAAAGCTCTAGAAATTTACTCAAGTATACGTTAAAAAGCTTATTTACATCATAAAGTGCTTCATCATTATTCCAGTTAAGATCTATTAAGTCAAGTTTAAAGGATTCAATTGAATCATCGGTAATTCTCCTTGTTGAAAAAGTAACCAAGTTGGGAGAGTTCTTTTTACTTGTTGAAAATGAGGCAAAGATAGGGAAATGATCGCTTATTGAGCTGTAGATAATCCCACTGGTTAGGTAGTTTTCAAAGTCATTAGCCCAAATGTGGTCAATAATTGTAGCCGAATCTTTGGTGACACGAGTTGGTTTGTTAATAGTGGAAAAGAAAGAATAACTATGAAATGTGTTAACTAGTGTTTGAGCATTTTTTTCATTATAGTTCAAAATATTAATATTAAAGTCACCCATAACATATACAGGTATCCTAGGCGCTGAAAGTGAAGAAATAATATTAGTGATAGATATGAAAAAATCATCCAGACTAGAATTTTGGGGTCTGTAAATCATGCCAATTATAAATCTGTGTGGCCGAGTTATTTCTAAGAATAAAGATTCAGTGTGGGGTAATAGCAGATATAAATTATCGAGTCTACGGGCCTGAAATACATTGCTGAGATATATTCCAACACCTCCACCTCGTGTACTGTTGTTGTTAAAGTACTTACAATATCCATCAATGGTTGAGGCGTGTCTAACAGAAACCTAGGACATCGTAATTTATATTATCTGCATTAATACATTGCTCAATACAGCTGTCAAGATGGAGTGGTAGACTACTAATATTAAATGCTAACATATTTATACATGGGGATTCAGGATTGGGTTTAGGAGTATCATCGCTGAAGTAATAGTTAGAGTTGGGTTCACTTAACTTACAATAAATAGATAGGTTGTTGTCTGTGTCATCATAGTATTTATATGGATTATATATAAGATTATTTATCACATTTAATGGAAAATTGTGTTATATATCATCACTGAGAACAGAGGCAAGGTCTGTATTACTTTGGTTTGCAAAAGGGAAATGATTCTGATCCATACTACTATGAAAAAATACAATGACGAGATTTGATTCGATCTACCAACAAGGGGTATTACTTAGGCTTTGGGTGTGAGCTCCTCCTCGGTGGGCCGGTCTGCTTCTGATGGGGCACCGGGGATACAGTCTGTCGTATCATCGAAGACGAGGCACCCGCAGCCGAGCGATTCCCTTCAGGTCCTGGGACAGCAGGAGCTCCAAGGAGGCGACCGGGCCCCCCAACAACTCCGGCAGGGTCCGGAGAGACGATATCAGCAGCAGGTCCATGGGGTGAGGCACGGCCACCAACTGAAGCCACACCAGCGCCAACAGCAGCAGAGACAGCAGCGCCGGCACCCGGGACGTCAGTAGCAGCTGCTTCATCGGAGTCGTTGTTGTTTACTGTTGAGTTCTCGTTGGCGGCAGTTATGTTGATGGTTCTGTCTTTTATGATCAGTTTCATGTGACGAAAATAAGCAATTTTCCCTTCGCTCCTCGCTTGTTTTAGTAGAGGGAGTTGTGCTTTCTTCACCTCCTGTGAGGCGGGACATAAGTCTTCGTTGACGTAAAGGCCTGAACCCCGAAGCTTCGATACGTTTCTTATGACCGCTTCACGGTCGCAAAACCTTGTGAAGCGGGCAATTATGGGTCGTTGGCGATTCGGGTAGTGTTGCCCCACTCGATGAGCACGTTCGAGTTGTATATTTGGCAGCTGTAGTTTGTCTTCCAACAAGCAGCTTACTTTCTTGGCTGATTGATCCCAAGTTTCAGTTGGTTCCTCTTCAATTCCCATAAACTGGAGATTATTCCGTCTATTGTAGTCTTCTTGATAGTCACATCTTTCTTTAAGTACAGCAGTAGATTTAAGACTTGCCTGTAGGTCGTCCGAGAGTTTGGTAATCAGCAGTTTGTCGTTCTTGATTTCCTGTTTCAGTTGACTGACTTGGTGTTTCAGGTCGTCTGCTTCATTTTGTAAGAATTCCAGGCTGGTCTTTAGGTCTTGTACTGTTGTTTGTAGTTGCTTGCATTGCTCACGGATTTCTTTCATGAACAATTCCATGGCACCACGGTATGATTGCTCTTGTGATGCCAACAAGGTCTTCAGAACAGAGGTGTCCATAGTGAGTCAGACAGCAGTGGGTTGGCATGCCAGGTCGTCAGGATGGACTGGAATCTGGTGAAAGGATTTGACGAGGTCCACACGTGAGAAGATGGTGGAACCAGCAAGTAGGGACGATAATTCCTGGATGTTTGGCACCGGGTATCTGTCCATCTTAGTGCGCGAGTTCAGGGCACGGTAGTCTCCACAGAGACGTATGTCGCCGTTCTTCTTGGGGACGACGTGGAGGTCTGATGACCAGTTGCTGCTGCTGGGCCGTACAATACCTTAACGCAACAGAGACTCGAACTCGGCGTTGGCTTGACGGTAGCGTTCATGAGCTAAGCGACGGGCCTTGGATTGCACTGGAGGTCCTGTAGTCTCGATGTGATGCGTAACGTGGTGTTTGACGGGCACGCTGGCTGAATAGGGCTGTCTCAGCGTGGGGAAGGACTTGAGCAGGGCAGCGAACTGGTGGTCCTTGTGAACGACGGCGAGTTGCGAGCTGTCACCTGGTGCTGGCTGTTCATTGGACAAGATGGAAGTGAGCGAGTCAACCAACCTCCGTCCTTTGATGTCGACTAAGAGGTTGGAGTGCCTTAGGAAATCCGCTCCGAGGATTGCCTGCGAGACGGTCCCGACGTAGAAGGTCCATTCGAAGCAACCTCGTAGGTAAAGGTCCACTTGCATGGTGTGTCGCGAGTAGACAGGTATTTTGGTACCGTTGGTGGCGTACAGGTGCAAGAGTGGAGGCAGAGTTCGCTGACTGGCGGTTGCTGGGATAATACTGACGTCAGCGCCGGTGTCAATCAGGAACTTGGTGCTGGAACGGCAGTCATGAAGGTGGAGCAGCGCCGAGGGTTGGTGACGAGCACTATGCTGCACTAGTGCTCGCCCTTGGAATTTGACGCCTTGGGTGGGGTGGTACACCTCGTGGCTTTCTCGCCGAAGTTGTGGTGGTACCAACAGAGTCCTGGTCGCGTCGGCGTCGGTGAGGAGTGGGGGGGCGAGAGCGGCGGCGGTCTAGCCGCTCCTCAAGAGAGGTGACTTTCGTCGCAAGCAGGGAGACTTGTTTGACGAGTTCGTCAAATTGAGTGGTCCCTTGGGAAGCGACGGAAGACATTGAAGAAGTTAGCGGTCCAGGTAGAGTCGCCATGAATTCGTCTGCTAACTTGGCGGGCAGACGTTGGTAAAACAGCTGTTTGAACAAATCGGGATCGAAAGACTGGTACTTGTCGCCGAGCAGCTGTTTCATGCGACGTAGGAGGTCTGTCGGTTTCTCATTACCCAGCTCTTCTTTGGAGAGAAGTTCACGTAGGCGGGTGGCGATAGAAGACTGAAGGCGTTGGAGTAGGGCAGTCTTCAGGTCTTCATAGGCATGGTCGGAGTTGGAGGCTGAGGCGATGACGTCGGAGACTTGTGGAAGGACGTCGGCGGGCAGGAGGCTAACAGCGTGAGTGTACTGAGTAAGGCTGTTAGTAATTTTGGAAGTCTGGAATCCGCACTCCAAAATCGCGAACCATATGGACGGGTCCTGTGAGCAGAAGGGCGGCGCTTTGAAGGACACCGCCGCCGCAGCGGAAGAGTTGTCGTCGTCAGGCATGGTGAAGTTGAACGGTGTGGAGCAGATTGGCAAAGGCGCTGGCGTAAAACGGGCCAGGGGCCACGGCAGTCAGAGAGTGCGTCGAGGGAACTGCGTGGGAAGGCGCTAGATGCCAGCGTGCCAGGGGCCACAGCAGGTTAAGGAGTGAGGGGCGCTAGCATGTGCCAGGGGCCGCGGCAGTCCGTGAGAGTAGAACGAACTGCGTGTACTATAGGCGCTGGCACGTGCTAGGGGCCTCTGTGGCTCGGGGAGCGAGCCAGTGTCCAAAACGGCACTATAACACAACACTGTACGCTTAGTAGGTAACACTGTGACACTAATGTTGCTGGGGACTTATTGCACTGAACTGTTGATGGGCACATTGCACTGTACACAAAGATCCACAGGTGTAGGATAATCTAAGAGGGCGGTGGTAGATCCAGGAGGTGGTGGTTAATCCAGGGGGCAGCTAGTAATCCAAGTGGGGTGTCACACTGTGTTTGCGTGTCTCTCTGAGCCTGTGTGGTGTGTGGCACTGTGTATCAGTAGTGTGTCGCACTGTGTTTGAGTGTTCACTGAGTCTGTGTGCGTGTCTCAGTCGCCGTACCAGCGGAAGGGCAAGGAGGAGGAGGGATGGGTGGGTGGGTGCTGGGAGGAGCACCAGGGGGCACAGAAGTGCCTGGTGAAGGGGGCACAAAGGGTGCCTGGAGGAGGCGCTGGAGGTGCCTGGAGGAGGCGCCGAAGGCGCCTGGGGACGGGACACAGAAGGTGCGTGGAGGGGGCACAAAGGGTGCCTGGATAGGGGGCACAGAGGGTGCCTGGAGGGGGGGCACAGAGAGTGCCTGGAGGGGGCACAGAGGGAGCTTGGAGGAGACGCAGAGGGTGCCTGGGGGAGGGCGGGGGAGAAACCCTGAAGGTGGCAACTACACCCACGGCGTAATGCTTCTCCTGGCCCGAGGTTCAATCCCACGAACCCCAAGTGGAATTGAGACTTATTGCCTCAGGAGAGGGTAGGACGAATGAATCAGATGCTTCTGACTCAGGTCCACCCTCTGGAAGAGAGTGCCCTTGAAACGGCACCGGTTATAAGCCACCTTGAACCTTAGCAACACTCCGGGGTTACTAATTGTTGGTGGTAGCGAGTGTTATTAGTGCTAGTCGGTTCGCGGTCAGAGAAACTCATATCCGCCAGGGTTACTTTATTCATAAAAAAAAAAAACATACATAGGTCATTAAGACAAGCACAGCACATAGAATAGGTGTTCGTTTGTGTATGCGTTTGTGTAGATGTGGTGTAGTTTTGGAAACATTTAAGTGTTGGTGTATATGTGGTACAATGTGTAAAAGGAATGTATAGCAGGACGAAGACATACAGGAGAAGGTAAATGAGAAACAATAGATAAACAATTGAGACGCAATACTAAAGACAGAAAGAGCGACGAGAGAAGGCAACGAACAATAATAACAAAATATATATAGTGTGTGCTGCCGCACTCCATTTTCTTAGTGTCACTTAGGGGAAGGAGCACGCAGTTTGAGCGGTGACTGCTACAAATGTAAGTTGAGATGTCTCAGCCTATCTTGATATGGGAGGTTCCTCAACCCCTGAATCATCTTGGTCATCCTCCTCTGAACTGATTCTAACAAGCTGATGTCCATTCTGTAGTGTGGGCACCAAAACTGGACAGCATAATCAGAGTGTGGCCTAACTAACGCTAAATAGAGCCTGAGGATGACCTCTGCACTTTTGTTGGTTACCGTACTGTTAATAAAGCCTAATACCCTGTTAGCCCTATTCCTCGCACTAATACATTGCTTCCTTAGTTTTAGATCAGAGTTCACTAACAATCCCAAATCCCTTTCACATTCTGATCTGCCTATCGCTGTGGAGTCTAAACTATACCCGTGCAATGGGTTGCGTGTCCTTACACTTAGTACGCTATACTTGGTGATGTTAAAATTCATCTGCCATTTCTCTGACTAAGTTGACAGTTTGTTGAGATCCTCCTGCAGTGCTATAGCATCCTTCCTTGTCCTTATAGTGGGTCCTATTTTGGTGTCATCCACAAATTTATCTATGTCACTAGTTATCCCATTGTCTATGTCATTGATGTAGATAATAAATAACAACGGGCCTAAAACTGAACCTTGGGGAATCCCACTGCTAACATTACCCCATTCGGATGTTTTACCGTTAATGATAACTCTGTTTCCTGTCGCAAATCCACGCCCTAATCCCATCATAAACCTTCCCTCCTATTCCATGAGCCCTGACTTTATTGAACAGTCTCTGGTGAGGTACTTTATCGAAGGCTTTACTAAAATCAAGATAAACTACATCGTAAAGCCGGCGTCACACTGGACCAAATCTGGCGAGCACGAGCTTTTGCTGGCAGCTTTTGCTTGCGGGATGGCTCGCTCGCGAGCTTTTGCTCCTGCGTTTAGCTCGCCGCTTGGACGGGGAGCAGCTCGGCGAGCCGCGAGTAGGCAGTCAAATGAGCTCTTTGGTGCATCGATATGTGGATAATATATATTGCCTAGTGTATTGTATACCCACGATATTAGAGAACTTATTCACATACTCGTTTGATGTTTGATGGTGTTTGTATTAATTTATAGTATTGTGAAAACTAGTGTTGGTTTTTATTTTGATTTCTGGATCCCTGACTAAGACCAAGACCGCCCAGCTGAAGTAAACACTCGCCATGACCACCTTCGCTCCTAGTTCTAGAGTTCATTGGTCTTCCGGTATTATGCATTCTTTAATATTCAGAGTCAAGGACCATCCCGAGTTGTGGTACCACAGCCATCCACATTTATTTAAGTCTACGCTGAAGAAAGTTGTAATGTTATGATGTTGTACACACCATGGATCTCCCTCCCTTCTCTTCAGCCATGACCGAACCCAGACTCGTCTTTTCTTCTTCTGAGCTCGTTGAATAACAGCAAATAATGCCGTCACAGCTGCACGCTTAGCCGTAATGCGAAGCGTAGGTGTAGTAGGCGCCAGGGCTGAGGCTTTGTTTACAATGTTGCTCGTCGCTCGCCCCTCGTCGCTCGTCAGTGTGACGACACCTATAAGTGACGTCAAACTGATCGGCCCATAGTTTTGCACAGAAGATTTGTCTCCCTTCTTAAATATTGGAATAACGTGTGCCTGCCTCCACGAAACAGGCACCACCCCTGTGTCTAGCGACTTCCTAAAAACTTCAGTTAGCTGCCCACTGATTTCAGATTTACATTCGTTTAATACCCTGGGAAAAATTTCATCTGGTCCTGGCGCCTTAGTAACTTTGAGTCTATCTACCTGTCTAATCACGACCTCCCTACTTACGTTGATGTCGGTTAATCCTTTTACCCTGAGGTATCTTGTCAAATCTTTCTTCGGTAAATACAGTTCAGAAATATTTGCTTAACGCCTCACTCATTTCCTGATCTGTATCTATCAGTGATTATCCTGACCTTGGTCTTATAAAGTTGAAACAAACCCTTTGGATTGTTCTTTGCTTCCCTGGCAATTCTAATCTCATAATTACGTTTTGCTATACGGGTGCTTTTCTTAACTGTTCTGGCTAAATCGTTGTAACTGTACCTTAGGTGAATTTCCCCCCTTTTGATTCTAACATATAATTATCTTTTCCTTCTTATTTCAGTTTTTAGCTTGTCTGTCATCCATCGCGGGTAATTACCTGTTTACATGACTTTCCTGTGAGGTATAAACCGTTGCTGACCTAGTTTAATCTCCCTGACTAGACTACTGTACTCATCCTCCAAGCTACTGACCTGACTAGTGACCTCACCAGAGATTAACGCCCCTCCCTGCTCTGGGTCCTGACCTACTTCTGACCTTACTCCCCTAAACCTTTGCAGCTGCTTTCTTAACCCCTCGGAGTCCGCCTTCCTGAAGTCAGGTATTAATGTGTTGCTACTGCTGACTCTGTCCTCCCATTTAATATTAAATACATGGCCGTATTTTTTATCTGTGTTAATATAAGTTATTGTTAAGGCTAGTGTAGAAAATAGAAAAAAAGAAGTAATGTCAAGCCGCCTTATGGAGGAGGAGGAAAAACATTAAGAGTGGGGAGTAAGGAGGAAAATATTAAATGTCAAGTCACATGGGGGAGGAGTAGGAGTAAAGAGGAAAAGTTTAAACTCAGGTCACATGGAGAAGTAGGAAATGATTAAGGTTAATCCGATGGGGCAAGGGATCAAAGAAGCCCGCAGATGTGCATGATGTCACGGAAATGGGAGGCGTAGAGGATGAAAGGTGAGTGAGTCATTCCTATACTGTCCAAATCCTTTATGCAAAAGTTAACCAGCATCTTCATTCATTCATTCATTCCTTTCACTGGTAAACTCTGGAACAGCCTTCCTTCGTCTGTATTTCCTCCTGGCTACGACTTGAGCTCCTTTAAGAGGGCAGTATTTAGACACCTCTCCTCCCGAGATTGACCTCTTTTGCCCTCGTCTATACTTACTTTTATAGGGACAGTGATTAGCGTTTTTTTTTATTTTCTTAATTTCCATTTACATTTACTACTGAGCTGCTTCCTTTACTCTAAACACACACACACACACACACACACACACACACACACACACACACACACACACACACGCGACACTTTTTTTTAAACGTCTCCACCAGTATTTATTTCTTCGGTATCACGAAAAGTGTGATGGCAGCTGCCCCCGCCTTTCCGCAGACTGCTGTGACGTGCAACCTATGTCTTGGACAGAAGTGTATGTGTGTGTAGGTGCGTGCGTGTGTGTATTGCGTTGGGAGTGGGATTTAAGGACCCGTGTTGACGGCAGCCGCGTTTCCGCGGACTACGGCCATGCTGATCCTCTGCCGAAGCCAGCAGGTCTCACGCGGCTCTCCCGTCTGCTCCGTCATCCTGCGTCCTATTTCTTGGAGCAGCTTGGCGAATGCGGGGCCCAGGGTACCCATGGTCTCTATCGCTAGCGGCTCGAAGCGATAGCGCTGGGCGACTTCGGCGTAACGTTGTCTTTTCTGTTGTTCTGCTAATCGGGCGGCTGCTCCTGGATTGGTGGCGCTCTCCATAATGTGTGTGCTCTGGAACGTGTTCGTGCATGTTACGTCACAGAGCAAGGATCGGCCGCCGCTGAATGGGTATATTGTCACCCCGTCCGGTCTTCGACCATCACCCGATCTAGTCCGCGTGGCTCCAGCAGTGCGGGTACTCCGGCTGCGGTCAGGCTGCGGCGGACGATATCGTCGAGGGCGGCGTGGCGAGGTAGTTTGCCTGGGTCGCGGTGGCAGGAGAGCTGATGATGGCCGAGGTTGTCCGCCATGTGACCACATCTGCACTGGTGTGGCAGGCAGACCGGCGCTCCGATGCGGAGAGCCACACCGACGCGCACTGCTTCGTCGGGAAGTAGCAAGCCAATTAAGGCTCTCCGCCGGAATAGCGTCGAGCCAGGCTCCACTGTGGGGGGCAGCTGCTACAAGCAGGCGGGCACGGTGAATCTGGTTGCTCCGTTCCAGGAGCCCCTCCAGGCGGTGACGACAGGCGGCTTCGTCCAGCTGACGTTGGCTGATGGGTGATTCGAAGCTGGGGTTGATATCGTAGTCCGGGCATTGGCGAACTCGGAAAGCGTTGAGTGCGGTGGTGAACAGGTATGGTTCGTCGTCGCGGGGGCGACCGTTTGTCTGGCGGACCAGTTCCTGTGTGGCACTCAAAGAGGAGATGAAGGCAGGGAGCGCTACATCCTCCATGCGTCGGACGCCGATGCCTCCCATACGGGTTGGCAGGGAAGCTTGCAGCCAGCTGTCGTTAGAGAGAGTGGTGTTGCAGGTGCGTCTGATGGCCGCTCTCATTGCCTCGTCGATGGTGTGCAGCTGCTGGGGTGCTAAGTATGTGGGGGCTGCGCGCATCAAGTGGGTGCAACGCGGAACTGAGGCATAGCGGGAGATAAAAAAAATAATGCTGTGTGGCTGCCGATGTTCGCTGTTCCCTCGATGAGTGTGTGGGTTGTTCGGATGGCGGCCTCTAACGTCTCTGGCACGCTCGCGTTGTTTATATGGGCGCCGAGGATGGTGAGATCGTCCAGGGGTGTGTGTCGTGCCCCTTCCAGTGCGATCGGTGTTGGCGCTTCAGTTATGTCCGTAGGGTCTGCGGCTGTGTTTGTGACAGTGGGACTATCACTGTTGGCTCTGCTGCCGTGCGGACGGTCGGCCTCTGAGTTGTTTTCTTGGGGAGCGCTGCGAATGGACGTATCTTGATTGTTGTTTCCATATAATCTGACCATCTCGCTTTTTCCGTTGGCTCAGCACCAGGCAGATGCGCTCAAGGGCTGGCTGCAGAGTGGCAATGTCGGCGGCAACGGTGTCTGCTGAGCCTGCAAGAGCTCCGTCGTCCAGGTACCAGATTTTCAGAGGTAACTGAAGAGACTGGATGATGGGATCAATGGCCACAGCGAAGAGTAAAGGTCCCAAGGGATCGCCTTGCTGGACTCCCCTGGAAGACCAGATAATGTTGCCTGCTGTGTTGAGTGGTGTCGGGTGGGTGTAAGCATGAAATATTAATGGTGTGGCGGCGGGAAAGCGCAGACTGGCCTGTCGGAGGACCGCCTCGCGGTGGACAGAGTTAAATGCGTTGGAAAGGTCGAGTTTGATTAGTGTCCGTTATGTGTTGGAATGTCTATTCACGTAGTCTCGAACTGCGTGTACTGCAGTTTCACAGCCGAAAGGTGTACCGACGCCGAGTTGTTTGGGGCGGAGGTGATTTGCCACTGATGTAGTCATGCTGCCAGCGATTAATTTGCACACCAGGCGACGGTACACGCTGCCGATAGCGATCGGGCGTATACCTAATTTTTTTTTTCCGTATGGCAACCAAGTTTGCACCGAAGAAGGCGTTCCTGGCAAGGTCAGGGATGTCGCCAGAGATAGCGCTGTGACAAAGGGCTGTTAGGGCTGATAGAAGGCGGTGGCCTGCCTCGGCAGTTTTCTTTGAAGTAAGCTGGCGGAGGTGTAACGGTCTGAGGCCGTCGAGGCCTGCAGATGAACCTGGAGGCATCAACTGGATGGCGGAGAGGACAGCTTCCTCAGTCACGTTTAGAGGCGGCACATTGGGGGTAGGCATATCACTGATCAGCTGTTGTAAATCCTCTTCTGGAGGGGCTGGAGGGTGTTTGGCGTGTAGTTCTGCTACTACGTCAGTGGTGGGTGCAATGGTCCTGAGTAGACGCAGTGCGCCGCGTATGTCTGCGTCGGCGCATTTTGATCAGATTCGGCGTGCTAGGGCGTCGCTGCAGTTGGTGTTGCGAGGTGCAGTGACAGATGCTGGGTTAGAGGAAGGGTCGCCGGTCCGGTCGGTCGCGTTGTGATTAAGTTTCGGTGGCTTATCTACTCGGAGACCAATGTAGGCGTGGGAGAGCATGCGCCACCATGCCTGTGCGGTATGCCGTTCGACGGCAGCATTGATGAGGTCGGCGAGTTCTGTGGCGAGACGGTGTCTGCGTCTGCGTGACACGTGCTGTGATACCCGCGTAGAACGCTTACGATCAGCTATGGTCTTTGCCAGGTCCTGGGGAACAGTCTCTTGGGCAGTCGGGGCGCCATCGACGGTGTTTGCAAGAAGCGTGTTTTGCAGGCACTTAGCGCAATGCCATACGGGGAGCTCGTTGGCTTGAGCGCGTGTGAGGCCAACACATGTTAGGTGAGCGGCTCTTCTGCAGGAGGAACAGGGCTTCGTGTGTTTGCGTGGGTTGGACGAGTCGCAGACGAAGCAGATCGGCGGGGCACAAGCTGGGTCTGCATGAGTGGGGTGTGAAGAGCTTGTGTTTCCGTGAGTGTGGGTTGTGGTTGCTGAAGCTGCAAGGCGCAGGCCAGCGGTGCGACATTTCTGGAGCCGGCATGGTGGGGAGGTGGTGCGTGTGTGTAGATCCACGTTGCAGGAGCCTCCATGTACGCAAGTAAGTGTTGTGTCTCCTCGTCTGCGGCGGAAGAATTCGCGGCAGGACGTGCAGGAACGGACACCAAAGTTTGTGCCTGTGTTTTTGTCGTCTCCACATATCGCGCAAGGGTTGTTTGTGTTCATTGTGTGCGTGTGACACGACACACACACACACACACACACACACACACACCTGGGCCCTCACTACACCAGCTATCAGGACGCCCTCGACTCCCTCCATCTCACCAGCCTACAACACCGTCACGAGACCCTACTACACCGGTTCGCAACCAAGCTTCTCAACCAGCCCAGACACAGACACATCCTCCCACCCGCAGTGAACCGCCCTCAGCACTCAGTGCGACACCACAACATTATTGCCCCGATACGGGCACGGACTGACCGCTATAAGAACAGCGCAGTGCCCGTGATGGTCAAATATATCAACAATGCAAATTAAGAGCAGCACAATTTGTATGTTTTGTAAATATTTTTCATTAGGACTTATTGTTGTTGTTATTATGATTATTATTATGATTATTATTATTATTATTATGATTACTATTATTATTATCATTATTATTATCGTGATTATTATGATTATTATTATTATCTTTACTATGATTATTGCTATTATTGTTATTTCTATTTTCCTTTTTATTTTCGATCATACTACTTTGTTCATTTGTGTCATTCATTTCATTTCATCTTCCATTGATGTATATTTTCAGCTCTAGGGCTGCCTGGTACTTCATGAAATAAACCGTTTATTATTATTATTATTATTATTATTATTATTACACACACACACACACACACACACACATACAAACAAACAAACAAACAAACACACACCCACACACACACACACACACACACACACACACACACACACACACACACACACACACACACACACACACCAGCTCGCCAGCTGCAGGTGGTTGAATCCACCAAACTACTTGGAGTTACCTTGGACAGCAAGCTAAGCTGGGGCAAGCACGTCACCACCATCACCAGGGCGGCTTCCTACAAACTTTTCATGTTGAGGCGCATGAAAGCACTGGGAGCCCCCCAAAGGACACTCAAGGACCTGTGCACCACCTTCATCCTCCCCAGACTCCTCTATGCCTACCCTGCTTGGGCTTCCTCCATCAAAAAGACCCAGCAGCGCCAACTAGTGAGTGCAGAAGCGGGGTTGCAGGCAGATTATGGGCAGTTCTTACACCAACTACGAGAACGCACTTACCCAGTTGAATCTGCCCACCCTTCAGGACCGGTGCCGCACAAAACCTAACAAATTTCGGCAAGTCCCTCCTCCGCAACCCCCGCCATAGAGACCTACTCCTACCCGCCCTCCCTCCCCCCACAAGACCCACAAGACACCACAATATTCTCGTCCCGGTCAGAGCTTGCACCGACATATACCGGCTTAACACAATACTGGCACTTGTAAAGGCCATAAATACCTCTACGATCACATGACCCCTCCACCCCAACACACACACACACACACACACACACACACACACACACACACACACACACACACACACACACACACACACACACACACCAACCACGCTTCCCCACTTCCCCCATTACTCATCACATAAATATCATTGTATTTATGTATTTTCACTCTTATGGCTGCCAATAAATGAAAAAAACATTTATTATTATTATTATTATTGTTATTAATAATAATAATAATAATAATAATAATAATAATAATAATAATAATAGTACCCATACACACACACACACACACACACAAACAAAAAACACACACACACACACACACACACACACACACACACACACACACACACACACACACACACACACACACATAAAACACACACACACACACACACACACACACACACACACACACACACACACACACACACACAAACATAAACACACACACACACACACACACACACACACACACACACACACACACACACACACACACACACACACACACACACACACACACACACACACACACACACACACACACACACACACACACACACACACACACACACACACACACACACACACACACACACACACATATGGCATGAACAACAAACAGTTCCTCACCTGTATCACCTTGCTGCTCCAATTCGTCAGTTCCATTCTGAAAGGGGAAAAAATAAATAACCCTTTGCCAGTCACGCAGCCGTTTGCAGCATATGACTAAGCATCTCCCTTCCTGACGCCGCACAGGTGTTCACAGCGTTAATTTGCTCACCTGTCTCGCGAGGAGGCTTGGCGCGCACAGCAGCAGCAGCAGCAACGCCGGCACCGCCCCGCGCGTCGCCCCGCACTGCATGGACCCCGGGAGGCGCAGGCCTGGCCTAGGAAAGGAGGATGAAAATACAGGGCGTTGCTATGCCTAAGTGCAGAAAATGTGTCAAGCCAATGTTAAAATTATAATAATTTTTTTCGATTTTGTTTAGGTTTCGTTCAATTTATGAGCTCAAGCACTCTCGTCTTACTGATTGGAATTTTTCTTTTATACTTTCCCTCACAATCGTACTTATAAGATTATTTTTATGTGTATAACGGCAAGGGGGAACGGGATGTTTCAAAACAATTAGGTGGAGATCAAAGCTTTGATAATCATTGGATTTGGTTACTTAATCAATGGCCGCGGTTGTGCAGGCAACATGTTACCAGTCACTGAACACGACCATCACCTTCCTCGATGATTTGTTTACAAAGTTTGATAATCCTATGATGGCTCCTGACAGACGATACGGACGACTGTTACTTATCTGCGATGTTCAGTGTTGCACGGCAGTCAGTAAACGACGGTAAGAGCGATTATTATTTTTTTTTACAGTAGAGGAAACTGCTCAAGGACAAAAAAAAAAAAAAAGAGCTCGCAAATCACTACTCCTATAAAAAGAAGTCAGAGGAGTGGCCAAAAGAGAGGTCAATTTTGGGAGGTGAGGTGTCCTGATATTCTCCTCTTGAAAGAGTTCAAGTCGTAGGCAGGACATATACATAAATTCTTACAAGTAGAAAAGAGAGCACATAACCCTTACGACGCAGGTCAACAGAAAGGAGGGGCGGAAAGACGGACACACGGCAGGGAACTCACAGCACCGTCCCTTGAAGGCACAAAGTCCCCGGCGAGGGCGTCAGCGGCGCGGCGAGGTGAGGGTGACGGAAGGGACGGTAGGAGACGGAGCTGAAGAGACGTGGCGGGGTAGGAGACACAAATCCCAGCGACCAACAGCCTTCGCGCCCTTGCCAGGTGGCTTCCTCCCATCGCCAGCTCTCCCAGAAGACCAAATGACCCCCTCCTTTCCTTCCTCCACTTCGGCTCCTCTCCTCTCACCTCCTCCCTTCCGAAGTGAACCAGAATCTGAAGACACTCACAACTTCCCTTCTCATTTCACTCACTCTTGAGGCAGAACAACGAAGATGAAGACGATACGAGATGATAAAAAGTCGATGTCTAATGGATGAAATATATTTGGAACACGCAGTTGAAAGGGTGGAGGGATGCTCACTTTTAATATACCTGGGCAGGTGTTCTAATGACACGCACACCTTGTATTCCGCAGTAATGAATGAGCACAAGTGTGAGCTCCTGAGACTGAAACCCGAGTAAAGATAGTGATAATGCATTTAATGGCACTGCTAGTGGTGCGTACTGAATCCTATAAAATTCTATTTGAAAATCTTGGAAAACCTGGCGATATAAAAGTAAAAGAAGGAGAAAGAAGAACAACAATAAGAACAAAGGAGAAGAACAAAATCAACGAAGAACAAGAACAAACAACAACAAAAAACAACAAGAACGAGGAATAACAAGAACAAGGAAAAATAACAATAATAACGGAGAACAACAAGAACGAAGAGCAACAAAAAACAACAACGAAGAACAGCAAGAACAACAACAACTGAACCAAGAACAACACGAACGAAAGGCAACAACAACAACGACTATCAATACAGGAACGAAGAGCAACAATAACAACAACAAGAACGAAGAACAACAACAAAGATAGAACGAAGAACAACAAGAATGAAGAGCAACAACAGCAACAACAACAACAACAACAAGGAAAAAGGACAACAACAAGAATGAAGAGCAACAAGAGCTAAGAATAATAACGAGGAAGAACAACAAGAACAAAGAACAAGAGCGAAGAACAAGAATGAAGAATAATAATAGCGAAGAACGAGACCGAAGAACAAAAACGAAGAACAACAAGAGCGAAAAACAAGAACGAAAAACATCAAGACCGAAGAAGAACGAAGAACAAGAGCAAAGAACAAAAACGAAGAACAACAGGGACGAAGAACAAGAACGAAGAACAACAAGAGCAAAAAACAAGAACGAAGAACAAAAATAGCAAAGAACAAGAACGAAGAGCAAGAACGAAGAACAAGAGCAAAGAACAAGAGCGAAGAACAAGATTAAAGAACAAAAACGAAGAACAAGAGCGAAGAACTAGAACGAAGAAAAAGAGCAAAAAACAAGAACGAAGAACAAGAGCAAATAACAAGAACGAAGAACAAGCCCGAAGAACAAGAGCAAAGGACGAGAACGAAAAACAAAAGCAAGGAACAAGAACGAAGAACAAGAACAAAGAACAAGAGCAAGGAACAAGAACGAAGAACAAGAGCAAAGAACAAAAACGACGAACAAGAACGAAGGACAAGAACGAAGAACAGCAAAGAACAAGAACGAAGAACATGAACGAAGTACAACAAGAACGAAGAACAACAAGAGCAAATAACAAGAACGAAGAACCTTAGCAAATAACAACAACGAAGAACAAGAGCAAAGAACAAAAACGAAGAACAACAAGAGCAAAGAACAAGAACGAAGAACAACAAGAGCAAACAACAAGAACGAAGAACAAGAGCACAGAACAAGAACGAAAAACATGAAGGAAGTACAACAAGAACGAAGAACAACAAAAGCAAAAAACAAGAACGAAGAACAACAAGGGCAAATAACAAGAACGAAGAACAAAAACGAAAATCAACAAGAGCAAACAACAAGAACGAAGAACAAGAGCAAAGAACAAGAACGAAGAACATGAAGGAAGTACAACAAGAACGAAGAACAACAAGAGCAAAAAACAAGAACGAAGAACAACAAGAGCAAATAACAACAACGAAGAACAAGAACGAAGAACAAGAGCAAATAACAAGAACGAAGAACAACAAGAGCAAAAAACAAGAAAGAACAACAATAACAAAGAACTAAAACGAAAAACAAGAACGAAGAACAAGAGCAAAGAACAAGAAAAAAACAACAATAACAAATAACAAAAACGAAGAACAAGAGCAAAAAAAAAACAAGAACGAAGAGCAACAAGAGCAAAGAACAAACACGAAGAACATGAATGAAGTACAACAAGAACGAAGAACAACAAGAGCAAAAGACAAGAACGAAGAACAACAAGACCAAATAACAAGAACGAAGAACAAGAGCAAAGAACCAGAACGAAGAACAACAAGAGGAAATAACAAGAAAGAACAACCATAGCAAAGAACAAGAAAGAAAACCAAGAACGAAGAACAAACGCAAAGAAGAAGAAAGAACAACAATAACAAAGAACAAGAACGAAGAACAACAAGAGCAAACAACAAGAACGAAGAACAACAAGAGCAAACAGCAAGAACGAAGAACAACAAGACCAAAGAACAAGAACGAAGAACAAAAGTAAAGAACAAGAACGAAGAACAACAAAAGCAAAGAACAAGAAGAACGAAGAACAACAAAAGCAAAGAACAAGAACGAGGAACAAGAGCGAATACCAAGAACGAAGAACAAAAACAAAGAACAAGAGCAAATAACAAGAACGAAGAAGAACAGGAGCAAAGAACAAGAACGAATAACAAGAACGAAGAACAACAAGAGCAAAGAACAAGAACGAAAAACAAGAGCGAATAACAAGAACGAAGAACAATAAGAGCAAGGAACAAGAACGAAGATCAACAAGAACGAAGAACAAGAACGAAGAACAAGAGCAAATAACAAGAACGAAGAACACGAGCGAATAACAAGAACGAAAAACAAGAGCGAAAAACAAGAACGAAGAACAAGAACGAAGAACAAAAACGAAGAACGAAGAACAAGGACAAAGAACAAGAGCGAATAACAAGAACGAAAAACAAGAACGAAGAACGACAACAACGAAGAACAACAAAAACGAAGAACATGAATGAGTAACAAGAACGAAGAACACAACAATAAAGAAAAGCAACAAAAACGAAGAACAAGAACGGGGAGGAAAAACAAGAAGAAAAACAAGAATGAAGAACAACAAACACGAAGAACAAGAACAAAGAGCAACAAGAAAAAGAACAAGAACGAATAACAACAACAAGAACGGAGAAGAAAAAAACATCAACAACAACGAATAAGAAAAAAAAAGAGAAATAAAACAAGAGCTCTTGTTGTTCTTCTTCGTTCTTGTTCTTTATTCTTGTTCTTCTTCGTTCTTCTTCGTTCTTGTTGTTCTTCGTTCTTGTTTTTCTTCGTTCTTGTTCTTCGTTCTTGTTTTTCTTCGTTCTTGTTTTTCGTTCTTGCTCTTGTTGAAGAAGAAAAGAATAACAAAGAATAGAGGAAGGAGTAAATACAAGACAAGGACAAGGACGAGGACGAGACCAAGGACGAAGATGCTACCGAGAAGGATGAAAAAATAAAAGAAGAAGATGTGGAAGGGAACGAAGAGAACCATTCATGGGGCGGAGCAAGAAAACGTGAGCGTGGAGACCAGTTTGTGGAGGATATTGCTTAATTACCTGGCGGATGGGTGAGGCAGATGTGGAGCAAGTGCAAGGGGAGAGTATGGGAAAGGCATAGGAAATTAATAGGGTAGGTGTGGAGCATGTGTGGAGCAGCCGTGAGGGGACAGTGGTGGTGATGATGGTGATGATGGTGGTGGTTTTGGTGGTGGTGGTTGATGATGGGACAGTGCTATAATGGTGACAGTGGTGGTGGTGGTGGTAGTGGTGGTGTTGGTGGTGCTGGTGGTGGTGGTGGTGATGTTGTTGTTGTTGGTGTTGGTGGTGGTGTTGGTGTTGGTGGTGGTGGTCGTGATGTTGGTGTTGTTGTTGTTGTTGGTGGTGGTGGTGGTAGTGGTCGTGTTGGTGGTGGTGATGGTGGTCTTGGTGGTGATGCTGGTGATTGATGATGAAGCAGTGCTATAATGATGTTATTGATGGTGGTGGTGGTGGTGATCAATGATGAAGCAGTGTTATAATGGTATTAGTGATAGTAGTTGTATTGATGTTGGTTCTGGAGTTGGTAGTGGAGCAGTGTTAAAATTATGTTAGTGATGATGGTGGTGGTGATTAATGATGGAGCAGTTTTATAATGTTAGTGGTGGTGGTGGTGGTAGTATAATGATGTTAGTGTTAATGATGGTGGTGGTGATGGTGATGATGGTGGTTGTGGAAGTGGTGGTGATGGATGACGGAGCAGTGTTATAATGATGCTAGTGGTGGTGGTGTTGGTGGTAGTATAATGATGTTAGTGGTGGTGGTGTTGATGGTGTTGGTGGAGTTGTTGCTGTTGGTGGTGGAGGTGGTTGTGGTGGTGATTGATGATGGAGCAGTGTTATGGTGATGCTAGTGGTGGTGGAGGTGGTGGGGGTGGGGGTGGAAAATTGATGATTGATGATGGAACAATGTTATGATGATGTTAGTGGTGGTGGAGCTGGTGGAAGTGGTTGTGGTGATTGTTGAAGGAACAGTATTATGATGATGTTTGATACTAGTGTTGGTGGAGCAGTGTTATAATGATGTTAGTGTTGCTGAGGGTGGTGGTTGTGGCGGCTAAGGTAGTGGTGGTGTTGGTGGTAATTGATGGTGGGGCAGCGTTACAATGCTGTTAGTGGTGGTTGTGGTAGAACAGTGTTAAAAAAAATGTTGTTTGTGATAGTGGAGGTGGTGGATTAGCTTTATACTGATGTTAGTGGTGGTGGAGATGGTGGTGGTGGTGGTAATGGTAATGGTCGTAATTTTGGTTGTGATAGTGGTGGTATTAGTGGCGGTGGTGATGAAGTGTTATATTGCAGTTAGTGGTGGTGTTGATTGTGGTTGTGATGGTGGTGGTGGTTGATGATGAATCAGTGTTATAATAGTGTTGGTTGTGGTGGTGGTGGTGATGTTGGAGGTGATGGTGGTTAATGATTGAGCAGTGTTATAATGGTGGCAGTGGTGTGAGTGGTGGTGGTCGAGGTGGTGGTGGTTGTGATTGATGATAGAGCAGTGTTATAATGTTGCTGTTGTTTTTGTTGTTCTTGGTGGTGGTGGTGATTAATGATTGTGCAGTTTTATAATGGTAATAGTGAGTGTGGGGGTTGTGTTCGTGTTGTTGTTGTTGTTGTTGGTGGTGGTGGTGGTGGTGGTGGGGCAGTGTTATAATGATGTTAATGATGGATGTGGTGATTAATGATAGGCAGTTTTATAATGGTGTTAGTGGCGGAGGTGATTGTGGTCGTGATTGATGATGGGGCAGTGTTATAATGGTGTTAGTGGTAGTGGTGGTGGTGGTGTTATAGTGATATTAGTGTTGTTCTTGTTATTGGTGGTGGTGGTGGTGGTGATTGTGGTGATTGATGATGGAGCAGTGTTATAAAGGTGTTAGTGGTGGTGGTGGTGGTGGTGTTATAATGATGTTAGTGTTGTTGTTTTTGTTATTGGTGGTGGTGGTGATGGAGGAGTGTTATGATGTTAGTGGTGAAGGTGGTGGTGGTGAATTAGTGACTGATGATGGAACAGTGTTATAATGTTAGTGGTGATGGTGTTGGTGATTAATAATGGAACAGTGTTATGATGATGTTAGTGGTGGTGGTGGTGGTGGAGCAGCGTTATAGTGATGTTAGTGGTGGTGGTGGTGAAGTTACATTGATGTTAGTGGTGATGGAGGTGGTGGGTGTTGTTGTTGTTGTTGGTGGTGGTGGTGGTGGAGGTGGTGGTAGTGATGGTGGTGAATGATGCTGGCACAGCGTTAAAATGATGTTAGCGGCGGTGGTGGTGGAACAGTTATATTGATGTTAGTGGTGATGGAGGTGGTGGGTGTTGTTGTTGTTGTTGTTGGTGGTGGTGGTGGTGGTGGAGGTGGTGGTAATGATGGTGAATGAAGCTGGCACAGCGTTATAATGGTGTTAGCGGCGGTGGTGGTGGAACAGTTACATTGATGTTAGTGGTGATGGAGGTGGTGGGTGGTGTTGGTGTTGTTGTTGTTGTTGTTGTTAGTGGTGGTGGTGGTGGTGGAGGTGGTGGCAGTGATGGTGGTGAATGATGCTGGCACAGCGTTATAATGGTGTTAGCAGCGGTGGTGGTGGAAGTTACATTGATGTTAGTGGTGATGGAGGTGGTGGGTGGTGGAGGTGGTGGTGGTGATGGTGGTGAATGATGATGGAGCCGCGTTATAATGGTGTTAGGTGTTAGCGGTGGATGTGGTGGAGGAGTGTCAAAATATTGTTAGCAGTGGTGGTGAAGGTGGTGGAGAAGTGTTATAATGATGTTAGTGGTGGTCGAGGTGGTGGTGGTAGTGATGCAGTGTTATATTGATGTTAATGTTTTTTTTTATGTCCTGCCTATAGCACCGGTAGGCTTTTTTGAGGGGCCTCTTGGACACCCTCAGACCGTTAGTGGCGCAGACGAAAGTAATTAATAGTGACTGGCGTGATAAAATATATGACTCTTGCTTGGCCCAGATTGCCCCGGAACTGCTTTTGAGCGAAGTCGATGAAGTTAAGACTGACTGAAGTTATGGGCAGCATGTGGGTAATCTTCTGTCACTCACCGATGATTTGAAAAATCAGCGTGTTTCGGTGGGACTCGAACCTAAGTCCACGGTCACACCACGCCCACATGCTGTCCCCTCGGTCACCATGGTGGTGGTGGTGGTGGTGGTTGATGATGGAGCAGTGTTATAATTATGTCAGTGGTGGTGGTGGTACTGGTGGTGGTGGTGGTGGTGACTGCTGATGGAGCACCATTAAGGCGATTTCAGTAGTGTCACCGACAAGTCAAATGGGAACATACAGACGTAATAAACACGTGTGTCACTGTAAGGTAAAGGTAAAGTTGGGGGCATATGCTATAGCAGCGCGTGGCCTCGGTGCTCATCTCCGTCGCATTGGCCCTTGAGCCTGTGGTGGGAGGGAACCCATTACCCCGGGACACGGCGCCAATGTGACACCCGGGTGGGTGCTATTCTGTATAAAACACAGCCGTCGCGTTTCACTCCCCTCCCTCGCCCGGCCACAAAACCCTTGTCCCGCCATACATATATGGCTCTCCACACATCTATTCATCCAACTGTTTTCGTTTAAAGCCACTACAGGCCTCTTGCTGGGCCCGAAATTAAAATTTCAGCGCCCCGCCCACTGCACCACTTTTAACTTATTATTCATGGTTTTCGGCACATATCTATGGGTAAGTATGTAACTGGCATACAGTACCTACAATTTCGGATCACCAGGCACCACCTGGATGCAGTGGTTGTAGCAAAAAATACCCAAATATGGGAAATAAGGCATGCAAATGGCAGCGGCGGCGATAGTCTTGGTCCTGGCCTGGGTCTTGGGTCGAAAGTGATCTGGCTAACCCCGCTCGGCAGTGGGGTCCCTCCTGGTCACCCAGATCCTCTAAAATGGGTGCAGGCTGCGGCGTCAGCTGATCGGTTCCGCTAAATGGAACACGCCAGATCACGACCCAGAAACGGGTTACGCTAAATGGAAGACGCTAAAAGTAAAGGCAAAATTTAGCTAAAAACTACATAAATCTTGTGTTTTAATTTTTCAGTCTCATACATGTTGCTCATGCACTAACCCTAATGCCAAGGCCCTGATCCTGCAAGACGAGCAACAGAAGCAGGAAGAGAAGACGAGGAAGCCTAGATCTGTTTGGGTGCGGCCCTATCTGGAACGAAGAATAGAATATGGCCATTACAACAACCTAGTGCAAGAGTCGGCCCGAAAGTGTCCAAAACTGTACAAGAATTTCACCAGGATAGACCGCCAGCTATTCGATTAGATAGTGGAACGTGTCACGCCCTACATTGAGAAGAAACGTACCTGGTGGTGCAAACCCATTTCTCCTGGCCGTGACCCTACGTTTCCTCGCCACGGAAGACTCCTACAAGAGTCTACAATACTCCTTTCGAGTTGCCCACAACACCATAAGCCAGATAGTACCAGAGACCTGCCGGGCCATTAGATCTGTGTATGGTGACGAGGAGCTCATGACACCTCAATCCCCTGATGAGTGGAAAGAAGTCGCCCGTGGTTTCGAGGAACGCTGGAACTTTCCACATTGTGTTGGTGCTATAGACGGGAAACATATTCCCCTCCGCAACCCTTCCCTTGGTGGCACATACTACTTCAATTATAAGAAGTTTTTTTCTCAATTGTTCTGGCCATTGCTGACTCAGCATACAAGTTCCTCTACGTCGACGTGGGTGCCATTGGGTCAGAGTCGGATGGTGGTGGTTTCGCACAGACACGTCTTGCTGACTTGCTGAACAAACAAGACGCCAACCTGCCCCCCCCAGGAGGTGTTGTCTAATGATCCTAATGGCCCACCCACGGAGTACTGCCTGGTCGGTGATAACGCGTTCCCTCTGCACAGCTACCTCATGAAACCGTACCCCTCAAGAGGCCTTACTAAATGAGAACGTATCTACAATTACCGACTCAGCCGGGGCCGAGGGACAGTTGAGAACGCCTTTGGCATTCTTGCAAATCGTTCCGGGTGTTCCACATCTCCCTATGCCTCACACCTGACCATGCAGAGGCTGTTTTTTTTTTTTTTTTTTACATCTACGCCTATTGCGCCGGTAGGCTTGCTTGAGGGGGCCTGGATGGTAGTCGGCCCCAGCCCGTCATGGTGCAGGAAAGTGTTTATATTGGCGCCATCTTCTTTTGGCTCATGCTGTCTCCCGAACTCGTTCTTGATTAACTTGGACGGTTTCCTCTAGAGTCCGGGTTGATGGGTGGTCTTCAGGACAGCATGAGGGTAGTTTTAAGCCACTCGGCGGTGACTGAAAAATCCGAGGTGGTAGCGTGGGGATTCGAACTCGCGTCGTCCATCACGCGGTGAATAGGGGCCCAGCACGCTACCACTCAGCCACCGGCTACCCTGTCCTGGCCTCTTGCGTACATCACAACATCTTGAGAGGACGGAACCCACCACCTCATCAGCATCACCTGGTGGGCTAGCAGGCTTGGGTTCCAGGTCACCAGGCACGGCAGGGTCGGGCACAGTGGGCAGAGTGGGGGTGGTAGCAGGTGGTGCTGGCGGTGTAGGTGTCCTCTCTGGTTCCCCCATAGTTGTGGTGATGGTGGATGTGGTGGGGTTGGTAGGCTGGGAGGTTGTAGAGGTAGATGTGGTGGTGTTGTCTGCCTGCGAGGTGGGTGTGCTGGCAGTGGTTGTGGCTTTCCGCTGCTTCCTAATTTCCCTCCTCCTCATCATGGTACAATGGTGGGATGGTAGGGTGGCACACAGGGACTGATGTAGTAAGCGGTGAATAGGCTAGAGTTGGCTGGAGAGAGGTGTTATGGTGTGCGATGTTCGGCTCCGGTGAGAGGAATGTCGTCAAGGGTCGCCGTGGTTCCTTATATACCCCCCGACCGCCGTTGCCGGTTTTTACGTATCACATGAGGTGCGGCGCTTTTGCCAGATTGCTCGCGAACGTCGGCATTATTTCCGATATTCGTCGTGCCGCCCCAAACTTCGGCGTACCACCCCGAAGTTCGGGGATGGTGTTACGATGTTCGGCGTCGATGTCCGGATCATCGTAAATATGGCGCCGAACTTCGGGAAAAACTCACGATGAATGACAATTTGCGCCACGCGGGCCGATCGCTTTGTGCAGTTCAAAACGATCGAGGCTGCGGGCTTCGCGACAAAATTACTCCCGACCCTCGTGGCCTCTCCTGGCTCTCGTGGCAACCCTACCGAACCTACATATTTTTCATTTCGAATTTCGTTACATACTCCTTCGATGTACGTAATCGGTTGCCAACTACTATTAAACGTTTCTCCGGAAGCAATCGGGGCCATATTCGGGAATGTGTGACCCCAGCATTCCATTTGACAAGTTGGTTCCCACGCTCCAAGAAGGGGGGAGAGGTTTTACTGGGGTCTTGGTGTCGTGCCGACTGTCTGGGACATTCAGCCAACTAGTTGGCAGCATGTCATGCTAACCCCCACGACTCCAGACTCCCGTCACGACGTCGGCGCAGCATTCGGCAACAGTCTCAAGACCTCTTTCAAGACATGCCCGACCCTTTCACATCAACACCCAAGACCTCGTGTACCCTAGAGTCGTGGGTAGTCGTGGCCCAGAGTCGGTACAGTGTGAACGGGGCTTTTGGGTTGAAAAGGGTGAAGGAATTAAATCGCCGAGGATAGAGAAAAGAAAGGGGAGATATAAGGAAGGAAGGAAGGGAGGAAAGAAGGAAGGAAGGAAGGATGGATGGATGGATGGATGGATAAATAGATGGAAAGAAGAAAGAAAGGAAGGAAGGAAGAAAGGAACCGAGAAGGGAAGAAAGGGAGAACAAGAAGAGAAGGAAAAGAGGTGGAAAAGGAAGGAAGGAATGGAAGACTTGAACTATTATAGGTTACAGAGTCTGTCACGTGACACGTCTAAGACACGAATGCAATGTAAAGGGAATGAAGTAGAAGATAGACAATGAAGAAGAGGTCAAGCAATCCGGAAGGACCAAGCAACAAGAAGTCAGTGTGAGGCTGTGGTGGGTACCGCTAACCGAAAAGTTAGCTTCGCTTATTGGTAATCCATTAAGTAAAAAGTTAGCTTCGCTTACGCTAAACCGCTAAACTTATAAAATTAGTGGAAGCTAACGCTAACCGCTAACCGCTATTTTTTTGGTGTATGGATTTAGCTTCGGTTTAGTATGTTAGCTCTAAAACCCTTACAAACAGACCTAGTGACCTGAAATTTTAATATGTTGTAGCTTAGCTATAGAGCTTTCCAGAACGGTGTAGCATGTAAAAAACCAGATGATGATCAAACTGGGTGGCATGCGCTGGGTGTGTCCTCTTGACTTGTGACTTCAAGTTGTAAAGGCTCGCAGTCTGTCCGTTAATGATGGTTCTCTTGGGTTGGCACATGATGCGGAAGTGCAAGACATTGGGGTTCGTCATATCTCTTGATTTAAGAACAAAGTACTTCTCCTGGTGAGGCCACGTGTTCTGAAACTTCTGGGACTCCTGGCCGTCAGCTTGAGTATCCTCCGCCTCACCCACAGCTGCTGCCGGCTCCTTAACAAGGTCAACATCCTCATGCGGAACAAAAACATCCTCTTTCGGGTCACCCTCCATGACGTCGATAACGATAAACATGGCGACAATAATGAACGCGACTACACAGTGACAACGTCGCAGCTGAACTGAACAAAGAGCCCAACAAGCAAAAACAAGAGAAGAGAAAGAAGCCTTCAGTTTATCCTAAATCCATATATTTTACCCAAATATTTCCGCTAATTTACGCATTTTTTTAAAATTTTTTTTCCATAACTGATACTTATATTTTTATTATTTTAAATTTACTTCTTGTCAGGCGGAAAATATCGAATTCTTGTTAATAAATCCCGAGTTCAAAGAGTTGGAAATAGAAGATGCATTACCCTTAAATGTGTGTGTGTGTGTGTGTGTGTGTGTGTGTGTGTGTGTGTGTGTGTGTGTGTGTGTGTTTCCATTTATCTTGGCCATGTGTTACTCTCAGTGATAAGATTGTAACTTTCTTCCCTCAATATATCAATGTTTCTTCTATACAAACTGTAACACTCTCTCTCTCTCTCTCTCTCTCTCTCTCTCTCTCTCTCTCTCTCTCTCTCTCTCTCTCTCTCTCTCTCTCTCTCTCTCTCTGTGTGTGTGTGTGTGTGTGTGTGTGTGTGTGTGATTCGTCTCTTGTTTTCTCTGCCATATTTATCTCTTCTCAGTGAGCATGCAGGAAAGGAAAGAGAGAAGGAAGAAAAGAAGATAGAAAGAAGAAACAGCAGAAGCAGAATTAGTATAGTAAAAAAGGAAAACTTAATCGAGAAGAGAAGGTGGAGGAGAGCGAAAAAAACAAAAAACAAAGAAAGATACAAGCAAAAAAGATACAGCATCACAAAGAAATATGTAAAACTAAAGGGAAAAAAACGAAAAAAATATCAAATATGTTGCAAATAAGGATAAATAAGAAGGGACAACATGTAAAAAGGTAAGCAAAACATTAATTAAACAGAGGAAGGTGAGGACAGGCTAGCTCGGTCAATCAGCACATCTGGGCGAGAGGTAATAAGGCGCAGGTAATGTTTGCAGGGCCATGGGCAGGAAGGAAAACAAAGTGATGATAGTATTGCAGCTCGCTCGCTGGATGAAGCTGTGAAGCGTGTGATGCAAGTGGGAGTCTGCTTGCTCCTGTTTTCATGCGTTGCTGAAGCAGATGCGGGAGAGGAAAAGGAGACACAGGGAGAGAGGGACTTGACTGACATGGTGAGTTATTAAGGGGAGGGGGAGGGAGGAAGGGTGAAAGAGACGGCAATGAGAGGGGTACGCGAATAGGTTAATGAGAGAGAGAGAGAGAGAGAGAGAGAGAGAGAGAGAGAGAGAGAGAGAGAGAGAGAGAGAGAGAGAGAGAGAATTTACATAGATTCACATAGAAATTCAGACCACACAGACCCTATCGTCCAGACTAGATGGTCTGTCCTTAAACCCAAGTGATTCTACATTAATCAGATAGCTGCAAAACATTGTCGAAGGAAGTATCGTTTGAGCTTGTTTTTTTAAAGGAGTCATTCGCGTTACACTGGACCACTAAAGGTTGGAGCTGATTCTATTCTCGCACTACAACGTTGGTGAAGCAAAACTTGGTGCAAATGCATTATTCCTCGTTCGCAAAGTGTCATCGATCATAAACAATTTTGACCTCTCCACATCCATAAAGCTATTAAGTATTTTAAATCATTCGATCAGTATTCCTCGGAGGCGACGTTTCTCAAGAGATAATATGTTAAGAATTGAGAGCCTTTCGTCGTAAGTTTTTTTGCATAGATTTACATAGATTTACAAAGAAAATCAAACCATACAGACCCCATGGTCCAGACTAGGTGGTCTGTCCTTAAACCTAAGTAATTCTACATTAATCAAATGGCTCCAAAACGTTGCATTTCAACTCTAGTATCAGGTATCAGGACACCTCTCCTCCCGAAATTGACCTCTGATTTTGAACACTCCTTTAACCTCTGTTCTGGAGCGGTAAGTAGCGGGCCTTTTTTTTTTTTTTCAATACGCCCTTGAGCTGTCTCCGTAGCTGTAAAAATAAAAATAATAATAAGTTTAAGGAAGTGACAGTCGAGCTTGTTTTTAAAGGAGTCAATTGTGTTACACTGGACCACTGAAGGTGGGAGCTTATTCCATTCTCGCACTACAACGTTGCAGTCTGAATTTAATTGTTTACATTTGTGTTTTATGCCATTGTTCCTCGTTCACAAAGTGTCATCGATCATAAACAATTTTGATCTGTCTAAATTCGTGAAACTATTAAGTATTTTAAAACATTCGATCATTTTTCCTCGAAGGCGACGTTTCTCAAGAGAGAACATGTTAAGGGTGGAAAGCCTTTCTTCGCAGGATTTGTTGCACAAGGAAGGGATCACTTTTGTTGCCCGACGCTCGACGCTGAACACCTTCTAATTTAGCAATGTCCTTTGCATGGTGGGGAGACCAAAACTATACCGCATAGTCCAATGGGGTCTAACTAAACTATTGTAGAGCGGAAGTATTACAGTAGCATACCTAAACGCCAGTCCAGCCAGGGGGGTGGGGGTGGGGTATGGGTGTGTGTTGCAGCTTGGGAGGTGGGGGTCACCCAGCCAGGTCTCGAGACCTCGGGGTGGGTAGGGGGTAGGGGTATAGGGGGGGTGTAGGGGTGTGTAGGGGGAGTAGGGGTGTGCAGGGTGTGTGTGTAGAATTGCTATGGTTACGTCACCACAACAGAGTGCGACAGCGCGTAGTTGCGGGGCAGGGCGGGTCAGCCCCGCGCCACGCCAGCCAGAGCCAGACCGGGTGGCTGGCTGGCCGGCAGGCAGGTAGGCCTGGGCAGGCAGGTGTCGCGGTTAATGACTTCGGGGCTTCTGTTGCTTACGCTCCTTGAAATAAATCCCAGTACCTTATTAGCTCGATTTCTAGCTTGAATGTATTGTGCCCTTGGACGGAGATCAGAGCTCACTAAGACCCCTAAATACCTCTCGCACCCAGACCTGCTTATGGGAGTGTCATTTAAGCAATAGTTATGTGAAGGGTTGTTCCTACCTACACTCAAAATACTGCACTTCCCTACATTGAACTCCATCTGCCATTTATCCGCCCAGTCATACAATCTGTTGAGTTCACCTTGGAGAATACTAGCGTCCCGATCCGACTCAATTACTCTACCGATCTTGGTATCATCTGCAAATTTACTAACATCACTACTAATTCCTGTATCTAAGTCATTGATATAAATAATAAACAAAAGTGGACCTAATACCGAACCTTGTGGGACCCCACTCGTAACACATCCCCAGTCAGATCTTTTACCATTGATTTACACTCTTTGCTTCTTATTGCTAAGCCACGCCTTGACCCAGTTTAAAACTTTACCCTCTACTCCGTGAGCCTGTAATTTAAGCAACAGTCGTTGGTGAGGAACTTTGTCAAACGCTTTACTAAAATCAAGATAGATTACATCATAATTTTCATCTCTGTCAACCGCCTCAAATACTTTATTGTAGAAGGACAAGAGATTGGTGAGGCATGACCTACCTTTTGTGAACCCATGCTGCGAGTCGTGAATTAAGCTATGTTTCTCTAAATGCTCCCGAATGTTCCTGGCTATTATGGACTCCAGCATCTTGCCTATAACCGATGTTAAGCTAATTGGGCGATAGTTTGAAGCAACTGACCTGTCCCCCTTTTTAAAAATCGGCGTCACATTAGCTACTTTCCATAGGCTGGGCACATAGCCAGTATTTACCGACATCTTAAAGATGTCGGTTAGTGGGTCACTGAGTACAATACCTAATTCCTTTAATACCCTCGGAAATATCCGGTCAGGACCTGGCGACTTGTTCTTCTTAAGCTTATCAATCTCATCCTGAACTACTTGGCTGGTAATGATTATATCCGTCAATTTGTCGCCATCCCCGCCCTCGTACACCTGAACTCTTTCCAGTATAGTCGTTCGATCCTCCTGTGTGAATACTGAAAGGAAGTAGTCGTTCAACAATGTGCTCATATTTTCGTAATTTTCTACTAGCTCCCCTGTGTTTGTTTGCAGCGGTCCAATTTTCTCCCGTGTTTTTGTTCTATACATCTGAAAGAAGCCATTAGGATTACTTTTCGCCTCATTTGCTACTTTGATCTCATAGTTCCTTTTTGCTATCCTGGTGTTTTTCTTAACTAATCTATATAGTTCGACGTACCGGCCCCTGAGATGAGTTTCACCATTCTTTATTTTCTGATAAATTCCCTTCTTTAACCCAATCTCGTGTTTTAGTCCACGAGTCATCCACTTAGGACCATTGTTTTCTTTTCTAAGTGTTCGCTGTGGTATATGCTGTCCTTGCCCCTCTACTATTAGTCTAACTAAGTTATTGTAAGACATTTCTACCTGGTTCTCCTGGCTCTCCAATCCGCAGTTCTGGCCCTCATGAATCCCTAAATTATCCCAGTTTACCCCTTCAAGATGTCTTCGAGGCCCCTCGTAATTTGCTCTTCTGAAATCTGGCACTAACACTGGGTTTGGTTCGCGGGCTACCGCCCAGTCTAAGCTAAAACGAACCGTTCTGTGTTCACTATTTCCTAACTCTCCGCCCACCTCCAACTCACGTAGCAAGTTCCCATTATTGGTTAGGACTAAGTCTAATATGTTATCTCCTCTGGTAGGCTCAGTAACTACCTGCTTAAGGAAATTATCTTGTATAACTTCAAGAAAGTCCTCGGCTTTCGATTCGTTCGATATATTCCACATCTCGCTCTGAGCGTGCAAATACGTAATAATACGTGTGCGCGCATATATGTTAGTTATATGAGGTGAAAAAAAAATGGAATACGATTCTGACAGCGACGACTCCGAATCAGGCCTGGATTGGGCTATAAGTACTGCATTTTCCTCAGAAAATGAGTTTCCGCTGAGTGAGGTAAGCAGTGATTGCTTTACAATTGAACATCCATTATCCAATGAAGAGGAAGATGAGCAATATGTGACCGTTGATGAGGAGGATGAGGAGGATGAGGAGAGGGAGGAGGAGGAGGAGGAGGAGGAGGAGGAGGAGGAGGAGGGGAAAGTGCAGGCCGACACTTTAAACATTTTCGTGGAGGAGAAGGAGGAGGAGGAGAAGGAGAAGGGGAAGGCGGTGGAGGTGGAGGAAGGGGTGGAGGAGGAGGAGGAGGAGGAGGAGGAGGAGCAGGAGAAGGAGGAGGAGGTGGAGGAAGAGGAGGAAGAGGTAGTGGTGGAGGGTGAGAAGGAGGAGGAGGAGGAGGAGGAAGAGGAGGAGGAGGAAATGGAAGAGGAAGAGAAAGAGGAGGAGGAGAAGGAGAAGGAGATGGAGGAGGAGAAGGAGGAGAAGGCTGAGGAGGAGGAGAAGGAGGAGAAGGAGAAGGAGAAGGAGATGGAGGAAGAGGAGGAGGAAATGGAGGAAGGGGAAATGGAGGAGGAGGAGGAAAAGGAGAAAGAGAAGGAGGAGGAAGTGGAGGAAGAGGAGAAGGAGGAGCTATTGGTGTATGAAAAGGAGGAGGAGGAGGAGGAGAAGGAGGGGGAGATGATGCTGGTCCACCAGCGTGGCGGTGGTGGTGGTGGTTGCGGTGGCGGCGGACGCGCTAATGACTGTGATGATGATGAGGAGGAGGAGGAGGCGGAGGAGGCGGAGATGATGCTGGCCCACCAGCGTGGCGGTGGTGGTGGCGGTGGTGGCGGGGGACGCGCTAATGACCGTGATGATGATGAGGAGGAGGGGGAGGAGGAGGATGTTGAGGAGGAGGAGGAAGAAGGGGTTGCTAATGGCGTAGGTAATGTCAATGTTGATCATGATAATGATCGTAACATCCCCGCTGTTGATGAAGTCAATGTTGGCGAGAGAGAGCGTACTCGCGTCCTCAGCAGGAATATATAATTTGGCGGTGATTTGGTGTATTTGGAGTTCAGTATACCTGCAGTTGACGCTAGTGACCCACAAAGGTTTCTTACAAATAATAGGCATGAATTCATTCAAATACTACATAATGAGATTGGAATTATGGTTCATCCTCCTCCCCAAGTCAGAGCCTATGCTGAAATGAGAGTTCAGCTTGCTCGGATGATCGACGAGGGAGGAGAGATGGGGTTAGAACCGTTTTATATAGTTTTCCCATCACAACTCATTACCCAAGGTGAATCCACCATGTTTGCGGATAATATGATCCATCATTTCGCGGAACGGATGGAAAGACACATGAATGAAGTGGAAGGATCAGGCTTCATGATACTGGACATCGATGCATTTAAAAATTTTCTGGGTAGGATTGGACACCGCTCGGTATTAGGCACTCGCATCAGAAACCCTTATTATTCAGGGGAGCTCGCTCCCTTTTTAACCCTTCAGGTGATGAGGGTCATTGCCTCATACAATGTCTGGCAGCCTACTTTATGTTGGAAAAAGATCATCACACTCGAAGACTGCATCGTAGAACATATAATATGCACAAATGCAAGAGAATGGTGAACGTTCCCAAGGTCGCATTCCCTCTTGCGTGGGAAGATATTGGTATTATAGAACGACATAATAATGTGTCCATCTATGTATACGCAGTATCCCCCATTGATGACCACGACTATGATGAGGATGATGAGGGTGATGATGATGGTGACGATGAGGAGGAGGAGGAGCAGCAAGATATACAACGAATGGGGAGGTGGAGAAATAGTGTTAAAAGACACGAGATATACGTAACACGCAAAGGAGCAGCAACTGGAAGATTCGTTCCTTTAGTATTGCTGGAAGGCAAGCATTTTGCTCTCATAAAAGACTTCACGAAATTTATGATTTCATTTATGAGGTCCAATAAAAGATGCATTGGAGGAGTGAGTCAATCAATATCTCAATTTTTGTAAAAATTGCTTGAGCAGCTTTATGGATGTCACACAGTTAGAGGAACATGAAGTTAATTGTGAGGTTCAACAGAAACTTAAGTTTTCCCCCCCTGATTATGTGCTACAATTCATAGACACTGGCAAAACATACCAACCTTCTCACACAGCCTTTTTTTGATTTTGAGTCTATTCTTGACGATTCAGGATCCACCCACGACATTCTCCATCATCACAAGGCCATGGCATACGCCTTTTGTATCTTGGATTCAACGGGTTCCGTAGTTTGCTAACATAATTACTGCGGAATAGACGCAACGTCGCACTTTTTGAATAACCTGTCGTCTGCTTGGAAAAAAAATTAAGGAGGAAAGAATATCCTATGATATGGTGCTTACACCCGAGGCGAAAATTGATTTTCTTCAACAGACCGTGTGTCAGATTTGCAAGAAAACTTTTCAGAATGCAAAAGACAAGCATCGCCATCACGATCATACCAAACCTGGCCCAAATTATATTGGTGGCTTATGTAGAAGATGTAATATGTTGTGCGTCAGCCACCGCAATCAGCTTCCTACATTTGCCTTTCACATGACTTATGACATAAGTCTGATACTGAAGGAAGCTGATCGACGGAGTTTCCATGGGAAAAGAACAAACATCATTACTAAGGCCGGCATGCACCTCTTAAGAGTTGATCTAGAAAGCATAAAGTTTCTAGACGCTAGAGGTTTTCTCGAGGGCAGTCTCGCCCAAGTCGCTGGCGACCATATTTCCTCGGGCGGAGCTGTACCAGTCACACAAGCGCTCATAATTCATTTCCCTGCGCCCGCTCACGAGCTATTGCTGTCTGGAAAACAATGCTTTCATTATGAGTTTGTGACTGATTTTGACAAATTAGAGCGTCAGTCGCTTCCCGACATTGTGAAGACTTTTATAGCAAGCTTAAAAGGCGCGGCGTGAGTGAGGAAGAGTACAAGCACGCGCAAGCGGTGTGAAATGCTCTGTCTTGTCAAACATTGAAAGACTACATGCTCGCGTACCTTCTAGTAGATGTAGGGTTGCTTGCCGACGTTCTACAGAAATGGCGAAGCGTGTTACATGACACTTATGGGTTAGATATAACACATTATGTCTCTCTAGCCGGATATGCTTTCGACAGCTTCCTAAAGTCAACAGAAGCCAAGATACAACAACCATCCGATCCAGAGTTGTATCATCTTGTAAGAGCTAATGTAAGAGGCGATTTCACAACTGTTGTTCAACCACAAGCAGTAGCTAATAACCACCATGTCAACCCAAATTTCGACCCCGAAAGTGAGGTATCTCGCCACATAGTCTATCTTGATTTCAATAGTCTGTATCCCGGCGTCATGTGCAAACCAATGCCTCTGCGAGATTTAAAAAAAAATAACGCCCGAAGAAAGAGAGGAGTGGATAAGAACTCATGACATAACAAAGGTGGATGCAAATGGTAGCGTAGGACACTGGTTTCGCTGTGATTTAGAACCTATTGAGCACGATTTGGCTAGGTTGACGGATGAGTTTCCTTTACACATCCATCATATGGACATTGATAGTCAGCAACACCTATCTGAGCGTAGTAAAGAATTTATGGCAAAGACAGGGTGTCAACTACCCAGAGTGACGCGAAAGCTTGTAGGTTCACACTGTGCCCTCAAGACTGTACTCATCACTCTACCCATGTTACAGTTTTACTTGCGTATGGGAGGTAAAATTGCAGATATTCGCGATGTATATAAGTTTGTCCAGTCCACATACCTCAAAGATTTTATTGAAGGTAATATAAAAGCACGTCGCGAGACTAGCAATAAACTGAAACAGAGAGCCTACAAAAACATCTCATATTCAGTTTTTGGGAGGACCCTTATGGATGTTGTCAAATACAGCACCAATACATAAATTGTGACCTCTAGGCCGGCGCTGCGTCGCAGGTTACGGGATCCATTATTCAAGAGTCTCATTCCTCTTAGGGATGACAGAGTCCTTGTTGTTCGCGGAAGGCGAAACATTAAGATCAGTCAACCAAACTACATTGGTTATCAGATCCTGGAGCTTTCAAAGGTTGAAATGTATCAGTTTTACTATAACACCCTTCGAAAAGCTTGTGGTGAGGAGAATGTGTCGTACATTTACGGCGACACAGATTCAGCTGCTGTGTACATCTCTAACATTCATTACATTAGTGAGTTTTATTCTCATCCCATGATAAAAGAAGTTATGGATTTTAGTAACTTCCCTATCAATCACCCGGCATATGACACTTCCAAGAAAGGTCAAACAGGTTATGTGAAGTCGGAGGTAGGAGCAAAGCATATCAAATAATGTATATGTCTTAAACCAAAGATGTACTCGGTAAAGATATATGACCCCACCAGCGGAAAGGATGAAGAAATAAAAAAAAAAGCGAAAGGTATACCTCAGCACAGTTTGTGTGACTATAATCATGAAAAATAAAGACAGGTACTAGAGGGTGCAGGGGCAGATAAGACACGCGTCTGTAGCATACGGAACCTGAACGGACAGGTATGCACTACCTCTATTGAGAAGGCGACTTTAAGCGCCTTGGATAATAAAAGAGTGCACTTACTTTATGATGAGAGCATACCAGGTAACCCATCTCGAGTATATACGAGAGCCTACGGCCATCCAGATATACCTGAAGTCAGTAATACTACCTATACTACTACTACTACTACTACTACTACTACTACTACTAAGACTTGTAGTACTAGTAATACTTATAATGTTGGCGGAGATACTTTAAGTGGAAGTGAAAGTAGTGATGAGGATATGGATACTAGTAGTAATGGAACCAAACAAAATGTGTGTAATCTATGGAGGAAAAGGTTCAGAAAATTTTGTGTGGAAGATGATAATCAATCAAACAAAAGAAAAAGGATAAGTAATAATACTTCAGCGACGCGTCAGACTACGCAAGCGTCTCCACCACCACCACCACAGCAATTATCTTCCTCCTCTTCCCCACCACCTAGAATGGCGTGGAGATTTCCGCCTCATCCGGGCTGGGTGCCAGATGAAGGTGCAGAGACGAGTAGCGGCGCACGTAAATAAATGAATGAATAAATAAACACAATCATGTTACTTAAAAACCAAAGCCTAAGACGTACCAACCTCAGTCTTTATCACGAACATGGCGAGTAAAGAAGACGACACCCTATTGTATCTGAGCAGCTTAGCCTGTCGCGATGTTTATCCCGATAATGTTCCGGGTTCTTTCACTAATAATATAATTCCGTTAAATTTACCCCCTAACCGAGATTATGAGGTTGCCTTACATGGTATTTTTATAAACAGAGAAGTATATACTCTCCATCGAGAAGACAAAAAAGCCATATTGGAAGTGTATATTGAAACAACAACCGTTGTAGGCGACGGAAGACATTTGCGTTACTCGCTCTATCCTCCTAAAAATATAGCAAGCAAAGAAATAAGTGTGATTGTGAGTGACCTTAATGCGTACTGTCGAGGTATTTTAAAAGGAGTATTTGGTCGTACAGATTACGAAAAGTATTTAGATGGAAAGCGCGGAATACTGAGTTGGAGCAAAAATTATGTGTGCTACCATAAACGGTCAATAGATGGCTGCGGCGATCTAAATTATTGCAAAATAAGTTTGTTCTTTAGACCCAGGTTAGCTTCAATTCTTGGATTTATTCCTAATAAATATTATGATATTTTCGTCACGGATGAGGAGTCGCATTACTCACTTCATGAGACAAATGCTCACCTCCCGCCTGACCCTCACGCAAATGTCGATTACCTGCATCTCTATTGCGACATGGTTCAACCCACCCGTTTTGCGGCCCAAACTGTGAACATTTTAGCCACTCTCCCTTACGGTGGAAGTAATAATTATTACTCCGTGCAAAGACCCTTGTATAAAAAGGTAGCGAAGAACTCTATCGATTCAGTTGCAATGCTTGTAACTGATCAGTTTGGACGAAAAATTTTCTTTGAAGAAAACCATTCCGCAACGATTGTTTTACATATACGAGCTACTCCCCCTATCTTTTACATCGGAGCGTTCGCGAAAGAATCGATCACTCATCGCCAACCTTTCGTCATGGGCGAATGCTATGGAGAGGACCTAATAGATTTATTTCCCCGCGAGCGAGGGGGACGGATTTTTGTGGCTGGAGCGTCAGGATCCGGGAAAACACAACTGGTCACGCGACTTGTACAAAAATATCATCGTAAATTCTACAAGATTCTTATTTGCGGTACAACTCATCATCCCATTCAAGACCTACCAGAGCTGCAAAATAAAGTAATAATTAGTAAGGACATTATAGACCCCGAACCGGAAATCGACGTATTCGAAAAAAATAAGGGATTTTTAATAATTTATGACGATAACTTTTTTAAAAGCAACCAATTATGAGAGTGTTGGCAACGTTTTTATCAAAGGTCGACATCTTGGCATTAGTTCTATACTCATTTCTCATAACTTATTTATGCAGGGAAAGTACGCGAGAACCATATCTCTCAATTGCACTCATTTCCTCCTTTTTAAACAGCGGGATATTGGTCAGATTGAAGGATTGGGAAGACAATTATATGGGCGAGACAGAGCTAAGACATTTCTCAGCATTTACAAGCGAGCTGTTGCGTCCAAGACATACGGTTATCTGCTAGCCGACGTCTCTATAATAACACCGGAGGAATTAATGCTGAGATCAAACGTAGCCGATGAAGCTTCGTGCGAGGTCGTCTACTCATGGAGAGAGTGAGTCTATCCCCATATAAAATACGTCTCTTAAAATCACTTTATGAAGATCCACAACAACCCGGAAGCTTAAGTGGAGTGAGACCTTTATACCTAGCAGCGAGAGCCATTAACCCCGATGTTTCCCTACGAAATGTTCAGGATTTCATGGAGACTAGCAGGGTGTACACTTTACACAGAATACAACCCAAACGCTTCAAGCGGAGATCAATTCTCAGCCCCATACCGCGGGTTATCATAGCCGCTGATCTCGCAGACATGAAAGAATTGGCTAGCTTTAATAGAGGTCATAATTACATTTTAGTGTGCATTGACGCATTTTCAAGGTACGTCAAAGCTCTACCGCTTAAACGTAAAGATGGAAAATCGATGGTAATTGCCATGAAGTCGTTTCTGGAGGAAAACTCGACTTTTAAAGGAGTAAGTAGACTCTGGGTTGATAGAGGTACTGAATTCTATAATCGTCCGCTTCAGACCTATTTGCGAAGTAAAGACATATAAATGTACAGCGTTTACTCCCAAGAGATAAAAAGCAGTCTCGCAGAACGATTTATCCGGACATTGAAAAGTCGACTTTATAAATTTATGACGTCGCACAATAAACTCGAATATGTTTCTATCCTGCAAAAGGTAATTGACAGCTAGTCTAGGAAAAACTCCCGCCGAAGTACATGCCATGAAGGACCCTCGACGAATCATTCGTCAGTTTAAGCATATACATTATATAACTAGGGAAAGGCGACGAGGAAAAGCCAGTCGCTCGCTGAACAGCGGAGACTACGTTCGACTCGTGGGCGCTGAAAAAGTTTCAAAATTTAGAAGGGGCTTTCATATCCAAAACACAGAAGAAATATTTAAAATTGCAAGTGTGGATTATCGACAATATCCAGTGGGTTATATCTTAAAAAAAAAAATCCAATCAACCCATCCAAGGCTTGTTTTACAGAGAGGAACTTGTCAAGGTTCAGCTCCCAGATGTTTTCCCCATCATCATAAATAAAACTAGGGGTTTAAAGGGAATTCGTCAATATTATATACATTGGCTGGGGTATGATCGAAGCCAAGACGGATGGATAAACGCTCGGGATATTTCCTAATGACCACGAATCCGCCAACGAAGAGAAAAAAAATAAAAGCTCCGCTACCACCACCGCCACCACCGCCACCGCCACCCCTCGCCTTTCTTCACAAGGATCTTATAGTGTTATTATCTAAACTCTCTCCAGAGAAACGCAAAAAAGTAATTGCTCAATTGAAAAAGTGTCACATTGATTGTTTGTCAGAAGTGGCGTTAAATTTCTGAAATCGTAATCTAACGGGAAATAGAAAAATTGTGCGATCCCTTATCAGATATAAGAACCATATACGGAAACTCGCCAACAAGAGCGTAAGTACTTTGAAAAAAAAAAAAATCTTGCGATCACAGCGAGGCGGGGCTATCCTTTCAATACTGTTACCTCTGGCAGCTAGTGTTATAACGAGTCTTTTAACAAAATGAAGGAATATTGTCTAATCCCTAAATCTACAGCAGAACAATTTTTACATAAATCTTTTTCTACAGGAAGTTGCAACATAAAACGAAACAGAAAGTCGTGTAAGGAAAAGAAAAAAAAAGAGCGACCGCCATTGCCGCATTCGATAGTCAAAGCGTCAACTACAAAATTAAAAAATAAAAATAGACGCTCTCAGCAGGATGTAACAACCAAAACTACTCTCCCCACCTCTACAGCGCCCCCATATCCTCACTCAACAGCCTCCAGCATTATTATTGATCCGAGACCGTCCACAGACAACAGGATCGATGTTAGAATGAAAGCATCGCAGCGGGATTATGTCAAAGCTCTTTCAGCTCTCATAAAAGATGCTCCGGGTATGTCATGGGATGATAAAGGGAATATATTGGCTCCTTTTCAAAAATTTAATATCATAGATATTTTAAAAAGTCTTAGCGACAATAACGATCGGGTAGGTTTCAAAGTCGACGATATACCTTTTATTAAAATGCTTTTCCACACCACAAGCTTAGATCCTTCATTTATTCGCAGTAATAAGGCAAAAAGCAGCTGTTTGGAGGAGAAGGAGGAGGAGGAAGAGGAGGAGGAGGAGGAGGAGGAAGAGGCGGAGGCGGAGGGGGAGGTAGAGGCGGAGGAAGAAGAGGAGGCGGAAGGAGAAGTGCCCAGATTCGGACAAAGCTCCGCCCCACTTTTTCTTCTTCCGTCGCTCATGCGCAGGCGCGCAAGTGACAGCATTACCGTATATAAATGGATAGTATGTTTTTTTTTGACGAGAGATGTAAACACTCGCGTGACCTCGTGAGACAGGGAGACAGTGCGTGAGTAAGAGCGAGAGAAAAAAAAAAAATATATATATATATATATATATATATATATATATATATATATATATATATATATATATATATATATATATATATATATATATATATATATATATATATATGGGTTTTTTTCTTTCTTTTTTTCTCACTCTTACTATTTAGGGTAGGAGGTGTGTTAGCCTTTTTGTTAGCTATTTTTTTGTGTTTTTGATTAAGGCGCGAACTGTTATCTCACGTCAGGTCCGGTGTACCGTTGCCTGCTTTCTCCAGTTGATAGAAGTCGTGAGATGTGGGTTATGTGTTGGCCGAGCGGAGCCGTTAAGTTCACTTTGAGTTCACTTAATTTACTCTCTCTCTCTCTGGTTGATTAATGGTTGTATTGCTTTTTAAATATATTCACGGAATAGTTATAGTATTTTGTGGACGAGTCGTAAGTCGTACGCACACTCCGAGAAGTCCTGTGCTCTCGTTCGCCGCCCGCCCTGTTCTGCCCCGGCGTCTCCCAGGACAGGAGCGGCCAGCGGCACCATGCTTGCTGAATCAACACCGTTCCCACGGCAGGAGCACCTCCTAAGCACAACGTAGCGTCTGTGGGTAACGTCCTGGCGCCGCTGGGCCATGGCAATACGACATACATTCACACATTCACATGTATGTTATAATATACACATTACATCGCTCGGTCACGAAAAAAGTCGCGACCTCTCGGATCACCCGACCCTTAAAATCAGTGTACCTACCCATGTTACAGTCGCACAATGTGTACTAGTTAAACGAGGGCCTATTATGGTTGCATGTAAAAAAAATATATACAAGTCAGAGCCCGCCTAACGATACAACATCGGGAAATGCCAATGATAATAAAAATAATCACGGAAGTAACAAGAAATGGATAAAGTACATACAGGGCGAGGTAAACAGGGCTAGAGTCGTGGACGTGGAAGCTCAGCACTATTCCGAGAAAACAAAATAATAGCTCGAATAGTTATTTACAAAATACATCCTAGAAAAATAAATTGACTAAATTGTCATTAGGATACATGGTAATGGAGCCATTTGGAATAGTAATAAGAAAAGGAAAAAAAAATCCTTGAAGAAGATTTGATACAAACTGAGTCTTCGAGTCACAATGCGTACGAACTTAGCGCGGCGGGGCAACTCTTGCCTGAAGATGGTTGTACAAAGTCAGAGCCCGCTTAACAAGGCAGAACAGGGGGATGACAATGATGATAAAAAGAACCACCGGCAAGATCAGTGATGGATAATGTATATATGGGGCAAGGTAAATCGGTAGAGAGTCATGGACAGCTGACTCCAATTCCGAGAAATTTGAAAAGGTTAGCTCGGAAAGGCTATTTGTCACATACTTCATCCTAGAAAAGGTGAGATTCACTAAACTGTCAATAGGATAGATTGGGATGGCATTTGTGGCCGCAAATCCATGATGGAGCTTCTCCGGAAAGGTCGTCAAATTGACAGAACGTAGGGAACAAGCCACCCGTACCGCCAGGTGACCTGCAACCTCTCTATAAGTTGAACCTTCAGGACAGACCACTGTCACAAACACTGGTAGTGTGAAAAAGAAGTAGTGAAATCCGGAGAACCTCCTGTGGAAAAGCGATTTAGGGACGACGTGACGATAGGGGCAAGTCTCTAGAGCTTTAGAAGCATCCGACTGGGTCAGCACCACCTCGCAGATACCACCTGTCAACGGGAGGAATGCAAAGAGTGACGCTGAGCAAAAATAGAGATTGTGATACTCTGTTTTGCAGGACCCTAGGTCTGACGTCTGGCCCGTTGCATAAAGCGATAGATCATTACGAATTAAGACCACTGTGGCAGGTAAGTCAGGCACCATCACCGAGTTATTGACTGAGAAAGGGAAAGGTTCCAGCTGATAAACCTCAAACACATCCTTTGACCTGAAGGGAACGTGAATCACTATAGCTTCCGACGTCAGGAATGACTCAAACAAGGGATAGTAGTGGTGTATGGCATGCATGTCAAACAAAGGTGTTAGTTGGTGGTTCAATACTCCTATTTTCAAAGCCTTTTGCAAATCCCTGACAGGAAAAAGAGAAGAGGTAACCCTACCACAATCTGCATCCACTACATTCTGTATCACCAGAGCATTAGTATGGAGCATAGAGTTGGCTGCACTCTCCAAGGCAGGCAAGGTTATTAATGGAAGAGCCTAAGGTTCGGGAATAAGAAGCAATATCCTGTACTGCATGCTCAAGTCTGGAAATGTGTAAGGAATTCATCCTAATGGTTTTGTGTTGAGTAGCAGCAAGTGAAGCCAAATGGTTATACCTATCCCGCAGTTCCTCCACATCCTCATCCATTGCGGTTCCAAACAACATGCGGGAAAGTTGCCCAATCCCATCGATCAAGCCCCGTTTAGTACGGTTAGGAAAGGAAATGGCTGCGTAGTTCTCCAAAGCCAGGGTTAGAGTATCATTCAAGTACTTTATGCGGTCATGCATCAGACGCAGGATACCGTCTTCAGGAGCATTGCTATCCATCTGCAACACAACCCCAGTCACTTGTTCCGTTATTGTCCTCAGTGTGTCCGGTATTTCCACCAGAGCAGTAAACGGGTACTGGACCCACAGGACATCCTCGACCAGAGAAACCCGGCCCAAATGAGCAGAGAGGGCTCCCGGCTTGAGGTGCGCAGGGTCTGCAGCCAGAACGGAGCGCAGAAGGAAGTAGTGTAGTGCGGCGACGGCCTGATGAACAAGCCTCCCATAACCCACTTAGCCAGTGGGGTACCTCTTTGGCCGACTCGGTAAGGAGTGGCTCTCCCGTCACGCTGGTCGCGGGTTCAATCCCAGGCAGCCGGGGAATACCCTCACTCTTGATTAATTTCTCGTGTTATTTCGATACACGCAGAGGCCGTGTTGAGAAATAGGAAGGATAGAAAAATAAGCTCGCGGGGCATTACAGTAGAAGGTGAGGAACAACATTTCCTGGAACCAAGCAGAAAACCCTTATTGGCGAGGGCGCAGGTTATAGTCGTGTGTTGGAAAGATAGACAAAGCATCGTCAGGCTGAGGCAAACAGGCGGTTCTCGCTGGTTCAACTAAAGTCGAATCGATGACCTCAGGCTGGGCGTCTGTCTTTTTGAGGCGATCACTATGCACAATTTCATATGAATTAAAAATGAGATCATAAAGCTCAAATTTGTGACCGCCTAGTTGCCTAACTATCTGGCGTGGGCCCACGAATTTAGGGGACAACTTTGAATGTCTCCCTGGGACTCGAATCATAACAAAGTCACCCACTTTCAAGGAAAGCTGCAAGCACATAGCCTCAGATGTAGCCTGTAGTCTCTTTCTGACTTCTCTATGAATATCTGTGAAAACCTTGAGTTGAACCTTAGAATAATCATCTACATTATATACAGGTGAATGAGAACTACCAAGCAGGTCATACGGGAGTTTCTTCTCAACCCCAAAAATTATGTAGTTGGGAGATTGTCCCGTTGACTCACAAACACTGCTGTTTATGCTTGCTGCAACTTATGCTAGCCAGTCCTCCCATGTATGCTGAAGTCCGCTAACGACCGGGCGCAAGACATCTAAAGTCTTCCTATTCGCGCGCTCAACAAGGCCGTTGCTGGCTGGGTGATAACTGACTGTAAAAGATTGTGTAATGGCAAACTGTTTGCATATTTCTGCTAAAAGTTGATTTCGAAACTCGGTTCCATTATCACTTAACAACACTCTAGGTGTGGAATACGGACAAATTAGATGAGTTATCAGGGCATGAGCAATGGACTTAGCAGATTTATCTTGCACTGGGGCTAAAACAACGTACCGAGACAAGTGATCTACACAAACTAAGAGGTACCTAGAGCCCTGGTGGCTGGCGGGAAGCTGTAGCAAGTCAATAGAAACTACATCCCAAGGCCGGGCAGGGGGCGGGTATTCTAGGATCGGCGCAGGCCTAGGCACCGTCCCTTTATGTTGGGCACACTTGACACACTTAGCCACATACGCGTCAATATCTACACGCATAGTTGGCCAAAAATAGACCGCTCGGGCCGCTGTTAGTGTGCGCTCCCTCTCCGGGTGACCAGCAATGATCGCGTCATGAACTAAGTTCAGCACCGCCGGTACATAACACTCCGGTATCACAAACTGTGCGACAGACTCCTTTTTGCGGGGCCAGTAGCGGCACAGGACACCGTCCTGTGACAAGAAAAATTGTGAAAAAGACACAAGTAGTGGCGGGAGACCTTCTCAAAGATAAACCGTCGGGAGGAGGAGGTATCGTTGAGACCTATGACGCCGCATATTTTACTAATCTTTCTAATAAGAGCAAGAAACATTTAAAGAATATCAAAGATCTCGGTCTTCATCTCACTTTTCCTATAATGGCTGACGTAGCTTCTTGCGATCAATATTTGTGCGATGACATACCCGTGAGAATCAGACTAGAACTAGCGAATGAAGCTTGGTTTGTCAACACAGATGGCGACGGAACAGCTATTCGAGCCCATATTGATTTTGCTAAGCTTTGGGTCACAAGACTCCAACCTTACCCAACTGCTTTACAAGCCTTAAATAGACAGATGGAATTAGGTAAGACATCAGAGTCTCTTTTCAGCAAGACGCTATATAAATCATTGGTTCTTGGCAAGCAACAGACGAGTCTAGTCTGTGACCAACCATGGGGAAATGTCATTCCAGAGCGTTTATATGTCGTTATGGTTGATATGTCCGCTTTTTTTCTGGAACCTATAAGAAGAACGGCCTGTATTTCAAGAGCGCTAATTTGTCTGAACTTACGGTGTCTGTCAATGGTATGAATATATATATATATAAGAACACAGTCGCATTTCCTCACGAGTGTTCCCAAATCTATTATAATGTTATAGATAGTTTAGGAATAGAAAATGATAGTTTAATTGAGTACGAGACTTTTAAGAACGGGAGAAGTCTATTCGCCTACAGTTTGTTAGCAGAGGATGTACAAGGTACAGTTCCTCTGGAACACAGCGGTAATTTACGCGTAAGTCTTTAACTTAAACAAGGAATAGATCAAAACATCATATTATTAATGTTCGGTGATACAAAAGGAGTTATATCAGTAAACTCAGAGAGGATTGTTCCCTGCAGTAGCAGGGCATAATAATAATAATGAATAATATGCAAATTATGAGAGTTTTACAAGAAGACTTAACAATATGCGCTTCTTAGGTTGTCTTCCGGCTGATGAGGTAGCTAAATTAGACTTGATAAATGATGAGTCGAGCATTCCTATCGCATTTATTGCCAATGTAAAAAGTTCGAAGCAGGCGCATTCCATGGGTCACTGGGTAGTCTTCTATGAAATTGACAAATGTATAAAATATTTTGATAGCTATGGTTTGGATCCAAGCATTTATTCGAAGTACTTTCAACGTTTTTTAAATAATCATAAAGACTTTAATGTTCTTAAGGTGGGTTTTAGGTTGCAATCAGATAAAACTCTGGTATGTGGAGCGTATTGCATTCAATTTATATATTTGTGTAATAAAATGGGTATAGATGGGGCTACTCAGTTCTTGAAAGATGATTATGATTCAGGTAATTATAAAAAGAATGATAGGACTGTATTACATTATACTTATAAACATTTCCGTATGCCGCCGTGTGTGAAAACCTTATGTGAAGGAAAACGTGGATTTACATATAATGAGTGTATTTCTAAATTATGTAACTCGTAATTAAGGAACAAGGTCTTAGGACGAGAATGAAAAAAATATTTTTATTTCTTCGTATAGTTAGGTAGGTCAAGGTGGATCGGGGTGGGGTTGGGGGGAGGAGGGGGCGTCGTCGCCAAACGCACACACACACACACACATAGGCCTATGTGGCCGGTGTTCCCGCCAATCGCCGTACACTCAATAATGTCACACTATGGTGAGCATGAGCAGCATCCCTTCGCACCCCAATACAAATATTTGGTGTCAGTACGTTCCTCGCTTCCAATGAAGTGAGACAGCCGCCACGGAATTACTTGAAGGAGACAAAGCCTTAGTTGGGAAACCCCAGTGCCAACAACTAAAAAAACATCGAGCATCTGCAACGTCCACCTCTGCTGACGCAGCCGCCAACGATGTTGCAAGATTTGACGCAAGATTTGATGGAGAAACTGCGATAGTCTCATGCTCCAAGCCGCAGAGGTCGTCGATGAGGCCCTCAAGGTACTATCACGGGAAGACCAAGGTAAAAACTGTATATCTTTGTCTGTCTGTCTGTCTGTTCGGGCTTTATTTTTGGGGGGGCGTGTGTCAGCCTGCCTATCTGGGTTTTTTTTTGGGTGGGCATGTCTGTCTGTCTGTTTGTCTGTCTGTTCGGGCTTTTTTTGTTTTGTTTTGCGCGCGCGTATGTCAGCCTGTCTGTCTGTCTGTTTTTTTGGCGAGCATGTCTGCCTGCCTGTCTGTCAGACTGTTCGGACTTTTTTTTCTTTGTTTTGCGCGCGTGTATGTCAGTCAGTCTGCCTTTGTGGTGTTAGCACGTCAGCAAGTCCCTGAGATCGAGAGGAAGTCATTAAGAGGCCTACTTCCGCCACAAAATAAAATCAATACTGTTTGCGCGCGTACGTGTGACTGTATTCCTTGTGTTCTGATAAATATATTTCTTTTCAATTTATCAGTTGATGACTCGGCTGGTTCGACTGATGGAAACGGAGACAGGAAGTTGGTCCGTAATAACAACAGAGCAGATAGGTTGAAGAGGAAAGCGACATCGGTCGCTGATCTGATTCCTACCATGTCAATGTCGAGAATCGCTGAAAATTTTATCTCGGAGTTAAAAGCAAGTACGTATTTTTTCCTTACAAGAGAGAGAGAGAGAGAGAGAGAGAGAGAGATTTCTGTTTTATTTTACTTATATTGTTTTTTTCTCTCTTTTCATAAGTGTATGTAAACGTCATCTTTACCAAACAAAACGTGAATGAAATTCACTGCGATCCTGGTTGCTTCAAGACGCCGCCGATGAAGAAACCGTGTGACCAGGAACGTTTGGACCGACAACCTCGCATTCAAAGGCAGCAGAGGTTGCAGAAGCAGTGGCTAGCGAATCATCAACAGCGGTTGCAACTTCAGCAGAAGAAGCAAGAAGAAGAGCAGCAGAAGCAGAAGCATCTGCAAGATGGAGAACAGCGGCAGAAGCAGCCGCAAGATGGAGAACAGCGGCAGAAGCATCTGCAAGATGGAGAACAGCGGCAGAAGCAGCCGCAAGATGGAGAACAGCGGCAGAAGCAGCTGCAAGATGGAGAACAGCGGCAGAAGCAGCCGCAAGATGGAGAACAGGGGCAGAAGTAGCCGCAAGATGGAGAACAGCGGCAGAAGCAGCCGCAAGATGGAGAACAGGGGCAGAAGCAGCAGCAGCAGCAGCACCAAGAGGGAGAGGGAGAGCGACAAAGAATGCCATTATCGCGCATTGATTAAGTATCACAACTGACTCAAAAAGGTCTTCACAAAAATGAATAAAAAAAGATTCAGCTGGGTAAGCGGAAGATTGACTCCTCTGCTTCTCCTACTTTGGGTACTGCTGTAGAAAATTCGACACCGCAAGTAAGAAGCAAAATCAGAAAAAAAATGATGCGACCCAGAAAATTGATATTTCTCAGTCCTGAAAAAGAAGATTCGGGAGCCTCAAAAACAGCTACAGCTAAAGAGAACTCTACTCCGGCGAGTGTGAATGAAATAGAAAATAACCCGGTGCTTGGAGAGGAGCTGAGTGGATTAGAAGCTCCTTTCAATATGCTTACACTCCCTTCATCATTTAATCCTTCAGATTTGATGACTTGCAATATGAATTCAGCGTTGGGAACTATAGATCCAAGAAATAATATTCCTTTATTTAATATGGAGCACTTGGATATTGTTGAAATTTAAGGATTAAGATACATTTCCTTCATATATGTACACGTGTTGTGTGCGTGTGTGTGTGTGTGTGTGTGGGTGTGGGTGTGTGTGTGTGTGTGTGTGTGTGTGTGTGTTTGGTGCTGGCGGCAGTGGGGGTCGGGGGTCATACTCTGGATTAAGGAAACAAAACAAGCGTTCATGACGCAAGTTTTGTATTTAGAATTAAGATGCATTTCCTTCATATATGTACACGTGTTGTGTGAGCATTTATTTATTTACTTTTTTTTTTGTGTGTGTGTGTGTGGTGCTGGCGGCGGTGGGGTCGGGGGTCATAGTCTGGATTAAGGAAAAAAAAACAAGCGTTCATGAAGCAAGTTTTGTATTTAGGATTAAGATGCATTTCCTTCATATATGTACACGTGTTGTGTGCGTATTTTTTTATATTTAATTATTTATTTATTTTATTTATTTATTTATTTATTTTTTTGTGGTGGCGGCGGTGGGGGTCGGGGGTCATAGTCTGGATTAAAGAAAAAACACAAGCGTTCATGACGCAACTTTTGTATTTTTTCAATATGTGTTCCGTTTTTATTTATTTTTCTTATTTAAGATGTTTTTTTTTATTAAGAACAACAATTTCTTATGTGTACCATTTATTATAATTACTATTGTAGGTTACGATGTTTTTATTTTATTTCTTATGTGTACCATTTAATATAATTATTATTGTAGGTTAAGATGTTTTTTTTTTTTCTTATGTGTACCATTTATTATAATTATTAATGTAAGAGGTCTGTTTTTTTCAGACAAAAAAAAAAAAAAGATAGGTTAAGATGTTCTTTTTATTAACCCGTGGGCTTCGGCTATGGGAAAGCCGAGAAGTGGCCGAAAAACCGCAACATTACACTGCATTTTGAGACTAAGAAAAGAGCATGGACGTATATCAATTACTCCTCTCATAACCATAAAGCCGTTAAAAATATTTACTTATACTCAAACTCCATTCTTTTTGGGTGGTGTTTGTTACAAAATAAACAATCTCGTGACACGTGGCATCTAGCCGAGAGTCGCTTGTTGTCTACTTTAGAGAATTTGACAAGTGATTACTGTATGGATAGCTAACTCAGTCTGCCATGACCTTACAGCACCACCTATGACAAATAAACCCACCTCAAGATCAATCACCCACCACAATAACCCAGTTCATGCATGGTGGGTTGCTCTATGCCGCCACCGCCCACAATTAGCGTTCTGAGCCGAGCCCAATACTGGGTCTGCCGTTTCAGCGGACCGACTCGCGGGAGCCCAAAAAATGGGTCCACCGACGTTGCCGGGTTAACGAAACAAATTTATTGTAAGAGGTCTGACTTTTCAGCCAAAAAAAAAAATATAGTTAAGAATAATTTATTATTGTAAGAAGTCAGATTTTTCAGAAAAAAAAAGAAATAGGTTAATATGTTTTTTTTTTCCTATATATTAAATAAAAAATAAAAATCCAATTTTTACCTATTTATATCTTATTCCTTATATAAAGACACATCGACAGAAAATGAACAAACAAACAGAAAAATAAAGAAAAAGAATGCTAAAAAGGATTCGAATCGATGTCAATGGTTGCTTGACACCAAAAATATAAAAGCTGAGAGAGACGTCCATCGGAAACAGGAGAAAGACCATCACGCTTCTCTGAATATGGTGGCAGGGGCTTTTAGTACGCTCAGCTGACGGCGAAGGAAAAATGGCGCTGGCGGCGCTGAACGGTATGGGCGGGACAAGCGGGCGGCGGCCGGGACGGGAACAAGCGAGCGGCGGCCGGGGCGGGAAACAGGCGGCTTCAAAAAATGCGGGAAAGGACATTGACCTCACGGAACACGAAAAGGGAAAGTCATTAACCGCGACACCTGCCTGCCTGTATGGACATATTGAATATGGTTGTGAGAGAGGAGATTGTTTCGCTCTTTTTTTTCTTAAGTACTTTAGGATATAGTTTGTCAGGTCCTGGACTTTTATTTGTTTTAGGGGACTGGAGAGCATTTAGAAATTCATCGGTAGTTATTTCAAAGTTAGGCAATGCATGATTGTGGTGGTGGTGGTGATATTTACATTAGTACTGTTGTCCAGAAGTCCGGAGTAGTGCGGTTGCGGTAGTGCGGTCCCATTTTGTTTTTTACTAGTGCGGTACGCGATATGCGGTACTGCGGTAGCGGGGAAACATGCTTAAAATAGTACAATTGCCTTAATTTACAATAGATTTTGAAAATTTATTGTAAATTAAGGCAATTGTACTATTTTAAGCATGTTTCCTTTGTCTGAATAGCCAGGAGAGCACTGAAGTATTTTATTATTAATTTTTTTTTACTACCGCTACCGCAGTACCGCACGGGTTACAGAAGACTCGCAGTGTAGAAGTTTAGTCTGCCTATTAAGTATTTAATTTTGAACAATAACTGAAAAGTCAGAATGACTGAATCACTGATTCTGATGACTGATACCGATTGACTGATTGAGTCCGATTCACTGTGAAAAAAAAAAAAAACATTTATGTGAGCATGCCGCGCTGCAAATGTCTTCGACAGTTTTCAAAGTACTGCAAAAAAGTACCGCAGGATGTTTTAGTGCGGTCCGCGGTAGTACAATATTTTCAGAAACTTTGCGGTAGTGCGGTACTTTTTTTGTGATGCAGTCCTGCCGCACTACCGCACTAAGTACCGCACTTGCCCACCTCTGCTGTTGTCGTCGCTGGTGTTGATGGTAGTGATGGGAAGACTGCTAGTATTAAATACCGAGGATTTTTTTTTGTTTAACAAGTTCGGAAACTTGACTGTTAGTCACTAATTCACCGTCACTGGTATTTAGAGGTCTAATACCACTTCTGATCGCCTTCCTGTTGTATATATAGCTGAAGAAGGATTTCGGATTATTATTACAGTTGGCTGCAATGTTTTCTTCATATCTACGCTTTGCTTGACATATTAATCTTTTTACCTGCCGCCTGGCTTCATGATAAATTATAATGTTTTCGGGCGTGTTTTATCTCCTTAACAAAATTTTTAATTTCGCTATTAAACCAAGGTGGAGTTTTCTTAGTGTTACTTCGCTTCTCGAAAAATGGGAAAAATGTGTTCTAATGAGTGAGTAATTGATTTTTAAAGTTAAGCAGGCCTCCTTTACATTGCAATCATCTGATAGTTGAATTTCTTTTAGTTTTTTGTCGGATTTCCACGAAATTTGCTCTTTTACTTTATTTTCAGTCACTGTTGTTTAAGCTCTAATGCCGACGCGCACTAATTTATGATCGCAAGAATTGAAATGTTCTCCTACCGTAACATTACTGACTAGATTATCTTGGATTGCTATAGCAAGGTCTAGTACGTTATTTTGTCGAGTTGGCTCAGTAACCATTTGACTTAGGTAATTATCTTCTTAAAATTCGATCATTCTGTATGACTCGCCTTCGGTACCCGACTGTGTCGCCCAGTCAATATGAGGGAGATTAAAGTGAGTCGCTGTTATTAAGTGACTGCAATAAAACTCTATACATTTCAACATCATCACGAGCGATTGACCCGGAGGCCTGTAGGTGACGGATATATTTAGATTAATATGCTCAAAATTTACTCGCAGGCACAAATGTTCAACGTTAATGTCTCTCGGTGCTCTGGCAGTAGGTTGCAAATAGCTTTTGACATAAAGGGCGACACCTTTACCTCTACGGTTGACACGATCTTTGTTGAAGAGTATGTAGCCATCTGTGTTGTTTTCTGAACTTAAATCACTATTTGTGGCATCAATAAATGTTTCGGTTATAGAAATTATGTCAAAATTTTCTTTTGAAAAAAGATACTCTCGGCCGCGTCTCTCTACCCCGCCCATGTAAATAGATGGCATCCAACACAATCACTGCCAAACCGTTGAGCCGCGACTAACACCACCTCTATTACTAAACCTCAAGATAATATAAAAGTCCTAAGTTTCAATTCGCGTAGCCTAAGAAACAAGTTTGATGAATTGAGATGCACTCAAATCATGCTCGAAAGTTTTATGGCATTTCAAATCACTGATCTCTATTATATGTTAGAGATCAGTGTTTGAAATACCTATAATTCATCTCATTTCAGGCACACAAAATGACATCTGGCTCTGCAAGTGCCTATACAGAAGGGATGTTGATAAATTGTTGCATGTAAATAGCATGGGTAATATTCGAAATAGCATAGCATCATATTCAAGAGTTATTATTTACTATTTCATGTTATTTCGAATATTGATCGTAATTTACATACAGTAAATCATTACAATACCCTTTATTTGCACTTGCAGAGCCAGATGAATTATAATATACCTGAAATAAGATGAATTATAAATAGACATTTGCGAGGCCATAGATCATTTGAGTATGATCTGATTATATACTGTATTTTCGTATCCCTGTATGGTAGGGTATCGATGCAAATCGGCATGTTTGGGATTTATAAGGACTGAAGGTTCTTTTGTATACACCAACATTGGCTTGAATATCAATTACAACAGTTGATTTTCACGTATTCACGAACTATAAATGCGCAGGTGCTACATCTATCAAAATTCCCGCTTTGTTGATGGACAGATGAAATGAAACAGACTATAGTGCTGTACACTCTCCACACAAAGTTCTCCAACGCTTTAAGCGTGTATTCTGAGATACACGGACGAAAATTTTTGAGACACCTCTCCCTGTGTAGAACGGGTGGTAGCCCTGTGTACACATGCTCTGTGTGGAGTGAGTTGCCAATGGCTCAGTACTGATAAGCCTTGTCGCTTGATCTCGATGAAATTAATGTCTTATGTAACCGCAGTATAAGCATTGGTTGCGACGATAATTCCACGTCACAAGGGTGTTTTTTCGTCTGTAGATTTATGTCATTCATTTAGTACCACCGAATGAACAAAATAATTTTTTAACCCATTCCGCTTCAGAACTATCAGTCAGTTTAAATGCTGTGGGTGACGTCACAGTCATATTCAAGTGAGGTAATGATAATTTCAGGTGGTAGTTTAAGAGTATATTTGGCAGTAAATGTATATGAAATTAAAATGTCTACCAAAATTAATAGTAAACCACATACTGCGAGAGCTTGGTTAAGTGTAAATATATGAGAGGGAGGCATTTATTTAATAATTTGTGTATGCACCCCCTGCGAACATTACACTGTTAAGTCTGCCTCGAGGCTTCGAGGCGTGTCACTTGTGGAGCCTGTTTCTACCAAGGAGGCTTTTCTTGGCTCATGCTGTCTCCCGGAGATCGTTCTTTATTCACTTAGACGGTTTCCTCTACAGTCCGAGTTTATGGGTGGTCTTCAACATGTGGGTAGTCTTACGCTACTCGGCAGAGACTGAAAAATCCCAGGTGGTAGCGGCGGATGCGAAACAGCGTCGTCCATCACGCGGTGAATGCGGGGCCCGCACGCTAACTACTCTGCCATCGCCTACCCATATGTTAAAGGGGGCGACTACGGGGTATTTTTTTGACGAATATATTTGAGAACGGACGAGTACATGTTTTTCGCTCAGCGTGGCCGGTAAATCCTAAATTGCCATGTGGTGAGGTTTGTTTTCGTAAAAATAAAAACCATCCTCACTTTTTTTTTTTTTTTTGGCGTCATAGCCGGACATGCGCGTAAAAATTGCATTAGAATATTTTATTTCTCCGTAAATTTTGTCATCTGCCATCCTCTCTTCTTCGCGCGGAGAGGCAGGGGAGGATGAGATGCGCCACCGCGCTAGTCCCAAGCGAAACACAGACGGGGAGAGCACGTCGTACTTTTCTCTCCTCTCCAGCCAAAAAAACGTCCTTAAAAATGATGTACAAGCGCAAGGCAACCAGAAAAAGTCACCAATATCAAGAGGGCTCATGGAGCGGCCAAGCCTCAGAAAACAAGCAAGAGAGTAGCGTAAAAGCAAGGCACTTTCGCGATGCACTCCCGCGGCACAGGGCCGCGGGACCAGATGCCATATCATTCTCCAGTAAGTCAACAAGGTATACACAATAATATGTGAAAATTTCATGCCAATCAAATAAATACAAATGGCAAGACATGAATAAAAAGGAAAACAGATCTTTAGGAGCCAATATCTCGAAAATTAGTTTTTTAAATAAAACAAAAATCGCAAAATTGGTAAAAAGTCTGATCGACTTTTGTTAGGTATCAGTTAAAACTACAAATAAAGGGCAATTTTTTGTTAGGAATATATTTTCAATAATGTCAAAAGAAAACGGGACACGAGTGGAGAAAATAATAAGTGACAAAACATTGTATTTTTTTCTTCTTTGAAGACAAAACAAAAAAATATAAAAGTTACTTCCAACAAAATGTAGATAGGTAAACAAAATTTCTATAGTATTTTTTTTTCAAACCGATTAACTGAAAAATAAAGTGTTAACAAAAAACCGATTTGTTTGAGTCTCTCTTAAACTTCACCCGAAATTAATGAAATTCACAGCATATCATATATTTACACCTACAAACAACATACTGAAATTTCAAAGCTATTGGACGTACCATATGCGCAGGAAGACCCCCGTAGTCGCCCCCCTTAAGTTACCGTAGTATAATCAGTGGTTGCAGCGATAATTCCTTGTCCCAAGGGTGTTTTTTTCGTCTGTAGATTTACGTCATTCTGGTGCTAATTTAGTATCACCGAGTGAATAAAATAATTTTGTAACCCATTCCGCTTGAGGACAATCAGTCAGTTAAATGCTGCGACTGACGCCATTCCTATTCAAATGAGGGAATGATAAGTCCAGGTGGTTGTTTGTGTATAACTGCCAGTAAAAGTATGTAAAATTAAAATATCTGCCAAAATTAATACGTAAACCACATACTGCGATGGATTGGTTCGCTATAACATATATGAGGATGGGAAGTGTTTATATAATAATGAGTGTATGCACCGCCTGCGTCGATTTTACTGTTCAGTCTGCTTCGAGGCGTGTCACTAGTGAAGCCTGTTTCCACATACCTCCTGGCCCATAGTGATATTGTAGAGATGGACAGATCAATCCCCCGTGCTGTTTAGCGATAACTGAGGCCTTCAGTGTGAAGGCTAATAATGACTTTGCGCCGGTCTTGTGGGGTCTCCGCGGAAACTAACGTGAGTACGTATGACTTACTGCGACCATCAACTCAATACAGGATCGAAAAGTATCATATACAGTAATGGATTCAGAGGCGTCATCACAATCAGGGGTACCGACTATTCCGAGGCGACCAGCCACGATCGATTCATTTTCACATCCATCGTGCCCAGGTGTTCGATAACTTTTTGTGGAGAGTGTACAATATATAAACAGACATAAAGAGCATAACAATAGGTTATGTCCCTACATAAATTAATGATAGCCTTCTCCTGATTAAAAATAATCACACACACACACACACACACACACACACACACACACACACACACACACACACACACTTTTTACTTCAATCTTATTCGCCCATCTCCGTGTTTGCACTAATAGCACTACTATTTTTTTTTTCTATACAATATGTTAACGTTGGAGACTTTTTTTTTTTTTTTTTTTGAGAGAGAGAGAGATAGAGAGAGAGATTTTGAAGCGTTATACCACAGAAAATAAACATAAATATTAATAATATTAATAATAATAATAAAATAGTATTAATAATACTAATACTAATACTAATAACATCGTAATAATAATAATAATAATAATAATAATAATAATAATAATAATAATAGCAATAATAATAATAATAATAATAATAATAATAATAATAATAATAATAATAATAACAGTAATAATAATAATAGTAATAGTAATAATAATCACAATGGCAATAATAATAATGATAATAATATTTGTATTGTTGAAAATAATAATAATAATAATGATAATAATAATAATAATAATAATAATAATAATAATAATAATAATAATAATAATAATAATAATGAGGAGGAGGAGGAGGAGGATTTACATAGATAGATTTACATAGAATCAGATCACACAGACCCCATGGTCCAGACTAGGTGGTCTGTCCTTAAACCTAAGTGATTTTACATTAATCAGATGGCTCTAAAACGTTGCTTTTCTACTCTAGTTAATATTAAGTTCAAGGAAGTGACGGTCGAGCTTGTTTTTAACCCTAGAACGCTAACCATGGGTATGAGGTACCCGAAGCGAATGACGTCATTGCCATTGTGTATGGTTCCGGTGGCTCCCACCTCCTCACCTCAGTAGCTTCATGTGCCCGCTTGACAGTGTGGTGTGTCTGAGTCACGTTGTCTCTCTCTCTCTGCTTTGTTGTTTGCCTACATTATTCGGGTGCATACCACCCCCCATGGTTGTGTATACAGGTGTACTGTTCCCTCCCTAGGATATTGTTTACTTTTTTTTTTTAGTGATCCTGTGCAGTGGATCCCTGGACCTGGGAGCAAGAAGCCAGAAAGATTTTTTTGATTTTTTTTTTTTTTTTTTTTTTTTTTTTTTTTTTTTTTTATTTTTTTTTTTTTTTTAAAATTTTTCAGTATTTGATTTTTCAACCCAATTTCTTTTCAGTTCTTCTTAAAGTTAAGTCAGAAGTTTGAGTTTGTAGTCATAGTTTTATTCCCTTAATTCTTTTACTTTATTTTTTTTTTTTTTTTTTTTCAAATTTTTTATGAATCAAATTTAGTTGTGGTGTGTTTTTTTTCTAAGGTTAGTGTTCTAGGGTTAAAGGAGTCAATCGTGTTATACTGGACCACTGATGGTGGAAGCTTATTCCATTCTCGCACTACAACGTTGGTGAAGAAAAATTTGGTGCAGTCTGAATTTAACTCTCGACATTTGAGTTTTGTGCCATTGTTCCTCGTTCACAAAGTGTCATCGATCATAAACAATTTTGTTCTGTCTACATTCGTGAAACCATTAAGTATTTTAAAACATTCGATCAGTTTTCCTCGGAGGTGACGTTTCTCAAGAGAGAACACGTTAAGGGTGGAAAACCTTTCTTCGTAGGATTTGTTGCGCAAGGAAGGGATCATTTTTGTTGCTCGACGCTTAACACCTTCTAGTTTAGCAACGTCCTTTGCATGGTGGGGAGACCAAAACTGTACCGCATATTCCAAGTGGGGTCTGACTAAACTATTGTAGAGCGGAAGTATTACATATTTATTCTTGAATAAAAAGTTTCTTTTAATGAAGCCCAACATTTTGTTCGCTTTATTTGCTGCATCGATGCATTGATGTGATAATTTGAGATTTGACACGATTTTAATCCCCAGGTCCTTAACGGATTGAACGCTTGTGAGTTTAACGCCGCGTATTTCGTAATCGAACTTATTTTTTGTTCCAACTTGAAGGATCTGGCACTTGTTTACGTTAAAGGGCATCTCCCATTTATCCGACCAAGCAGAAATTTTGTGCAAATCCTCTTGGAGGCTTTGCCTGTCTTCGTCAGTGAGAACCGAGTTACCAATCTTTGTGTCGTCTGCAAATTTACTAATGCGATTATTGAGTCCAACATCCACGTCGTTGATGTAAATAATGAAGAGCACTGGGCCAAGAACCGAGCCCTGAGGGACGCCACTAGTGCCCGGCGCCCATTCTGAGTTAAATCCGTCAATCACAACTGTTTGTTTATAAAGTAATTTATGATGTGGGACTTTATCAAACGCTTTCTGGAAATCAGTGGACTACGTCCACTGATTTGGTTACGTCATAAATTGAGAAGAGATCGTTATAAAAGGTCAGTAGGTTTGACAGGCAGGATCTTTTGTTACGGAAGCCATGTTGTGAATCCCCAATTAATGAGTGGCTTTCGAGGTAACTCACAATTTTGTCTCTAATTATGCTCTCGAGTAGCTTACCTACAATTGAAGTTAGACTAATGGGTCGGTAGTTACCTGGTATTTTTTTGTCTCCTTTCTTAAAAATCGGTGTCACGTTAGCCTTTTTCCAATCCGAAGGGACGATGCCTTGTCGCAAGGACATATTGAATACGGTAGTGAGGGAGGAGAGTATTTCGCTCTTTGTTTCTTTAAGCAGTATTGGATATACTTTGTCGGGTCCGGGACTTTTATTTGTTTTAAGTGAATGGAGAGCTTTAAGGACTTCATCGGTTGTTATTTCAAAATTAGGCAATGCATGCTCGAGATTTACAATAGTACTGGTGTTGGTGGCAGCGAGAGGAAGACTCTTAGTATTAAACACCGAGGAAAAGTAATTGTTTAAGAGGTTTGCAATGTGTTAGCTGTCAGTCACTAGTGCACCGTCGCTGTTTGTTAAAGGTCCAATACCACTTTTGATCGCCTTTCTGCTGTTTATGTAACTGAAGAAAGATTTCGGATTATTTTTACAGTTGGCTGCAATATTTTCTTCATATCTACGCCTTGCCTGACCTACTAGTCTTTTTACTCGTCGCCTGGCATCATTATAAAGTCTAATGTTTTCGGGCGTGCTTTGTTCTTGCTTTAACCTGTAAAACAATTTTATCTCATTGACTGATTGTTTAATTTCGCTATTAAACCACGGTGGGGTTTTATTAGTGTTAATTCGCTTCTCGCACAAGGGGGCGAATGTGATCTGCTGAGTGAGTAAGTGATTTTTAAAGCTTAGCCAGGCTTCCTCTACGTTGCCGTCATCTGATAGTTGTATTTCTGTTAGTTTTTGTCGGATTTCTACGAAGTTAGCTCTTTTGAAATTGGGCACCTTTACTTTATTTTCAGTCGTTCAACAGGATCTGTTGAACGACTTGAGGGTGGGTGGGCTGAACAGCAGACAGGGACTGAAGGGCAGGCCTCGAATCACAAGTAATGGCAGCATTTACTCCCCTTTGACAAACGAGGCTGACGGCATCTAATATGGCGTATAGCTCACACAATGTGGAGCTGGAGTGGTCGCGGAGGCGACGGCCAACCCAACCCCCAGGAGGAGGCTCCAAGTCAGGCGAGATGACTGCGCAACCAGCCGCACCGTCCGATTGCAGTGACCCGTCAGTGTAGAGGCAGTGTGGAGCTGTGGTGGAGGACGTCACTGTTGCTACGTGTTCCAGGGCCAACTGCAGCTGTAAGGAAGGCGGGTCAGACTTGGATGCAGGAGTTAGGCTTACCTCTGGCGTTGGCAACAACCACGGGGGCGGGCCTGGGGGCACGTCAACAGCAGGAATATCCAAACCGAGACTGCACATCAAGGAAGAGACAGACCGAATAAGGGTGCGACCAGCGGGCAATATAGGAGGAACAGGTCGAGCGGGTCCAAGCGACATCCTGATCAGCTGCGAGTAGTGAGGCGAGTGACATTAGAATAAATTATCTCAACTAAGGGTGGAAGACGTAGCTCACATTGCATATTTACAATTCTGGTAGACATGGGACACCCAAGAATGACTCGCATCGCTCTGTTCTGAAATTTTTATAAGGGCTCTAAAGTAGTTCAGGGAAGTTGTACCAAGGCAGGGGAGAGGTAATCAACAACAGAGCGAATGAAAGTAATGTATATGGTCCTGGCCACAGGAATGGAGATGCCCGAAGAGTTGTTAGTGAGCCACTGGTGAGGTTGAAGCCGTCTCTGGAGGCGATCCAGCAAGTCACGGATGAGAGGATGGGCCTGGCGCCCGGCGGGGAAGACTGTTGAGATCTTGACAGGTACGCCAAGGTAACAGTACTGGGTGCACAAGGGAACGGCACTCCCTCCAACGGTGAAGTCTGGCAGAGCGGCAGGAGGGCGGCAGGAGAATATCCTGCTCTTATCAGGAGAGACAATGATACCACAGTTAGAGGAGGACACGGAGAAGGAGGCAAGAAACAGCTGAAGATCCCTTGGTGAAGTGGAATCAACACATATATCATCAGCGTAACATGTAATCGTAATACCAGGAATATCAGGTAGATAAGTGAGTAGCCGATGCATCAAAATATTAAACAAAAACGGACTTATTACACCCCCTTGAGGCGTGCCAAGGAGAAAACTTCTCGAATGACTGTATGCACCACTGAAGAACACACGGGAGGTCCTGTTACTGAGGTAGCCCCTAATCCACCTTAAGAGATTACCCTTAATATCGAAGTCGACGAGCTGATCCAGGATGATGTCCCTGTTATCAACATCAAAGGCACTCTTGAGGTCGACGAAAGCCACCACGCTGTCCCGGGAGAGGCAAGAGTATAAGTCGACGAGGCAGTGGTGTGTGCTGCGCTGAGGAAGGAAGCCAAATAGTCGGGGCGAAAGGCGGTCCTGGAGCCGATACATAAGACGGTTAAGCAAGATTCTTTCCATAACTTTGCAGGAACAAGAAGTGAGGGAAATGGTTCTGAACTTTGCCGTACCTGGCTTTGGGATGGGTATGATGGTGCTGCTGGTCCAGGCTTGTGGTACACAACCATCGCGAAGGCAAAGATTGTAGAGTAGTAGCAGTAGGTTCCCGGGAACTTGTTGCAGCAGGCGTAGTACAGAGTAAGTAATACCATCATCACCAGGAGAGGAAGCCTTACCTCTAGACAGAGCACGGCGCAGTTCACCCGCGGTAATCGGCACGGACTCGTCGTCATCCGGTTGTAGTAGAGCTGACATGAGACGGAGCCGTCGGACAGGAGCACGGGAGGAGAGGGCATCTTGTACGTATATGGGCGGGAAGGCTGGCAGGGGTAGACTGCTCCAACCATGCGTCGACAAGTTGCTGCCCGTAGGCGGTGGGAGTGTGGTGACGGGCAGTTGAGGGAGTCTTCTTAATCACCGGACGGATGAGGCGCCACATGGAGGCCACACTCGTTTGCTGGTTGATGTTATCTGTGAATTTCCGCCAGGACTCTGTAATGACACACTTTTGTAGTGCCACAAGAGCGTCCCTTGACTCTTGTTATCGACGGAGCAACTCAGGAGAGGGATTTTCTTGAAACAAGAGAGCAGCACGTTCAGCTTCTTCCCTCGCCTCTTGAATGCGCGAGTCTAGTGTCCAGGAGTGAGCGGCAGGTCGACGCTGGAGGTGTAGTCGTGAGACATACAGCCTGTAAAAGTCATGGGTGGCAGAGACAAGATCAGAATATAACTGACTAGGCGAAGTAACGATAAAAGTACACAACATTTGGGTTATATAGGAAATAAACGTTGGACAATACTTAGGGGGCACATTGATTCGTAAGCGAGAGGCAGAATTGGTAGGCACAGAAGGCAGAGTATAACAAAACCGAAGGGCAACGTGGTCAGAGAACAAAGCCGGCACAGAGGAGCACTGGACCCGAGATGTTACCAAGCCAGAGGTGAGGACGTGATCCAGCGTGATGCCAGGGAGTGAGTGGCGCCCCCTGTGTCCCAGCGCGTCAGATGATGCCTTCGGATGTAAGACAAGAGACGTAGTCCAGGATAGTTTGTGGAGTCAGAACGATCACCTTGTAGCAGTCACCGCTCGAATCGCGTGTTCCTTCCCCTCAGTGACACATAAGAAAATGGTGCACTGCATAGAAGACTTTAAAATTGTGTTTTCATGTTCATCGTTAGTACTTGTCTCTGTCCGCGTCGTGTCTTCAACGTTTATCTTTCTTGTACTCGTTTACCTTTGACTGTCCGTCTATGTCCTTTTGTTGTCCACCGTTACACATTGTTATACACATACATCAACACTTAAATGTTAACCTACACAAACAACATTCACACAAACGCATACCCACACAAACATCTTTTCCTTGTGTTATGTTGGTCTCAATGACGATGTATTTTTGTCCAATAAAGTAACCCTGGCGGATATGACTTTCTCTATCCGTGAACCGATTAGCACTTAGAACACTCGCTACCACCAACAATTGGTGACCCTGCAGTGTTGCTAAGGTTCTAGGTGGCATAAAACCAGTGCCGCTCAAGGGCACTCTCTCCCAGAGGGTGGACCTGAGTCAGAAGTATCTGATTCATTCGTCCTACCCTCTCCTGGGGCAATAAATCTCACCTCCGCTTGGGGTTCGTGGGATTGAGCCACGGGTCGGGAGAAATATTACGCCGTGGGCGTAGTTGCCACCTACAGGGTTTCTCCCCTGCCCTCCCCCAGGCGCCCTCTGCGCCCCTTCCCCAGGCGCCCTCTGCACCCCTTCCCCAGGCGCCCTCTGCGCCCCTTCCCCAGGCGCCCTCTGCGCCCCTTCCCCAGGAACCCTCTGTGCGCCTCTTCCAGGCACCCTCTGTGCGCCTTCTCTAGGCACCTTCAGCGCCTCCTCCAGGCTTCCTTAGTGCCCCCTGGTGCTCCTCCCGGCCCTCACCCATCCACCCACCCACCTCCTCCTTGCCTTTCCGCTGGTACGGCGACTGAGATACGCACACCGTGTGACACTACACAGACTCAGTGAACACTCAAACACAGTGCGACACATTACTGAGACACACAGTGCCACACACTCAGTGTACACGCCATACAGACTCAGTGTATACGCCACCACACACCACACAGACTCAGTGTACACGCAGACACAGTGTGACACCCCACTGGGATTACTAGCTGACCCCTGGATTAACCACCGCCTCCTGGATCTACCACCGCCCTCTTGGATTATACTACACTTGTGGATCTATGTGTACAGTGCAGTGTGTCCATCAACAGTTCAGTACAGCAAGTCCCCAGCAACAGTTAGTGTCACAGTGTTACCCACTAAGTGTACAGTGTTGTTTTACAATGCTTTCTTGGACACTGGTTCACTCCCCGGGCCACTGAGGTCCCTAGCACGCGCCAGTGCCTATACTACACGCAGTTCGTTCTACTCTCACGGACTGCCGTGGCTCCTGGCCCGTTGTACGTCAGCGCCCTTGCCAATCTGCTCTACACCGTTCAACTTCATCATGTATGACGACGACAACTCTTCCGCTGCGGCGGCGGTGTCCTTCAAAGCGCCGCCCTTCTGCTCACAGGACCCGTCCATGTGGTTCTCGATTTTGGAGTGCGGATTCAAGACTGACAAAATTACTAACAGCCTTACTCAGTACACTCACGCTGTTAGCCTCCTGCCCGCCGACGTCCTTCTACAAGTCTCTGACGTCATCGCCTCAGCCTACAACTCTAATCATGCCTATGAAGACCTGAAGACTGCCCTACTCCAACGTCTTCAGTCTTCTGTCGCCACCCGCCTCCGTGAACTTCTCTCCAAAGAAGAGTTGGGTAATGAGAAACCGACGGACCTCCTACGCTGCATGAAGCAGCTGCTCGGCGAAAAGTACCAGTCTTTCGACCCAGACTTGTTCAAACAACTGTTTAACCAACGTCTGCCCCCTGCTGTCCAGCGCAGCCTCTTCAGCGTTAAGGACGACCTGAAGCCCGACGCCATTGCCAAGTTAGCAGACGAATTCATGGCAACTCTAGCTGGACCGCTAACTTCCTCAGTGTCTTCCGTCGCCTACGAAAGGACCACTCAATTTGACGACGAAAGTCACCTCTCTTGAGGAGCGGCTCGATCGCCGCCGCTCTGGCTTCCCCACTCCCGTTCGAGAAGTCCAGGACTCTGCTGGTACCACAACAACTTCGGCGAGAAAGCTACGAGGTACCACCCCGTGCACTTACATGGCGTCAAACTCCAAGGACGAGCACTAGTGCAGCATAGCGCTCGTCATCAACCCTTGGCGCTGCTCCACCTTCATGATTGCCGTTCCAACACAAAGTTCCTGATTGACACCGGCGCTGATGTCAGTATTATCCCAGCAACCGCCAGTCAGCGAACTCTACCTCCACTCTTGCACCTGTACGCCGCCAACGGTACCAAAATACCTGTCTACTCGCGACACACCATGCAAGTGGACCTTTACCTACGACGTTGCTTCGAATGGACCTTCTACGTCGGGAACGTCTCGCAGGCAATCCTCGGAGCTGACTTCCTAAGGCACTTCTCCAATGCTCAACCAGCACCAGGTGACAGCTCGCAACTTGCCGTCGTTCACAAGGACCACCAGTTCGCCGCCCTGCTCAAGTCCTTTCCCACGCTGACACAGCCCTATTCAGCCAGCCTGCCCGTCAAGCACCACGTTACGCATCACATAGAGACTACAGGACCTCCAGTACACGCCAAGGCCCGTCGCTTAGCTCCTGAACGCTACCGTCAAGCCAAGGCCGAGTTCGAGTCTCTGTTGCGTCAAGGTATTGTACGGCCCAGTAGCAGCAATTGGTCATCAGCCCTCCACGTCGTCCCCAAGAAGAACGGCGACATACGTCCCTGTGGAGACTACCGAGCCCTTAACTCGCGGACTAAGATGGACAGATACCCGGTGCCAAACATCAAGGAATTCTCGTCTCAACTTGCTGGTTCCACCATCTTTTCACGTGTGGACCTCGTCAAGGCCTTTCACCAGATTCCAGTCCATCCTGACGACATACCGAAGACTGCCGTCATCACGCCCTTCGGTCTCTTTGAATACGTCAGGATGCCGTTTGGACTCATGAATGCGGCCCAGACCTTTCAACGCTTCATCGACGAAGTTCTCCGCGGCTTACCCTTCTGCTTCGCCTATATAGACGATCTACTCATCGCTAGCCCGGATGAAGCCTCTCACAAACAGCACCTTCACCAAGTCCTCACCCGCTTGGAGGACTACGGAGTATAGATCAACTTGGACAAGTGTGAGCTCAGTGTTACTTCCCTCACCTTCCTTGGCCACACTGTTTCTCCAGAGGGCATCGCTCCACTCAACTCGAGGACTGAAGCCATCCAGCAGTTCCCGAAACCATCCACCCAGCGCCAACTCAAGGAATTCCTGGGTATGGTTAACTTCTACAACCGCTTCGTCCCACACTGCTCTCTCATGCTCCAGCCCCTCTACGCCATGGTGAAGCCCTGCAAGCGTGGCCAGTCTGTCACTCTCGCCTGGACTCCGGACGCTGACGCCGCCTTTCTCGCTGCTAAGAAGGCTCTCAGCGACACAGTCATGCTGTCCTTCCCTGCCCATGACGCGTAGATCTCCATAGCAACAGACGCCTCCGACACTGGGACTGGTGCTGTCCTACAACAGCTCATCGACAACGCCTGGAAGCCGATCGCCTTCTTCTCCCGTAAGCTCTCTAAGTCTGAAGCCAAGTACAGCGCTTACGACCGGGAACTTCTCGTCATCTTCAAGGCTGTCAAACGTTTCCGCTACTTCATTGAAGGCCGGCGTTTCCACGTGTTCACCGACCACAAGCCCCTCACTACAACCTTCCTGAGGAACAAAGACTCTTATACCCCACGTCAACTCCGCCACATGGACTACATCTCGCAGTTCACCACTGACATCCGGTACATCAAAGGTGCGGACAACGCTCCAGCTGACGTCCTCTCACGCAACATTACCGCTGTGACGTCCTCCTCACTTGATTACGCAGCCATAGCCGCCGATCAGTCCGGCGACGCAGAGCTGGAGAAGCTTCTGGACAACCCGGCGCTTAAAGTGAAGAAAATCACACTCCCAGGCATCAAGGTCACTCTCTACGCTGACGTATCCACGGCCACCATCCGTCTCTACTTGCCACAGCGACACCGCTACCAGGCCTTCCGTCATCTTCACGACCTCTCTCATCCTGGCATTCGAGCCTCGCAGCGCCTGATGACGTCCCGCTTCATATGGGAGGGAATTAACAAAGACGTCAGACTATGGACCAAAACCTGCACTGACTGCCAAGCCTCCAAGGTGACGCGACACACACACTCTCCACCCGGCACCTTCACGCCTGTCACGGAGAGGTTCGACCATGTCCACATCGACCTTGTTGGTCTCCTGCCACCCTCCGGAGGCCACCGCTACATCCTCACCTGCGTGGATCGTTTCACACGCTGGCTCGAGGCCGCCCCCATCTCTGACATCACTACGGACGCCGTCGCCCACGCCTTCATCGCTACTTGGGTCTCCAGGTTCGGCGTCCCTCTCAGCCTCACCTCAGACCGCGGCGGCCAGTTCGAGGCTAACGTGTGGAACAAAGTTATGACCCTCCTCGGCATCCGCCGCCACAGAACGTCAAGCTATCACCCGCAGGCTAACGGCATGGTCGAGCGCTTCCATCGGCAGCAGAAATCCTCCCTCATGGCCTCCACCCAACGCGACAACTGGTCCCTGGCTTTTCCCTTGGTCCTCCTCGGCATCAGGTCCTCCCTGAAGGAAGACCTGCACCACTCCTCGGCTGAGCTAGTGTACGGCACCAACCTCCGGCTCTCAGGCGAACTTCTGGCGCCAACACCTGATACCGCCCCCTGCGGCGTCCAGGACTTCGCCGCCCCCCTCAAAGGTGCCATGAGGAGCCTCCAGCCGGTGCAGCCTCGCTCTTCCCCGAAGAAGACCTTCGTCAACCAGGACCTCGACACCTGTACCCACGTCTTCGTGAGCGTGGATGCCGTTCGGCGGCCCCTGCAGCAGCCCTACCAAGGACCCTACCGCGTCCTAAGACGGACCAGAAAGACTGTCACGATCGACAAACATGGTTCTCAGGACGCGGTCTCCATAGACAGGGTCAAGCCGGCGTACCTGCTGGCCCCAGACCAGGCGCCCCATCTCTCCGTCGCTGAAACAACACCGTCTGCACCAGTCCGCACCAGGAAGATATCGTTCCTTCTATGAAGTCACTGGGGGGAATATCTGTAGCAGTCACCGCTCGAATTGCGTGTTCCTTCCCCTCAGTGACACATAAGAAAATGGTGCACTGCATAGAAGACTTTAAAATTGTGTTTTCATGTTCATCGTTAGTACTTGTCTCTGTCCGCGTCGTGTCTTCAATGCTTATCTTTCTTGTACTCGTTTACCTTTGACTGTCCGTCTATGTCCTTTTGTTGTCCACCGTTACACATTGTTATACACATACACCAACACTTAAATGTTAACCTACACAAACAACATTCACACAAACGCATACCCACACAAACACCTTTTCCTTGTGTTATGTTGCTCTCAATGACTTGATGTATTTTTGTCCAATAAAGTAACCCTGGCGGATATGACTTTATCCGTGAACCAATTAGCACTTAGAACACTCGCTACCACCAACAACCTGGCGTTGAAGTCTCCGAGATAAACCATACCCCGCAACCGTAGGAGGTGGAAGAGCTGCAAGATGGAGCCGAGCAGGGGCAGAGTACACGTTACAAATCTGAAGGACGCCGCCCCCAAGCGTGACTTCAAAGAGTTGGAAGTTCATGTCAGGATCCGTAGAGGTGCGGAGCAGGCGGTGTGGTATGGAACAATGGACATAAGTTAGGAGACCATTCCTTACCATATGGACGTATGGAACGTAGCCTTTTTTTTTTTTTTTTTTTTTTTTTTACAGCAAAGGAGACAGCTCAAGGGCACAAAAAAGTAAACATTAATAAAAAAAAGCCCGCTACTCGCTGCTCCTAAAAAGAATCCAAAGAGGTGGCCGAAAGAGAGGTCAGTTTCGGGAGGAGAGGTGTCCTGATACCCTCCTCTTGAAAGAGTTCAAGTCGTAGGCAGGAGGAAATACAGATGAAGGAAGATTGTTCCAGAGTTTACCAGCGTGAGGGATGAAAGAGTGAAGATGCTGGTTAACTCTTGCATAAGGGGTTTGGACAGTATAGGGATGAGCATGAGTAGAAAGTCGAGTGCAGCGGGGCCGCGGGAGGGGGGGAGGCATGCAGTTAGCAAGTTCAGAAGAGCAGTCAGCGTGGAAATATCGATAGAAGATAGAAAGAGAGGCAACATTGCGGCGGAATTTAAGAGGTAGAAGACTATCAGTATGAGGAGGAGAGCTGATGAGACGAAGAGCCTTGGCCTCCACTCTGTCCAGAAGAGCTGTGAGTGGAGCCCCCACACATGAGATGCATACTCCATACGAGGGCGGACAAGGCCCCTGTATATGGACAGCAACTGTGCAGGGGAGAAGAACTGGCGGAGACGGTACAGAACGCCCAGCCTCGAGGAAGCTGATTTAGTAAGAGATGAGATATGAAGTTTCCAGTTGAGATTTTGAGTTAAGGATAGACCGAGGATGTTTAGTGTTGAGGAAGGTGATAGCTGGGTGTTGTCAAAGAATAGAGGATAGTTGTTTGTAAGATTGTGTCGAGTGGATAGGTGGAGAAACTGTGTTTTTGAGGCGTTGAAGGACACCAGGTTCTTCTTGCCCCAATTGGAAATAATAGTAAGGTCTGAGGCTAAGCGTTCTGCAGCCTCCAGCCTTGAGTCGTTAAGTTCCTGAAGGGTGGGTCTTCTATTAAAAGAAGTTGAATAATGCAGAGTGGAATCATCGGCGTAGGAATGGATAGGACAGTTCGTTTTGGAAAGAAGATCATCAATGAACAACAGAAAAAGAGTGGGAGATAGGACAGAACCCTGTGGGACACCACTGTTAATAGATTTAGGGGAAGAACAGTGACCGTCTTCCACGGCAGAAATAGAACGGTCAGAAAGGAAACTGGAGATAAAGGTACAGAGAGAAGGATAGAAACCGTAGGAGGGTAGTTTAGAAAGCAAAGATTTGTGCCAGACCCTATCAAAAGCTTTTGAGAGCCTGTGAGAGAAGGAGCTTCCCCAAGATCTAAAGAAAGGGAGGTCAACTCAAGGTCGTCTCAAAACTCGTCCCATTCCGCGCATCCTCTCGAGGCTCCTCCCTCTGACCAAGTGACGTAGCACATGGTATAAATAAAAGTTGACCGAACAGGCAACCCCTCCAGTCACATTCACACCGCAGCAAGTGAAGGGACCTGGCCTCTCTCTCTCTCTCTCTCTCTCTCTCTCTCTCTCTCTCTCTCTCTCTCTCTCTCTCTCTCTGTGCCCCACTATACTTGTGCATGTGTGTGTGTGTGTGTGTGTGTGTGTGTGTGTGTGTGTGTGTGTGTGTTGGTGTACTTGTGTGTGTGCATACTTGTTGGTATGTATGTGTGTGTATACCTGTGTATGTGCTAGTGAGCGGGTGGGTAGGTCTCCTACCTCACTTTAGGAGCCGATTAGTGAGTAACTCTGTCCACATTTGCACTGGGATGTGACTTAATTAGCTAGGAGTGGTTATCAGTCAGGTGGGTGGATGTTGACCTTGACTAAAGATCATCCCTCAGGTGGATGGGGCAAGTGTGGTACATATAGACAGATATATGGATGGATAACTGAATAAATACAGATAGATGGATAGATAGATACATGAATATAGGTATATATTATGTAATAGCTTGTATAATGCTTGTACATACTGAAGAAAAGTACAAGAGCAAATAAAATTCTTCCAAAGCACATTTATGCCTTTATATCCTGCACTAATAAATCTGTAAAATATACGGGATTTATTGGAAAACTACCAAGAACTTCAGTATGTAAGGTTCTATTAATCTCTGGCTAAGATGCTACATGCATAATATATGAAACTACAAAATAGTACTACACATATGCAAAATATTGTTAATGATTCCTCTTCATTTTACCTTCATTATGACACACACACACAGACACACACATACACTGTTACAGTAGTTGTAATTATATCAGTATATTATTATTATTGTTACATATCACCATGGATTAGGAATGCAGGTATAGTGGAAAAAAAACACTTCAGAGAGAGAGATCACGCCACCTCTGTAGGAATGTCATCTGTCAGTGTTTACCGTCTCAGTATATATACGAAGCATTTCACCAAGCTTAGAGGTCACCTTGACATACGTGACCAATTGTAACTTCATTATTTTCCAATCTGTAATTCGTCACTCCTTCGAGAGAGCTCGTCCGACACACACCTATCGTCTCGTCTCTCTCACCACGCTACGCTGTATCTTAGGTTAAGAATAAATTTTCTTCTAAGACAGCAAGTGTTTTCCCTTCACGCCCATAAGTCCCCGTAATCAAGTGTTACACCGTTACATTATTTGGTGGGAGCCGGTCCCCACCGCGCCCGAAGCCTTCGCTACCTCGTTATCCTACAAGAGCTCCAAGCCGCGAGAACTCACCGACATAAGGGGACGGCGTGGGGAGAAGGAGTCAAAATCCCTGCTACAGGCCTACGCACTTCTATAAGCTCTCTACAGGCGTCAAGTCACAAGCAGCAGAACTACGAGCTCTCTGCAGGCCAACGCAGCCGACAGGGGTCCACGAGACCGCGAGCCGCCCGCAGAAGGAGGCCGCCCGGCAGCGCCCACAAGCAGCCATCAACACTGCAGCTGCCGGGAACTTCGCCCACAACTCTTCCGGTGGACAGTCAACCAGGGCAAACGCGGACATCTCCCGGTGACTGCAAGCAGTTACCACCACCGTTACTACAAGGCGCCTTCTCCAGAGGTTACACACCCAGGTCGCCATATCAACAACCGCTGCCCCCACAACTCTCAAAATAACAAGAGCACCGCAGCCGTCCTACGTCTGGCAGCAGTGTTCCGGCACCCGCCCTGCCACACAGACCAGCCCGACTACATCGTCAGCAGTTTCCCTCCGCCCTCACGATTCACCTCTCGACGCCTTTCCTGCCGCAGCCAAGGTTTGCCAACGCAACTCCAAATCTCCAGGTACCCCAAAAGCGACGACATCCTTCGTCACCAGCTCTACATCAGCTGAATATTCTTGGTATTGTACCTGTTGTTCCAATTTTTCACAAGTGCAAACTAAGCTAAATTGCATCAGAGGCGCGACTCTTTTATTTATGTGTATCTAACACTGTTAATCAGTCATAATTGTGAGAGTAACGATCATTCGCATACGATATTGATCCTTCTTGTTGTCTGTTATCGGTAAACTGCGTTTTCCCTACTGTAATTCAACCTTCCCTCAGTGTGCCCTTGCTCCGTTTTCTCTTCGCCGTCGGGAGAAAACCGCACTTTAAAGGCATACTCACTTGTTTATCCTAACCAAATAACCGCTTCGTTATTGGTGCATTATTTCATATAACCATAACATTATAGCATTACATTATAACATGACATTCTAACCTTAATATTCTATTACGTCTAACAGCTACCTTGCTAGCCATCCCTTCTTGTTTTTAGGGGTACGGCGCAAATATTAAATCAGACGCGTTACATTAATAATTACAGCTATTAAAATATGATCATATATTGTAGCTGTTTTAAGCAATATCATGAACAAAGAGACCCTCGCTAAGCTCGGCGACACCTTTAAGCAGTTAACACATACCTCAGGTGAAGAGAAAGTGGAACATGGATCAAACACCGATGAACTTAATATTGTAGAATTACGTTCAGGTACTCAGTATTCCTCAATTCCAGGAAGCAGGGACCCTTTACCTCCGGGTTCTTCGGTATACTTAACCCCCACTCAACCGATCACAATGCCTACCAATCCACCTCCCCCCCCCCTCCACTGATTCGGGTCATTCCAACTCACTACGGCATTCGACAGTTCTCCGGCAGCGAGTCTGACTATTTGGCGAGACAGTTCCTAGATCTATGTGAGTCTGCCATCGTAAATTTCTCCATTACGAAAGATCATGATAAAATTGCATTTATTCGGTCCCGGTTACTACCAAGCTCTCGGGCACTAAATTTGATGCAGTCCTCAGCGTTCGCTTCGGAGGACATTGGAGTACAATATGAGATTTTTAAATGGAATTTCATAAAAATCTTCGGAGGCGGGAGTAAACCAAGCCGATTTGGGAAGCCATGACTGAGGCAAATCAGCTGGCGGTTGTCTGTGTCAAAAGTCTAGAAGACGTGCAATGGCTCGTAGGGGGCAGTATGCAAAAACAACAGGTGGAGACAGTCTTTGAGTTGCTTTTTTACTTATTTCATATTTCAGAGAAGAACCGCCGTACTGCTCTTCCCTTGACCTTCAAACCGGGCGGGAAGTTGGTTGACTTCGTCTCAGAGTTAGAAGTCAAGGTTCTAGAACACACTCACAATCAACCCCTAGCAACAGCCGCAACACTGCAGGCACAAAGTAAGGCATCTCTCACCTGTAGTTTTTGCAAACAGTCCGGACATTCCGAGAATACTTGCTTCTCGAAACGTAGGACTCAACACACTCAAGACAGGGATCTGATAGGAGATCTGGGGAATACAGAGGTGGGCATCACTCATCACACAGGTACCCTAGGCCAAACCATCAGCGGAAGGCTGCCTTTTGCAATGTCCACGGGAATTGTTTTCATGATACAGAGAGTTGTTATGCAATATATAAGGCCAAGGAGGAACAGAAGAACAACTCCTCGGCGGACAGTAAACCAAACCCCTCCTCTTCTCAGAATAAAAAGGCATGACTTCGTGACAGCCCCAAGGCATACATCCAAGTATCCCATAAGGGCGATGCTAATTGGGAGCAACTTGACTCAGTCATTGCCGCCTTGGGACGGACGAGCATAATTGCCCTCCCTTGCAAGGCGGGCAAAATTTCACTCACCTTAGCGGTAGAAACAGGTGCGACAGTCAATGTAATCTCAGACTCCGCTTACAGGTCACTGACACGGCAGGCGAGAGGGGGAAATTGGCCGCTCCAAGAGAACGACCTGAATGTGATAGGCGTGACGGGCACCACTTTGGGAATCCTTGGGCGAGTACCACTAACATTCAGCTTACATGAAAAGGTATGTCTCTTTCGAGATTTCGTTTATGTATCTAGCAGGTTTGCTTTACCTGTAGATGGGATCTTAGGATTAAACGCCATGAAAGACCTGCACATAACCATAAACCCTGAAAGCAACGCGATCATGTATCAAGGACGACGCATACAGGGGATGGTAAATCCATCGACTATGTCACCAGTAATCCCGCCCTCAGAGGGGAAAATGACCAACCCACCACAGACTCAGGGTCTGCCACCGCCCAAGTGTCACCTCTTACGGTCAAACCACACGAAAACATTACAGATTTGTGGCGGACAGTAACGGCACTCGTAGAAGGTCCTCAAGTAGTTCCGGATCATGCTGCAAAACTTGTTAAAATTCGGTTACCTAACGCCCCTCCGACGGGCAGTGATGTGTGTATCGACGGAGCACCACACATACACCGGGTGACGGTGGAGGTAACTCTCGCGACAGTCAAGGAGGGAGGTATGGCAGAGGCATTGGTACTAAACACGTCAGGATCCCCTGTATCCTTAAAACACAGTGTTAGATTATGCCAGTGTCTAGTGTATGGGAAAAATGTAGCCCCGGAACCAGCTGAATACCCTTCAGCCCGTCTCCGGCATAACCTCGGCGTGTCAGGATTCTCACAAACAAGACACAGCTAATTTAGAGGCATTCCTAAAAGTTGCACACTATTCCGAAATTAAGCCTACCTTAGTCCAGCTGCTGGAACAATATAGGGGGGCGCTTGCTCTTCCAGGCGAGCCGCTTGGAGTTACGCAGTGTGCTGAACACCACATTAAGTTAAAACCCAATACCAATCCTGTATATATATATATAAATGCATACAAACTCCCCCACAGTCAGAGGGAAGTAGTGCAGCAACTTATATCTGATATGTTAGAACAAGGTGTCATCAAAGAATCGAACTCACCGTGGAATTCACCCTTGTTTCTGGTTCCAAAGAAAGACGGTTCTTACCGTCCTGTGATTGATTTCCGGAGTGTGAACAACGCGACCGTGGATGCTCATTTTCCGCTCCCCGTTCTTAGAGATCTTCTGATGTCTCGGTAGAGGAAATAAAGTCTTTACGAGTCTAGATCTGGTCAGTGGCTACTGGCAACTGCCTATGGCCCCCGAGTCCCGTGAAATAACGGCTTTCAGCACGCCTCATGGCCACTATGAGTGGACGAGGATGCCGTTCGGGCTCAAAGGAGCTCCCTTGACCTTCCAAAGGATAATGAACAGTATTTTTGGGCACTTGCTTACATCATCATAGCAAGTAAAGACGTGCATGCACACATGGAAACACTAAAAGTAGTCCTACACAGACTTCAAGAGGTAGGATTAAAGCTCAAACTCACCAAATGTGAATTCTTAAAGCCTCGGATCAAGTTCTTGGGGCATGTCGTGGACGAATTCGGCATCCACACAGTGGACGACAAAATAAAAGCTATTGCCGAGTTCCCTCAACCAACGTCTACAGACAAGGTACGGTCTTTCTTGGGAGTCGCAGGTTATTACAGGCCTTTCATAAAGGACTTCGCAGCACGCGCGAGTCCCCTAACCCATCTATTAAAGAAAGACGTACCATTTCAGTGGCTCCCAGCTCAACAAACGAGCTTTGAGGATTTAAAGAAAGCGCTTACACAGGCTCCGGTCCTTGTCTTTTCGGATTTCAAGGACCCCTTTCAGCTTTGTACCGACGCTTTGGCCAATGGACTAGGAGCCGCTCTTATCCAAACAGATAGGTCCGGCAAAAAGCATATAATAGCGTTCGCCAGTCGAGTACTAACAGCTCCGGAAAAGAACTATTCTGTTACCCACCTAGAGGCTCTTGCGATTGTGTGGGCTCTGAAGCATTTTCGAGACATAGTGATGGGGTACAAAATTGTGGTGTACACGGACCACGCGGCCATCACTGATCTTTTCAAAGGAAAAAACCTACACTGTCGTGTGGCAAGATGGTTCTTAACGATCCAAGCATACAATCCGCAGATAAAATATATCACCGGGAAAACAAATGTGGTCGCAGATGCCTTATCGCGAAATATTCCAATAGGCGCGATTACCACCCCAGAGGTCATCCACAACTTAACTTCACCTGAGCTACACACTGCTTAGCGAGACCACCCAGAGTGGAAGAGGTTAATTTACGCCCTAGAGTCGGGAGACGAAACAAACCTTCCAGAATTGCCAGTTCCCTTTTCACAGTTTTTCCTATCAGAGGACAACCTCCTTTGTAGGTCATGGCCAACCAAACCAGTACCTATAGAACAACTGGTCATCCCAGACAAATACGTCCCCGTGACGCTTAAGCTTGTTCATGACACACCCATTGCGGGTCACCCAGGAAGGAACTGGCCCACATTACGGGTTGATGTAGAAAAATATGTCGCACAATACGTCGTTTGTGCTAAGCACAAGGGGTCCGTAAAAGGGCCAGCCCCTATGTTGCAATACCCAGTACCAGAGGCGCCATGGGATGTTGTAAATATATACTTATTACAGCTTCCCCAGAGCCAACATGCTACTTATTAGTGTGCGTCGACCAGTTCTCTAGGTTTCTAGTTCTAGCGCCTCTCAAGGACAAGACAGCCACACGCGTGGCACATGCCCTCGTGACTCACGTGTTCTGTCCACATTCGTCTCCGAATTCTTTTGAGTGACAATGGCACCGAGTTTAGGAACACAGTATTGAGCGAAATATGCGCTCAGTTTAACATCACGCAATCCTTCATCACAGCTTACCACCCAGCTGCTGATGAGTTGGCGGAGAGGGCTGATCGGAAAATCTTACAGGTCCTCAGGCCTATCGTGAACGATCTCCACGATAACTGGGAGGATTGGCTATCGCACATAGCCACTTCCATAAATACGTCGGTAAACGACTCTACGGGGAAGTCTCCCTACTACATCTTATATGGGGTGGAGAAACGTCTTCCGCACGACTTCCTAACAAAACCACACCAACCTTTCTACAACATTGATAAGTACGCGCAACAGCAGATGCATATGTTTTCCAAGATACACTCAGAGGTTAGGAGTACGTTACAGGCTACAAAGGGTGAAATGGTGTCAAAGCAACACAAAAAGGTCGTCCCGGTGGAGATAAAAGGGGGTGACACAGTCATGATTAAGCAAGCGGAAAGGAGTTCAAAACTGGGGGCTAAATTTGTTACGTTGTTGCCTATTGCGCCGGTAGGCATCTTCCCGGTGGGGCCTGATGGTCGGCCCAAGGCTTCTTCCAGGTGGGGCCTGATGGTCGGCCCAGCCCGTTCTGGCGCAGGCGAGTGTTTATAGTGGCGCCATCTTGCATTGGCTCATACTGCCCCTCGGAAATCGTTCTTGATTCGCTTGGACGTCTTCCTCTAAAGTCCGGGTTGATGAGTGGTCTTCAGGACAGCATGTGGGTAGTTTTAAGCCACTCGGCGGTGACTGAAAAATCCGAGTGGTAGCGTGGGGATTCGAACCCGCGTCGTCCATCACGCTGTGAATGTGGGCCCAGTACGCTACCAGTTCGGCCACCGCCTACCCTAGTTGTTCGGAATGTCAGGGGAAATAGGTTCGAGGTTCTTGAGTCAAATAGTGGAGTCAGTCTAGAAGTTCACAGTTATCGTCTGAAAGTAATTTCCTCACCCTTGGACCTTGATATTGGTAATTCCCCTTCAGAGTCAAATGTTCAACATGATAATACCCCCACCCATAGCTATAACTTAAGACCACGAGTTTAAATACTTCATTCCCACCACTTTCAGATCATGATGTTGCATTTTCTGATCATCTTGTACCTCGGCTCCCTACTTGCAACGACACCTATCCACTTGAAGCCTGGCGCCCTCACGGCACACATAGGGGAGGTCTTCCTCATAGAAGATGTGCTCCTCGTAGAATATCCATATACTTCCTTGACCAACACCACTGATACAATCAGGATAGTTTCAGAAAAACTACTCAGCATGGCAGACGCCATACGGGCAACCAAGGTAGGGAAGCAAAGGCACCTTCTAGTACTAACTCTCTGGATCTTTTTCAACTACTGGAGGATAGGATTCTGTTCTTACGGGGAAAGGTTGATGAAGTAGACAGCGACTATAGCTTTCACTCAGTTCACTCTCGGGTAAAGAGGGGGTTGCTCAACATCGTTGGGTCCGCCTCAAAATTCCTATTCGGTACGGCAACCGACGAGGACGTGCGCGATTTGTGGGACCACTACGATCGTGTACTTTCGATCGTGAGTAATCAACGCCAATTGTAGAAAACTTGCGCGATTGCATACTCACATTGAGGAACTGCTAGAACAAACAAATAAGATGGTATAAGTTATCAACATGGTTGTCAAGCAGATCGACCAGGTGAATCAGTTTCTCCTCCTGGATCAGGCCTTGCATGTACTGGAAAACGTCATTAACTCTGTCGCAACGGCAAATCAGCAGGTTATTAGCAACATGGTAGATGCGGCGCACGGTAGAGTCACACCTGCCTTGTTCCCTCTACACGATTTGAGAATGACCATCCATATCGGGTATCAAAATTATAGTCTCAAGCCTTTGTTCAACACAGTCATGAGTCAATATTTTTACCCCTTGATTGAGTCCAGCCTCACGCCAGATGCCATAATCATTCATGTTCCGTTTCAGACGGCGGACGTGTTTGAGGCCCATGAAATTGTTCCATTTCCCTTCTCCGCTAAGGACAGTGTGTTAGCCCTGGACACGACTCCGTCTCTTGTCTTAATCGCGAAGGATTCCGCTCTGTATTCAACGGGTAGCTACTCCCTCTTGCAATATTGCAAGGAGACGGTCTTCAGGCGCTTCTATTGCTCTGCGTCTCTTTTTGCCTTCCTACCGGTTCGGGGAGGAGTGTGCGAGATCGCCCTCACCCATACATGCAACTACCCCCAACACCTGTTTTCCATAAGAACTTTCAGGGTCTACATTATCTCTATTTTCCTCAGTCCTTCTATGTATCAGTAATCTGCCCGGAGGGTACCACTTATCAACGGGTTACTGGTCACTATGCCATAGCGGACGCATGCTATATTCGCTCCACTAACATAACAACGTACCCGTCCCGGATCCGTCTGGTTTTCACTGCCAATATTTCCCATCGAGTGTTTCCTTTGCGGCCTCTCGATAACATTCAGTTCTCCAGCATCTCTGATGTGACTAATTCCCTTCATTAATTGTATTTTGCAAACGAAACAGAGTTTGCAGAATCCCTGGAGGAAACGTTGCCTGAATACTTGCACCTCACTTACTTGTACCCTGGAATTTTTGTGCCAATGTTTATGATATTCGTCAGTTTCGTCGTCGTGTGCTACCTTCTTAGGAGGAACTCTGTCCTGCGCGATTATTTGGTTGTTCAGACAAGGCGACAGGATGCAAGGAAGCCACTGGTTAGGTAGTTTTTTTTTCTTTTTTCTCACGCAAGTAAAACGCAAGAAATGTGTCATTCTCCTGCTCCTGTACCTTAACATTGTACTATGTTTCCCGCCTTTTGTTATTCTTATTATTATTTTTTGGAAGCTGGATGAGCATTTCATGTTCTGTAACTATGCCACTTGTCAACTACAGATACTTGTGTCTTTATGTTTATCCATTGAGAGATTTTTTCTATGATTTATGTCGCACCCGCTGGTGTTACCTCTCATTATTTATGTCATTACTACACGAATATTCCTGCTTAGCCATTGTTTTAATATACTTGTGCCATAAGCAGTCTGCTCAACATGTTCACCCTATGTCGGGTCAACTACTAATTAGATTTTTTTTGGATGTCGCGAGGTCACGATTCGTTAGGTGACCGAGCACTGTTATAGTAGTTGTAATTATATCAGTGTATTATTATTATTGTTACATATCACCATGGATTAGGAATGCAGGTATAGTGGAAAAAAAACACTTCAGAGAGAGAGATCACGCCACCTCTGTAGGAATGTCATCTGTCAGTGTTTACCGTCTCAGTATGTATACGAAGCATTTCACCAAGCTTAGAGGTCACCTTGACATACGTGACCAATTGTAGCTTCATTATTTTCCAATCTGTAACTCGTCACTCCTTCGAGAGAGCTCGTCCGACACACACCTATCGTATCGTCTTGCTCACCACGCTACGCTGTATCTTAGGTTAAGAATACATTTTCTTCTAAGACAGCAAGTGTTTTCCTTTCACGCCCACAAGTCCCCGCAACCAAGCGTTACACCGTTACAACACACACACACAGAAACACACACACACACACACACACACACACACACACGGAGAGAGAGAGAGAGAGAGAGAGAGAGAGAGAGAGAGAGAGAGAGAGAGAGAGAGAGAGAGAGAGAGAACTTACCGGAGCGAATGGGAGAGAGGGACTAAGGGGGTTGCCGGATTGCTCAGGTTACTTTATACCCGTGGAGGGAGAGGGAGAGAGCGAGAGGAGGCTCCTCCCACTGACCAACTGACGTCACCTATAATCTGCGCCTAAGTTGACCTTCCATTTATTTAGACCTTGAGCTTGCCCAGCGGGAAGCGGCCGACCTTGAAATGCTTCCTGGAGCAAAGTAAAGCTCGGATAATGCCGAAAAACATAGGCCTTGAGTTGTGCAAGCTTGGCGTAGTTAGTGATGCCACAAACATTCCAGGAGATTACCCCAAGATAATCAAGAGCGAAACTGAACCTTTGAGCGGGGAGACCGGTGAGCGGAGGCAGACGAGCGACGTGAGGGTGACGGGCCAGGAGCAGGAGGCGACTCGTATAGCTTCTCGAGTCGAGAGACGACGGTGTCCATTTTTTCAGTGAGTGTGGCGACTGCGGAGACGACGGCCTGCTGAGCTTCAACCACGGTCGAGAGCTGGGAGGCAGTAGCTGTATGGCCGGTAACCAATCCGTCAATCCTGGGGTCAAGGGCGGCGAAACGATCCTCAAGAGCAGTGCATCGCACCAGGAGGGAAGCAACGGTCTTACGAAGAACCAGGTCCTGTGGAGAAGCAGAGTCAGTGGGAGGAGCAGACTGGTTATATAGATGGCGGCGGCGGAGGAGGTGGTGACGCTGTCGAGGAGGCATGAGACTGGGCCTGGCGTCGAGCACAGCTGTGCCACACGTTAACCCCCGGCTGGAGGCAGCGTGGGCACTTCCAGCGAGACGCGTCCTTATGAGGTAGGAGCTCGGAGGAAGTGGAAGCAGCTTTACGAGAATACTCACTCCTGACGGGGCACGGCCTTGAGTCGTGATCGGCAGCACACCAGGCACACTTCGGTGAGGCAGAGCAATACCTGGAGATGTGACCAACACCCCAGCACCTGTAACACCAAGGCTGGTCATTGTGGAGTTTACGCACCTCACAGGGAGGAAGACATGGAAGGAAATCGAAGGCGATAGTGGGTGGAGGCGGGTCTGGCAGGCTCCACACGACGACAATCCGGTTAATGGGTGAGCCATCCTGGAAGAAGCGTCTGGCAGAGTACACGCCAAGGTAACCCTCAGCAAGGCGCGGGTCCACGTCAACCGGAACACGGGTGAGGATGTAGCTCGGGTATTTACGAGGCCTCTCGGGTGAGTCCTGAGGAATGAGTGGCAAAGACAGAAACTCACCAGCCTTGGCTCGCTCGATGATGTCCATTCGCTGCCTCGAGATGTAGACAAACCTTGAGGTGACGGCAGCCATCTTGACCTCGGCCATATCCCGCTGAAGTTGGAAGGCCTTGTTAACTTCGGACAACCATCGCAGCTTCGTGTCGGTAGACGGGTACCCGGTAAAGGAGAGCTTGACGTAGGTGCCTCTGGGGGCAAAACCTGGGAGGTTAGCGGAAGGCCGGGAGGCGGCAGAGGTAGCAGCACCGAGAGGAGGCAGAGTTGGCACGGAAACAGTCTCGTCACCCGCCGGGGAAGCACTCTTGGCAGTTTTGGCCGCTGGACGCAGGCAGCCCTCAGTGGCTGGGTCGAGTGAATCATCAGCAATGGCCGTTTGGGGGCGGGAAGTTTCCCAGGTTGACGAGCGGATGACGGAAGAGGGGAGTCGTGCTTCGGCAGCTCGGGCCAGTGCTTCACCGTAGGCGAGTCGTCGCCGTCAGACATGACCAGGTCATCCTCCAGGGAAGAACCAGCCCCCGACCCAGAGTACTCCATCGAGGCAGGCAGGGCCTCGATGGGAAGGCAAACACGCACAGCAACAAGGGCTTGCTTGTACAGGCACCGACTCCAGCAGACGTTAGCCGAGTGAGCAGTAGTAGATATAATATTGCCATAGCCGATTGATTTGGCGGGGCAAGGGAGCGTTTGGCGGGGCGGAAAAGACATCCGTAGTGGTCTATGCCATAGCCGATTGATTTGGCGGGGCAAGGGAGCGTGGGGCGGGGCGGAAAAGACATCCGTAGTGGCCCATGCCATAGTCGATTGATTTGGCGGGGCAAGGGAGCGTGGGGCGGGACAGAGAGTGGCGGGGCGTGGGGCGGGTCAGAGAGTGGCGGGGCGTGGGGCGGGACGGAGAGTGGCGGGGCGGAAAGAAATCGGTAGTGGCCCATGCCATAGCGGATTGTTTTGGCGGGGCGAGGGAGCGTGGGGCGGAACAGAGAGGGAGCAGGGATGTGCTGTGCTGCGGTTGGTGGGAGGTGACGAGTCTGGGAGCGGCGAGACATGGGCTGCGCCATGCCTCGTTCTGTCTTAGAGGGAGCGTGTGGGGTGAAGTAGTGACGCCATGCTGAGATGCTATACTTAACAGTTACGCCTTTGTTACGCTTTGCACACACACACACACACACACACACACACACACACACACACACACACACACACACATGGTAAATAAGAGTTTGAGATTAATAAAGTACACAAAGTTATGTTGTGTACATTAAAACTTTGTCTTTGAGAAAGAAAGTATAGTAACTGTATCTTTTTATTTTTGGGGAGATGATGTATAAGTTACCACACACATGTTAAGCATAGAGTTTGAGGATAAGCATATACGTTAAGCACACAAAAACACAAAGTTATGTTGCGTATCCCTCTAACTTCTACCAGATTGGGCTGGTGAAGGCTTCGTCAGTTGGATCAATAGAGTTGACTGGCGAAGGCGAACACTTCGTCATCATCACTTGTCCAAGCTTGGGATTCCTGGTCTGCGACAGGAGGTCGTAATTTACTGATCAGTTTTTTCCTCCTAATAGGAGGAGGTTGGGAATGCGTTGGGGTGGGTTGTTGGGGTGTCTTCTTTACCGTGGATGATGACGTGGATGCTGATCCCCGCGGGGTAACTTTTACTCTCTCTGTTGACGGTCCCTGACGTGGCAGCCGGGGATTCGGTTGCAGTGACTGTGGGTTCGGCTGCAGTGACTGTGGGTTCGGTTGTGGGTTCGGTTGCAGTGGTTGTATGTAACAGGCTTGTCGGGGGGCGTTTAAAGGGTGTTGATTAAGACTTCAGCTTCCTTAAGGCGAATTATATTCGTAGCCTTTATGTACAAGAAGCGTCGGAGCGAGAGCGACTGTCGTTGTGTGTCAGTCGGACTTTCGTGAAGGAGTGACGAGTTACAGGTTGGAAAATAATTGTTACAATTGGTCATGTACGTCAAGGTGACCTCTGCGCACCATCGGCGTGCGAAGTATACAAAACTGAGACGGTAAACACTGACGGACGACATTCCTATAAGGTGGCGTGATCTATCTGTCGTGGGTTTTTTCCATTGACAATTGTATGCCTAATTCGTGGTGATATTAAATAATAATAATAATACATTGATATCCTACTATAACACTGCTCGGTCACCTACCAGTGATCGCGACCTCGCGATATACACAAATCTAAATAGCAGTCTAGTTACCATGAACATACACAGTAGGAGTTTGTCAAGCAGACTGCCTATGATACAATTACATTAAAACACTGGCTATGTAAGAACAGATGCGGAGTTAAATTATAAATAGTGAGAGGTAAACCACAACGTGTGTGACATGAAACATAAGAAACCTCTCAAAAGATAAATATAAGGACACATGTATAAGAAGCTATCAACTGGCATAGTTACAGACAATGAAACGTTGATCTAGCTCCTAAAAAAAATACAGTAGTGAAACACAGTACAATGTTAAGTATAGGAGCAGCCAGGTTTCTGTCCCCTGACTTGTCTGAGAAAAGGAAAAACTACCTTGCCAGTGGCCTCCCTGCATCCAGTCGCCGTGTCTGCACAAACAAATAATCGTGCAGGACAGAGTTCCTCCTAATAAGGTAGCACATGACGACGAGACTGACGAACATCAGAAACATTGGTACAAAAAATCCAGGGTACAGGTAGGGCAAATAATCAGGCAGCGTTTCCTCCAGGGTTTCCGCAAACTCTGTTTTGTTTGCGAAAGACAATGAATTAAGGGAATTAGTCACATACGAGATACTGGAGAAGTGAATGTCATCGAAAGACCGTAGAGGAAACACTTGATGGGAAATATTGGCCGTGAAAACCAGACGGATCCGGGACGGGTACGTTGTTATGTTAGTGGAGCGGATATAGCATGCATCCGCTATGGCATAGTGACCAGTAACCCGTTGATAAGTAGGGAAATAAAAATAATGCAGACCCTGACCGTCTCCTTGCAATACTGCAAGAGTGAGTAGCTACCCGTTGAATACAGAGCGAAATCCTTCGCGATTAGAACAAGAGACGGGGACGTGTCCAGGGCTAACACACTGTCCTTTGCTGAATAAGGGAACGGGACAATTTCATGTGCCTCAAACACGTCCGCCGCCTGAAATGGAACATGAATGATTATGGCATCGGGGGTGAGGCTGGACTCAATCAAGGGGAAAAAATATTGACTCATGTCTGGGGTGAATAAAGGCGTTAGGCTATAATTTTGATACCCGATCTGGACAGTCGTTCTCAAATCGTGTGGAGGGAACAAGGCAGGTGTGACTCTACCGTGCGCTGCATCAACCATGTTGCTAATAACCTACTGATTTGCCGTTGCGACGGAGTTAATGACGTTTTCCAATACATGCAAGGCCTGATCTAGGAGGAGAAACTGATTCACCTGGTCGATCTGTTTGACAACTATGTTGATAACCTCTATCATCATATTTGTCTGCTCTAGCAGTTCCTCAATGTTAGTATGCAATCGCGCAAGTGTTCTACAATTGGCGTTGATCACCCTGCGATTTCGAGCAGCAAAGGAAAGTACATGAGCGTAGTGGTCCCGCAAATCGCGAACGTCCTCGTCGGTAGCCGTACCGAAAAGGAACTTTGAGGCGGACCCAACGATGTTGAGCAACCCCCTCTTTACCCGAGAGTGAACTGAGTGAAAACTATAATTCATGTCTACCTCATCAACTTTTCCCCGTAAGAACATAATCCTATCTTCCAGTAGTTGAAAAAGAGTCAGAGTTGGTACTAGAAGGTGCCTTTGATTCCCTAGTCATGGTAGCCCGTATGGCGTCTGTCATAACGAGTAGTTTTTCCGAGACTATCCTGATTGTGTCAGTTGTGTTGGTCAAGGAAGTATATGGATATTTTACGAGGAGCACATCTTCTATGAGGAAGACCTCTCCTATGTGTGCCGTGAGGGCACCAGGCTTCAGGTGGATGGGCATTGTTGCAAGCAAGGAGCCGAGGGACAACAAGATGGTCAGAAAACGCAACATCATGATCTGAAAGTGGTGGCAATGAAATATTTAAACCCGTGGTCTTAAGTTATAGCTATGGGTGTTGGGATTATCTTGTTGAACATTTGACTCTGAGGGGGAAGTACCAATATCAAGGTCCAAAGGTGAGGGAATTACTTTCAGACGATCACTGTGAACTTCTAGACTGACTCTACTATTCGACTCGAGAACCTCGAACCGATTTCCCCTGACATTCCGAACAACTCGGTAAGGACCCACAAATTTAGCAACCAGTTTCTAACTCCTTTCCGCTTGCTTAATCATGACAGTGTCACCCTCTTTTAAACTCACCGGGACGGCCTGTTTGTGTTGTTTTGGCATCATTTCAACCTTCGTATCTTTTAACGTACACCTAACTTCTGAATGTATCTTGGAAAACATATGCATCTGCTGTTGTGCGTACCTATCAGTGTTGTAGAGAGGTTGTTGTGGGATTGTTAGGAAGTCGTGCGGAAGACGTTTCTCCACCCCAAATAAGATGTAGTAGGGAGACTTTCCCGTAGAGTCGTTTACCGACGTATTTATGGAAGCCGCTATGTGCGATAGCCAATCCTCCCAGTTATCGTGGAGATCGTTCACAATAGGCCTGAGGACCTGTAAGATTATCCTATTAGCCCTCTCCGCCAACCTATTAGCACCTGGGTGGTAAGCTGTGATGAAGGATTGCGTGATGTTAAACTGAGCGCATATTTCGCTCAATACTGAGTTCCTAAACTCGGTGCCATTGTCACTCAAAAGAATTCGAGGAGACGAATGTGGACACAACACGTGAGTCACGAGGGCATGGGCCACGCGTGTGGCTGTCTTGTCCTTGAGAGGCGCTAGAACTAGAAACCTAGATAACTGGTCGACGCACACCAATAAGTAGCGCGAACCATGTTGGCTCTGGGGGAGCTGTAATAAGCCTATATTAACAACATCCCATGGCGCCTCTGGTACTGGGTATTGCCACATCGGTGCTGGCCCTTTGACGGACCCCTTCTGCTTAGCACAAACGACGCAATGTGCCACCTGTTTTTCTACATCAACCCGTAATGTGGGCCAGTAGAATTTTCGTCTGGTGACAGATAGCGTCTTGTCTCTTCCTGGGTGACCCGCAATGGGTGTGTTATGGACCAGCTTAAGCGTCACGGGGACGTATTTGTCTGGGATGACCAGTTGGTCTATAGGTACCGGTTTGGTTGGCCATGACCTACAAAGGAGGTTGTCCTCTGATAGGAAGAATTATTGTGAAAAGGGAACTGGCAATTCAGGAAGGTTTGATTCGTCTCCGGACTAGAGGGCGTAAATTAACCTCCTCCACACAGGGTGGTCTCGCTGAGCAGTGTGTAGCTCAGGTGAAGTGAAGTTGTGGATGACCTCTGGGGTGATAATCGCGCCTATCGGAATATTCCGAGATAAGGCATCTGCGACCACATTTGTTTTCCCGGTGATATATTTTATCTCCGGATTGTATGCTTGGATCGTTAAGAACCATCTTGCCAGACGACCGTGTAGGTTTTTTCCCTTGAAAAGATCAGTTATGGCCGCGTGGTCCGTATACACCACAATTATGTAACCCATCACTATGTCACGAAAATGCTTCAGAGCCCACACAATGGCAAGAGCCTCTAGGTGGGTAACAGAATAGTTCTTTTCCGGAGCTGTTAGTACTCGACTGGCGAACGCTATCACATGCTTTTTGCCGAACTTATCTGTTTGCATCAGAGCGGCTCCTAGTCCACTAGCCGAAGCGTCGGTACAAAGCTGGTTTGGTTGGCAGCGGTCCCCCCGCACCTGTGCCTTCGCTACCTCGTTCTCCTCCAAACCACGAGAACTCACCAACAAACTCCGGGGACAGGCGTAAAAAGGAAGGAAGGAGTCACAGTCCTGCCGTCCGCGGCAACGCACCAGCCGTCCGCGGCAACTCACCAGGCGCCAGCTACGAGCACCTCACCAGGCGCCGGCTACAAGCAACTCTACAGGCGTCCAGCCTACAAGCCCCGAGCACACCCGCAGCAACTCTACAGGCGTCCAGCCTACAAGCCCCGAGCACACCCACAGGCCTACGCAGCCGAAGGCGAGGGCCACAATCTACAAGCCGCTCCCCCACTTCAAGCCAGCACTGCTACGAGCACTGCAAGCCACTCCACGATACGGCAGAAGTATTCACACCAGCAATGAGGAGGCACGCCCCGCTGACCTTGGAACACCCCACATGCCCTTCGCTCCACAGCTGGTGGCAGCACCGCCGCTGCCGGGAGCATCGGCCCAAACCTCTTCCGGCAAACAGTCAGCAAGGGTACCCCCGGACATCTCCCGGTGACTGCAAGCTGTTACCACTACCGTTTCCTGCAAGGCGTCTTCTCAAGAGGTTACACACCCAAGTCGTCTTATCTACCACCGCGGCACATCTCTTAATATAACAAGAACGCCGCGGCCATCATCCGTCTGGCGGTAGTGTACCGGCACCCATCCGCTGGGTCAGCAGTTTTCAGCAGCCATTACGAGTCCTCCGATGTCCGCCCTTTCCCTCACCTCTCACCGCCGCAGTGGCCGCGGCCGAGGTTTCCTGACGCGCCTACAACGACTGCACGTGCCCCAGGGCATCACAAACCGTCGCCCTCTCCACTACATCAGCTGATTAATCTTGGTATTTGTGGATATTCCCTACTTGTCAAAATATGCCGACTCGGCTTATTTCTTTATTGTTCCGTGCAGGGGCACGAATTTTTTTATTTCTGTGTTCCTAACACTGTTAATCAGTCATAATTGTGAGAGTAGCGTTCATTCGCATACGATATTGATTCTTTCTTATTGTTTGCTAGCGAGTATAGTGAGTATAGTGTGAGTTCCCTGGTCAAAGTTAATCTTCATCAGTGTGCCCTGCCTCCGTTTTCTTTTCGCCGCTCGAGAGAAAACGTGAGCTTCAATGGTATACTCACTTAAAATACCACAGTGTTTATGAAGTTATTATACTTTATATACCCATAACATTATGGCATTCCATTATAACCTTAACTTCTATTACGTCTAACAAGCACCTTGCTAGCCATTCTTTCTTGCCTTTTTAGGGTTTCGGCGCAAACTATTAATTCATACACGTTCCGTTTATTGGTTAATATTTACAGCTATCAACATATGCTCCTATTTTGTAAACGATTTACACCATAGTATGAACAAAGACACTCTCGCTAAACTCGGCGACGTTTTTATGCATATAACACAGACAACAGACGAAGAGGGTACGGAACACGATACCACAACCGGTGAATTTACTAAGGTAATCTTATGTTCAGGCACTCATTATTTATCAATTACAGGTCGCAGAATTCGTTCACCCCCGGGTTCGTCTGAATACTTACAACCCACTCAAGGTTCAAGGACACCCTCACCATCATCCCCTCGCAACAGCCGCAGTATTGCAGGCTCAAAGTAAGGTCTCTCTCACCTGTAGTTTTTGCAAACAATCAGGACATTCTAAACATTCTTGCCTCGCGAAACGTAGGGAATCAACACATTCAAGACAGGGCTCAGATAGGAGATCAGGAGGTTACAGGGGCGGGCATCATTCATCACACAGGAACCCTAGGCCAAACCATCAGCGGAAAGCTGCCTTTTGCCTTATCCACGGGAATTGTTTTCATGATTCAGACAGTTGTTCTGCAATACAAAAGGCCAAGGAGGAACAGAAGTACAAGTCCTCGGCGGACAGTAAACCACACTCCTCTTCTCAGAATAAAAAGACATGACTTCGTGACAGCCCCGAGCCGTACATCCAAGTGTCCCTTAAGGACAATACTAATTGGGAGCAACTTGACTCCGTCATTGCCGCCTTGGGACGGACAAGCATAATTGCCCTCCCTTGCAAGGTGGGCAAAATTTCACTCACCTTAGCGGTTGACACAGGTGCCACAGTCAATGTCATCTCCGACTCCGCTTACAGGTCACTGACACGACAGGCGAGTGGGGAAAATTGACCGCTTCAAGAGAACGACTTGAATGTGGTAGGCGTGACGGGCACCACTTTGGGAATCTTTGGGCGAGTACCACTAACAGTCAGCTTACATGAAAAAGTATGTCCCTTTCGTGATTTATTTTATGTCTCTAGCAGGTTTGCCTTACTTGTGGATGGGATCTTAGGATTAAACGCCATGAAATACCTGCACATAACCATAAACCCTGAAAACAACGCGATCGTGTATCAAGGCCGGCGCATACAGGGGATGGTAAATCCATCGCCTCTGTCACCTGTAATCCCACCGCTGCCACCAAATGTAACGGGCTTGTCGGGGGGCGTTTAAAGGGTGTTGATTAAGACTTCAGCTTCCTTAAGGCGAATTATATGCGTAGCCTTTATGTACAAGAAGCGTCGGAGCGAGAGCGACTGTCGTTGTGCGTCAGTCGGACTCTCGTGAAGGAGTGACGAGTTACAGGTTGGAAAATAATTGTTACAATTGGTCACGTACGTCAAGATGACCTCTGCGCACCATCGGAGTGCGTAGTATACAAAACTGAGACGGTAAACACTGACGGACGACATTCCTATAAGGTGGCGTGATCTATCTGTCGTGGGCTTTTTCCATTGACAATTGTATGCCTAATTCGTGGTGATATTAAATAAAAATATTAATACATTGATATCCTACTATAACATGTGGGTTCTTTTGCAGTGGTTGTGGCTTCGGTTGCGGTGTCCGTGGGTTCGGTTGTGGGTTCGGTTGCAGTGGTTGGTGCTGCCGCTGCTGCTGGGAACTTTCTCCCCCTTCTCGTCTCCTGCTGCCGAGGCAGCAGGAAGCGAAGACGTTAAGTCAACTGTCACGTTACCAGTGTCATTCTTGAGGTCCTTCATAGTATTGTCCGGCGTTACAAAGATCTCCGTATCAGTGAAGTGCAGTTGCTTGTATGGGGTGTCCGGTCTCTTGCCTTGTAAATCACACGGCATGGATGACGTTTCCGGGTAATGGTGGGGACGTTTTCGCTTGAAATCTTCATCGTTGTCATGGGGACAACAAATATTGACGTTGATGACAAGAGGTCCTGCGAATAGGGGAAAACAAGTCAAATAGATAATAAAGGACGATAAAGACATTTCATAGGTTTGCAATTTCATGAAGGTTTGACATGGGTTAAAACACACAAAGTCTATGGAAAAATAGTTACCCAGCTTAGACGTAGCGAATCGCTTAGCCATCTTGACAGAGTAAAACCACAGTGTTGAGTGTGTGTGAAACCATGGTCCTTGTATCTCTTTATATAGGGATATGGGAGGAAGGGAGGGATATGGTATGGGAGTGGAGATGGTTGCAGGTGGTCAGGTAGCGGTCGCAGCTGCTGGGATCCCACCCCCCCCCTGAGTCGAGAGAGAGAGAGAGAGAGAGAGAGAGAGAGAGAGAGAGAGAGAGAGAGAGAGAGAGAGAGAGAGAGAGAGGAGAATCATATAGATAAAAACGAAAAAAAAAAAAGTGATATGATGAGAAAGAAGCAAGAAAAAGAAAGAAAGAAAGAAACCGAATCAAGGAATAGGTAAAAATGACGAAAGAAGGAACTGGAAAAACAAGAGAGATTGAAGGTCGTGTTGCGTAAGAGGCAGGTGATGCTAAACTGGAAAATAACAGCGGCTGGGCACCTGAGACTGGAGAGAGAGAGAGAGAGAGAGAGAGAGAGAGAGAGAGAGAGAGAGAGAGAGAGAGAGAGAGAGAGAGAGAGAGAGAGAGAGAGAGAGAGAGAGAGAGAGAGAGAGAGAGAGAGAGAGAGAGAGAGAGAGAGAGAGAGAGAGAAAGGAGAATCATATAGATAAAAACGAGTCTCCTGCCTGCGAAGGGTGGCCAGCTTCCTCGACAAAAAAGGGAGGCTGTTGCTCTACAAGGCCCAGATACGGCCTTACCTGGAGTACGCTGCCCTCTCTTGGATGTCGTGTGCTGCCTCGCACAGCGGGAGACTCGACGCCATCCAGAGACGGGCACTACGACTGGTGGATGCGGCAGACCCCCCAACCGGGCAGGAAACTCTCAGCTCCGTCGACTCCTTGGAACACCGCAGGGACGTAGCTGCTCTTGTGGTGTTACATAAGGCACAAGTGCAGGGAGTGCCACATCTGGTGGGCTTACGTCAACCTCCGAGAGTCACCACGCGGGACACGAGAACGGTGCTATCCCGTGGTGACGCAGTGGAGGTGCCGTGTTCCCGTACCAGCCAGCACCAGCGCACCTTTTCGGGAAGAGTCTGCCGGATGTGGAACATGTTCACGGCCTGTATACCAAACATCCGGGAGATGAACACCCAAAAAATAAAACTGTCGGCCCACCACTGGAGGGGCTCACTCCCCACCCCACTGACACTCGTGGTGGAGCAGTGACACGAGTGTAGTGTGCAGTGCGCTCACATATATTCTGTATTGTATGTATTTTTTATTTTTTTTTATAGTATATATATATTTATTTTATAGTTTATGTAGTTATTTTTTTTTATATAGATTTTATTCTGCCCTTTGAATAGGCAGCACACGACAGTGCACCTTTGGGTATGTAAATATTATACATGTGCCTATGTTTAAATAAAAAAAAAAGAGAGAGAGAGAGTGTGTGTGTGAGAGAGAGAGAGAGAGAGAGAGAGAGAGAGAGAGAGAGAGAGAGAGAGAGAGAGAGAGAGAGAGAGAGAGAGAGAGAGAGAGAGAGGGAATGAGTTTAAACATGAGAATAAAATGAAAATAAGTTATTAATATTTTTAATATTATTATTATTTTTATTTTTGAATAGATAATATAAGGAAAGTGAAAATATTTAAAAGAAACGAGAATAATTTAAAGAAAGAATGGAAGAGACAATAAATAAAAAGGAGAAATAATTGAAAGTCGTTTTCTATAGGCAGCTGGTGACCATGAAAACATCTGTTCGGGGGATGGAGGGTGGGAGGGGTAACTTGGCCTTTATATGAGCGCGTGGCTTGGTTTGGAGCGCAGACCGGCCTCAACAGAGGCTTCGTCAGTATGATAAGTAATAACCGTATATTATGTGAAAAATGTGGAGCTTTGCATGCAGTCAAGCACTTGTGTTCATTCCCGCGATGTCCTAGTCCATAATTATGTTCTGTGTGAATCGTGTGGACAATTTCATTATTCTCATTCCACATGCTCTATGTGTCAGAAACAAGAGAAACAGTTATGGGAGACGTGTGGGGTGATGTTTGAGTCCTCGGCACACAACTGCGAAGGACACATGCCACAAGAGCACGGTAAGAATTTCATGATTGTTTTTAATGAGACTATGTTAACTGAAGTTGTGTATGAGTGTAATACTGCTAATACTACTACTTTTACTATTACTGCTATTACTACTACTACTACTACTACTTCTACTACTACTAATTATAATAATCAATTCCACACAGATGTCGGTGAGTGGTCGAATACAGCGATCAACAGTTCATCCTCCGAAAAAAAAAAAAAAAAAAAAACTTGCCGTGGGGGTGGGAATATACGAGGTAAGGAAAATTATAATAAGAAAAATATTTTTAATGAGGGTAATGGGTTAACTGAAGTTGTGTATGAGTGTATTACTACTACTACTACTACTACTACTACTACTACTACTAGGAGAGAAATAATAAAGGAAAAGAAGTATAAAATTATTGTATTCTCCCACAGATAGATCATCTTCCCCTCAGGCGGGACCCAGTGGTTTGCAGTTGGGATGCAGTGGCGTACGAACATCAGCGTCCAGTCCTCAGGCTGGTCCCAGTGGTTTGCAGTCGGAATCCAGTGACGTACGAACAGCTGCGTCCAGTCTTCATGCGAGTCCCAGTGTCACGTCATCTCACCTTCCAGACGTTGTTTCCATTCCAACGTCATCTCCACCATCACCGGAATATCCTGAGTTGATTGACGTACGAAGTCATTTTTACAGATGCTACACAAGACATCATTACACCATTCCGTCACACGTCAACGCAGATCCCATATTGTTTTTCACTGCGTACAGGGATTTCTTTATAGGTGAGATAATGCGGTATTTCACAAGTCATTGTAATAATTTTCCTCCAACATTAAAAGTGTTTCCACAGCTAAGTATAACCCTCATAAAACTATCAACTTTAGGCGAAGATATATCACGCAATATGCATATTGCTTTCCGTGCACGTCTAATCACGTCGCAGGACGTCGATGATCTTGTTAATCGATGGATAGAGCTGCTTCGAGTTAGACTAGAAACCCTTACCAGTGAGGTAGAAGGATCTGGTTTTATCATTTCAAGTGTGAATGATTTTTATATTAATTTTTGTACGTATGCAGCAAACAGCGGTATAGGAAGTTATATCCCATATCCTAGTAGCCTACGAGGAAAACATGAAATTTTCAATCCTAACGGCATACAATCCTCATGTGTAATCCAGTGTATCGCTGCTTACAAAATGCATAAACAGGGGAAATTGTGGACGAACATCCGACAATCCGTAGAGAGACCTACAGGATATAGAAAGTGGGTCAAGAGTGATGGTGTAGCGTCTCCCGTGAGTTGGGAAAGCTTATCTAAGTTAGAACACTTGAATCGCGTCTCTCTGTACGTGTACACTCTGCATAAAAGCGATGATAGGTATCATCTTTCGCGCTCTAGGAAAGGGAATGGGAGGTTTTCAACAGTTATCCCTCTCCTTTTACTCGGCGGAAGACACATGACACTTATCAAAGATGTGGAAAGCTATTATAAGAAACTGACTAGACGACCCATGAAATTAGATCAGCAATTTTGCACCATATGTTTCAGCAGTCTCCCACATACAGTGAACTTGAGCGATCACCATTGTCAGTGTGACTTTACCCAAACACTGCTTTTCCCTGATAATCATGAAAAGATAACTTTCCGAAATTTTGCATATTCATACTCTCCTTCCCATACGTGTTTCTTTGATTTTGAAACATATTCAACACCGCGTGAGAAGGGCAGTGTTATAGCAGAACAAAAAGTCTTAGGTTATGCCTATCTCATTGTTGACAGACAAGGCAATGTAGTAAAAAAGGACAGCTATATAGGAATCGATGCTGTTAATCATTTCATAACTAACCTCTCGGATGTCTGGCGTCGTATCAAAGTCGCGGCGGTAACGTACCCCATACATATGATCGACGTGGACGAAGCCCGTTTTCAGAGACAGAATCAATGCGAACTTTGTTTCCAGTCTTTTAATGTGAATCACCCACCCCACAGACATCATGATCACAATCTCCCTCGCCATAATTACTTAGCGGCATATTGTTCGCGCTGTAACTTGCAGTGTAGAGATATGAGACGTTATCTTATCACCTTGGCTCACAATATGAGTTTTGATGTCTCTGTCATCTTGAAAGAGTTCAATGAACCGGAGAGTGACGTTAGTATTATATATAAATCGAGTACACAGTTGTTTAGAGTGAGAATTGGTGACCTACAGTTCCAAGACACATTAAGTGTTATGGGTGATAGTTTGAAGAAGTTGGCAGAGAGTCACGTAGCAGCCGGTTACAGCACCCGTTACGCGCATGAGATGGTTAGTTATCTCCCCCAGGACGTGAGAGCCCGCGTGTGCACACAAAAAACAGTTTTTGTGTTATGAATACATCAACAAATTAGAACGGTTGAAAGAGTTGCCATTGCCACCTCGTGAAGCTTGTCGCGATTCCCTGAAACAGAAAGACTTATCACCAGAGGAGTATGAGCATGCCCAACGCATCTTTAACACCACCTCCTGTCGCACTTTAGGTGATTACGTCAAACTGTACTGCGAGATCGACGTTGGTTTATTAGCTGACGTCTATATGAAATACAGGTCATCAATGCATGAAATATATGGTCTAGACGTAGTGCATTATGTATCGCTGTCATCGTATGTTTACGACGCCTTTTTAAAATCAACGGACGTCAGCCTTGACCCACCCCACAGTCCTGAAATATATCACCTCGTCAAAATAAATATTCGAGGAGGGTTTGTAACCAGTGTTCGACCATTCATGAGAAGCAGTCACGCGGGAAATGGACGACCTGGGACGTATATATTTTATTTAGATTTTAATTCTTTGTATGGAACAGTAATGTGCTCGCCCTTACCTGTGGGGGATATCAGGAGACTCAGTCCTGGGGAGATGGATGTCTTTTAAGAGACTGGGATTGCGAATCATGCAACAGCTGGTGACACGGGCTACTGGCTTCATCTCGACACTCTCAATGTATCCGCCGATGTAGCTCGTGCCACAGATGAGTTTCCCCTATGTCTCACCCACATGAATATTACAGAAGACGTGCTCTCTCCTCACAGTCAGCGATTATTAGAGGCGGAGGGACACAAGCTTATCAAGAAAAACAGAAAATTAGTAGCATCTCACCTCGGTTTGAAAGATCATTTAATCAGTCTAGACTTACTCCAGCTGTTGATGTCTCTGGGTCTCGAAATTCAATGCATTCACGGGATATATAGTTACCGTCAGTCACGCTACCTTAAGCCTTTTATAGAAAGAAATGATACACAGCGGAGTCTGGAAACGTGTAAAATTCGGAGTCGCATTTTCAAAATGATGTCTAATGCGGTTTACGGGTGTACCTAGCTTTCAGAGGTAAGGTATGGAGTACAGCAGACGTATATCACTAAAAAGAACACCTTTTTGAAATGCGTATCTAACCCATCCTTTAATGGTGTTTATCCCCTGGGTGATGAAAGGGTAATCTGCATGAACAAGAAAAAGACTATACGGATAAGACAGCCTAATTATGTGGGTTTTCAAATATTGGAGATGGCGAAGAAGATGTACTCATTTTGGTACAACGTGATCAAGAAACACTACGGTGACCGCGCCAAATTGGCGTACGAAGACACACAGTTTCATATTCAGCTTAGAAATCCATAAGAATCTAAATGACGAGTTGAAAAACGGTAAGTTTGCGGAGTACCTGGATACTAGCAACTTCCCTCATGACCATCCCTGTTTCAACGGGGAAAGAAAAGAAAATTAGGACTTTTAAAGTCAGAGACGGGAGCTCAACTCATCAAGGAAGTTGTGATCCTGAAACCTAAGATGTACCCCGTGTTTATGGAAGACGAGAGTTCTGTAACCCGAAGTAAAGGTATACTCGGTTGCCACCAAAGACAATTAACACATAAATCTTTCAAAGACGTTATGAATGGCGAGGCAGCCAGACGTGTGGAGTGTTATAACATTAGGAATATCAAAGGACAAATATCTACAACACGGATAAAAAAGAAAACCCTGTCAAGGTTTGCTGATAAACGTTATTACGTCAGTCAAAACGTCACTCGAGCGTACTACCACCCCAATAATGAGCAAGTGACAAGAAGAAGAAGAAGAAGAAGAAGAAGAAGAAGAAGAAGAGGAGGTGGAGGAGGAGGAGGAAGAAGAGGAGGATGAGGAGGATGAGGATGAGGATGAGGTGATAGATCGGGTAAACACAGCATTATGGTGTGAGAGAGAGAAATTATCGGATCTGTATTTTACTGCAGAAACACTTCACACTCAACCCCATAATGCAAAGAGACAACGCACTAATACTATGAATTAATATTAAGAGACTTGCAATAGAAGAGGTGTCATTCCAATGCAGCAAACCAAACACGAACCTATGACGTGATCATTGAGAAACGGTTGGAAGAGGAACAGCTGTGAATGTACACAAGTGTCATCTACATGACCAGGGGGAGGGGGATGGGGTAGGTGTTATCGATTTAACCGTTGGACGGTTAGAGAAGGGACAGATTCTACACAACAATCCATGCCATTTTAATATTACGTATGTATGTATGTATGCATGTATGTATGTATTGTCATATACAATAAATTACTGTAATTTGTTAAGGTTGTAAAAAAAAAAAAAACTCAATAACAGTCATGGATAAGACGTTCCGCGGAGAGAGTCTGAACTTATTTAGACATCCAGCACGAGTCATTATTGCTGGATATAAAAATTCTGGAAAAACGCATCTGTGCACTAAAATTGTTGAGAAGTATCATGAGGTGTTTAGTAGAATAATAATATGCGGTGTTACAACACATCCACTGCAAAATAACGTCAGTATTAAAGAGAAACTCGAATTACACAAAGATATTATCGATCCCGCCGATGAAATCACTCCATATACCGACCCCCAGGCACACAGTCTTTTGATATTAGACGATAATTTTATGTCCTCAGCCAATTCTCTGACGGTTTTAAACAGTTTTATCAAGGGAAGACATCAAAATCTTTCCGTTATTTTGATTACGCAAAATATATTCTTCCCAGGGAAGTTCTCCAGAACTATTGCCTTAAATACTTCCCACTATATTCTCATGAAAAACAGAGATATCTACCAGGTGCAGTGCTTAGGAAGACAGATCTTTGGGCGAGAACATGCAAAACCTTTTGTGGAAATTTATAAAAATACTGTTCTGAAACAAACCCACGGTTATCTTCTATGTGACTTGGCACCACACACACCTGAAGAAATACAGCTGAACACCAATATCGTAAACGAGGGACCGTGTGAATAAGTCTTCCTGTTATGAATACTACTACTATATTGAAGGATATTTATCACGATGTTAGTAATCCCGCCGGTTTAGGGGGAGTACGTCAGTTGTATAGGGAGGCGAGGAAACGTAAGAAGAACATAACATTGCGTGATGTCAGAGATTTTCTTCAGCAAAGTCGCACATACACACTCCATAAACCGACGAGAAAACGCTTTCCCCGTAGAAAAATTCTCGCCCCAAAACCCCGAGTCATCATGACATGTGACCTAGGAGACGTTTCCGCCCTCCAAAAACACAATACCGGTATCAGGTATATAATGTTCTGTTTGGATGTCTTTAGCAGGTATTTACAAGTGGCACCTCTTACTAGTAAATCAGGACAAAGTACACTGTCTGCGTTACAGTCCATTTTAGAGACAGAAGAATCTAAAGGTATAAGTCGTCTCTTTACAGATTTAGGAACCGAATTATATAACAGACGAGTGAAGGACTATTCAACATCGAAACGCGTGTTGTTATACTCAAATTATTCACGTGAAACGAAAGCATCTCTGGCCGAGCGGGTTATCCGTACCATTAAAAATAAGATTTATAAGTACTTAACTTTACACAATACGCTAACGTACATTCATATCCTCCCGTCCCTGGTGAATGCATACAATCGCACACCCCATACCGGTTTAGGCTTGCAACAAACCCCGAAACAGGTACATCAAATACGTGACCTGTCTCATATCAAGGCACAGTTTAAACGCATGTATTTAAAGCGTCCCGCTCTAAAGAATCGCGTCAGTTCTAATTTGACGGTGGGAGACATAGTACGTCTACAAACGGTCTCACGAACGCAGTTCAAATTTAATAAGGCTTACGCCGTCAACAATACGGAGGAGTTATTTAAAATCACCCGTATTGTTATTTCCCAAACAGTTCCTACGTATTATTGAAAGGATTTGGAAGGCGAAGAAGTAAAAGGTGCATTTTACCGGGATAAACTCATTAAGTCTTCCTTACCGGAAACTTTTCAAGTTGATATTCTGAAGACTAGGACTCATCGAGGAAAGAAACAATACAGGGTACATTGGAGGGGTTATCCTAGTAAATTCGACAGTTGGATAGATGCTTCTGCTTTGCTAAGGTATGACGCAAGAACCCCTTATCTTGCAGCATAAAGACCTGATTTTTCTACTCAGTCACTTATCCCCCAAACTGAGAAAGGATCTGATAAAAGGACTGAAAAAGAAGGAAATTGAATGCATATCTGAAATTTTCTCGATTTTTCTAAAAAAGCGACTGACGGATAAGTCTAACGTAATAAACAGATTGAAGAAATTTAGGAAAGGCATTCGTGCAGTGGCCTTAAAAAAGACTCCCGTCTTTAAAAAAAAAAAGCAATCTTACTCTCACAAAGAGGGGGTAGTATTTTGATGACTACTACCACTTGTTACGTTTGTGATTTCAGGTTTATTGCCAAAATGAAAGAATATTGCCTTGTTCCAGTGTCCATCGCTGAAAAATACATGTACAATACGAACGCTACCGCCCCCGTCGCCGTTTCTACCGCTCCCGCTCCCGCTGTCGTTACTACTCCATCCGCACCCCCGCATCTAAGTCACAGATGTGGTGCCCCGAGGGCTGCGACACCACTCGTGTCATCATCATCTTCACCGGCAATATTTTCCGATGACAACAGCGGTATCGACCGCTAAAACACAACACGGACTCCAACACATGATTGTCCCCACTGTTCATTTACCAACCTATACACAATTGTAATTGCCCATTAACGCACCCGCTTATCTCTCTAAGCCAAAACACAATCACCGCGGCCAAAACACGATCAGCCGCGGAACAAAATGTTATGAAAACAAAGCTGCGTCACCGCGTGAATTAAGCATGTCGGTTAGGTAGATTATTGTATGAGCTCGGTGTGAGTTTGATGTATGACTCACACGCCTGACGTATTACCCTCGCGATGTCTGCCTATATAAGAAGCATTTTCTCCAGGCTTGACCTCAGATTAACCAGCACTCTGTTCGTTGCTGGACACTCAGTTGTCCTTCCCTAGACAACATGGGTAGAACATTCATCGTTGCTACTGTGAGTATGGAGTGAAGAATTACCATAGAGGAAAGCGTATCTAACATATCTATTGTGTTCTATTATCTTAGTTTTACTTAGGATTATATTTCTATGATACTTTATTGTGTGAGTTTTTACTCAATATTATACCAGTGTTAACGTCAGTAACCAATAGTGAAAGAAAACCTGAAGACTCATTGAGTCTAGTAAGCCAGTCGCTGGTTTAAACAATATTTTTACCCTCTGTAATATTAAGTAGTATTAAGGTAGAATAAAATACATATAAGAAAGGCGACACCGTTTCATCACCCCATTTACGAACTCCTTTAAATACTCCTAAAGTACCAGAATTTTAAGTCAAGTGTCACTAGTACAAACAGTGTGTCGTCTCCCCTGTGTGACCCGGATTACGGGTTACAACATTGGTGTCAGGTGTGGGGTGGTGAAACAGGTGGTGAAACATGTGGTGAAACATGTGGTGAAACATGTGGTGAAACTTGTGGTGAAACATGTGGTGAAACTTGTGGTGAAACTTGCAATTTATATTGGTTTATATTGGTATTGTACTGGTGTATGTCCACATCCGAAAGCGAGGGAGAAGACAGTTATTCTTGGAATTACGGGAATAAGACTTTAGAGTTAAAAATGCCAGACGAAGGCAAGAACCCTCCCCCCAAAAAAGGAGATGGAAAATCGATCACCCTTGCCCATGATGATCTTGTCACGCTACTTAGCCGTCATACCTTGAATGATTTTAGTAGAGTGCAGGGACTCTTATATTTTTGTGGTGGAGAAGAAAAAAGTAGCAAAGCACCAAACCTCCCATGCCATAAGCTAGCAAAGAAATGGATAGAGGATATTGATAGCCGGACACAGGCAAATTGGGACACTACCGGAAAGATTGAGTTAGCCAAACAATATGCCCTGGGAGCAGCGCGCGATCATCTCCTCGGTTGTATCACTAGATGTGGACAGGATTGGGAAAAAGTAAAGGAAGACTTCCTACGTGTGTTTCCCACAGTAAGGACCTTTTCGGTCCTCCAGAAAGAATTGGGAGAGGCAAAACGGCGGACAGGAGAAAACATCCGCACCTTCCTCATCTGCCTGGAGACATTGAGAGACGAGTTGATCGCTCTCAAGCCTGACAATGACATTTTCATAACTGAGATAACCTCTTTACTGATCAGAGAGGCTTTCCATACGGCACTCTTACTCATACTAACGGATGAAGAAAAGGGGGACCCACAGAAGGTATTAAAGAAAGGGTATGAGTATATTAAAGCTTATCCAGAGTCGAAGCTATCCGATGCCGATATCGCCAAAGAAATAAAAGTGCTGAACGTCTGTTCCACCCAGGCATCCGGACCCAAACATGTCTCACAAGCCCGTCCTCCACGCCCTCCAGGCCAGTCACGTTACCCGATACCCCAAAGGGGAGGACGGCACGCCGCGCCACCTACACGCCCATATGGGAACGCGCCCACGCCACCCACATGTTATGCTTGTGGGTATGTAGGACACATGGCTCGCGATTGCACATATGGAAGGCAGTATAGGGGTGCCTACCACCCACCAACGGGCTCGGTACCCTCAGTACCAGCCCACTCGAAACAGGCGTCAGCCTGTCTCGCCTGCGCTGCCTGGCGCCCGGAGTACACGGCCGGTCCCTCACCCGCTAGCTCCTTGTTCAAATCTGAACACGAGAATGAACAAAAAAAAACGACCCCAGAGTAGCTGCGGCAGTCCACGGCCCTACCAACGCCCTCACGTTGAGATTGTGCGTAGGCGCTAATGCACCAAAGGAGATGGTTTACGCAATGCTAGACACAGGAGCAGGAGCGTCCCTAATAGAAGAAGATTTATTTAGGAAGGTAGGCGGGAAGATGATAGTTACAGAACCTCTCTCCATACAAGGGGTAGATCGGACTCAATCCCTAATAAAGGACTAGCCGAAGTAGTAGTAGACTTTGGGCACGGAGAAATTATAGAAAAATTTGTAGTAATATCACAAGGTATAGTGTTACCAACAGCAGTTTTGTTGGGCCTAGAATTTATGTGGAGACAAATGTGGTAGCTGCACCGCTGGACACACCTGGGCAGTTTAGTGTAATGGTGGGGCCTACCCAGTGGAAGTACATTCCTGGCTGCGGACGATATGAGCCCGTACCCAGAAGATCATAAACCTACTTTAGACGAGATGGAGGAAGTACCAGTGAAAGCATACGCTATTAACGTGGCGTCCTTGCTCCCAGGCACGGCAGGGTATGTCACTCTGGAGGCAGAGATTGGCAGAGCCCAGCAAGCCTTATTTCTCCCAAGGTCCAATGATATCCCTTCTTCATTTTTATTTCCCGGGTTAGTAACCTTAACTCCTAACGTCAAACAAACCAAAGGTAAATTCATCATTCCCTATGCTAACCCAACTGAAGAAACTATTGAGATGCCAACAGGTGAAGTGATGGGACACATTTATTCTTGTCACTCAGAATACTATCAATCATCGACTAATGAATGTGTAGCGGCTGTCACAAAAACAGCTACAAAGCCGCCTGTCACCCAGTCAAGTAAACAGATGGTACTCGATAAGCTGATAGACGAGCTATTTTACCCTCACAACGGAAAATTGCTGTCTGAAGGGCTTAACCTGCAAGTATCCTGATGTGTTTGCTCTAAAAACGAGCCACTCACTATTACCCCTATTATGTTCACACTTTAAGGCTAAAAAATGACAAGCCTATATATAAAAAGCCATACCCAATACCAGTAAAATATCATAAAGAAATAGAGATTCAGCTCAAGGACCTTGAGGCCCAGGGTATTATACGCCCTAGTGCGTCACCCTACAGCGCACCTCTAGTCCCTGTTGCTAAAAGGATGGTGGAGTCAGACTTTGTCTCGACTTCCGCGCTCTGAACGATGAATTGATTGATGACAAACATCCACTCCCTAACATTAACCTCATTTTGCAACAGTTAGGGGAAAGTAAAGTATTCACTTCCCTTGATTTGCGCCAGGGCTACCACCAAGTCCCATTGGCAGAGGAATCTAAACACTTGACAGCCTTCACGACACCTTATGGCCTCTATGAATTCACTACAGTCCCCTTTGGATTAAAAACAGCACCTGCAGCCTATCAACGGATCATGAATCAAGTTCTCATAGGTCTGACAGGAAGAATTGTACATGTATACCTTGATGATTTGATAGTACAAGGAAAGACATGGACCATCACCTAAAGAACCTCCATGCCGTCTTGGACAGACTGCAGAAGGCTCACCTGTCCTTAAGACTAGATAAGTGTTCCTTTTTCAAAGAGCAAGTAGATTATCTGGGTCACATTGTTAGTGCTTCTGGCTTGAAGCCTCAGCCCTCAAAGGTACAGGCGGTGCAACAACTCACTCCTCCGAAAACAGTCAAAGAACTTCAAGGTTTCCTGGGATTGGTTAACTTTTATAGGAAATTCATTAAAGACGTTGCCAAGATAGCATCCCAACTTAATAATTTACTCAAAGGGAGGAAAGTAACCAAGAATGATAAGACACATCTGGAGTGGAATGAAGAGGCATTGCATGCATTTAGCACACTAAAGAACAGTCTAACGACTGACATTGTTTTAGCCTTTCCGGATTTCCGGAAGCCCTTCAATCTCACCACAGATGCGTCAGATAAGGCAATAGGTGGTGTGTTGCAACAAAAGGATGAAAATGGTAATTTACGTCCCATAGCATATTTTAGTAGAACCCTGAATGGAGCAGAACGTAACTACTCAGCGGTAGAGAGAGAAGCTTTAGCAGTCATCTATGGCCTCAGTACTAACCGACCCCTTATCTTGGGTTATAGGATACACATCCTGTCGGACCATAGACCACTGACTTGGCTGTTAAAAGCACAGTGCCTAGCAGCCGGCTTGCACGCTGGCAGACACGTCTCGGAGAAGTTGACGTTAGTATGAATTATCTCCCAGGCTCCAGCCACCGGGTAGCAGATGTTTTGTCAAGGATTAGGAATCAGGAGAGTGACGTGATAGAAGGCGAATTGGATGCTCGAATTATGTCTGTCACCCTTACGGGTGGACAGGACATGTCTGTCGCCTCTCCGGAGGGACATGACAAACAGGATAAGTTTCTCCATTGGAGTCTTGCTGGACTCATGGAGCACCAGGATCGCGATCCTGAACTGAGAGAATTGAAGCATGCTTTTGAACAAACCACCGGTGGTAACGTACATGAGAGCGCGGAGACACAGGTTGCAGAGAGGAGCAATGTAACGTTAAATGCAGCTAAGAGGCACTTCAAAAAACTGCCTCTTAGTGAAGTGTGTGTAGAGAACGGCATTCTCTACCGCGATGTTTGCGATGAATACAACAAGCAGAAAAGACTGGTTATCGTTCCAAGCTACATTCCTAACGCGTTAGCTTTGGCGCATTCCATGCTACCTGCAGGGCATGGAGGCACTAAGGTTACGTTGGCACGCTGTCGCAAGTTTGCGTACTGGCCGGGAATGAAGGCGGACGTGGAGCAATATGTCAGATCTTGTCCTGTCTGTTGTCGGTTTAAGAAGAGGGATCCCGCCAGCTCCACTTATGAGGTATCCAGAGGTTGGCCAACCGTTTGACAGAGTCCATATGGATATTGTCGGACCTTTGTCTGTTTCAGACGAAGGCTATAGGTATGTACTGACAGTGATAGACGTCCTGTCACGCTTCTTGGTAGCAACCCAACTTCGTACGAAGGCAGCCAAGGAAGTGGCAGCTGCGTTCTACAAGAACGTAGTCTGTGTACACAGCATCCCGCCGATTCTAGTCACGGATCAAGGAAAGGAGTTCGTCAACACTCTCTTACGAGAGTTGACTCAGTTGTTACAGATTGATCATCTAAGGACAACTCCTTATCACCCGTCTGCAAACGGTGTGATAGAAAGGCCTAATGGCACCTTAATAAATATCTTGAGAACTTTGTGCGAGGACAATCGCGGTATCTGGGACCAAATGCTTCCGGTTGCAACACACGCCTACAACACTGCCTACCATCGTGTTCTGAAAGATTCACCATTTTTCTTGCTTTTCTCTCGGGACCCAAATGTTCCTTTTGAAGTGCTTGAGAATAGACTCCAACCTTGTTATGATGTTGACAGCTATAAAGCATTTACTTCTAGTGTCGCGCAGCGGACCTATAAACTATGTCAGACCAATATAGATATAGGATGGCAGGAGTCAGAAAGAATGTTTAGGAAATCCAAACCCAAACAGGTGGTAGTAGGAGATCGGGTCTACTTAAGGCATGTATGTACAAAGGGCGAACCAAAGAAGCTCCAGCCCTTGTTCAATGGACCTTTTAGGGTGCTAGAAAAAATAAGCCCTGTAGTCTTACGACTGCGTCATGTTAGAGGTGGTAAGATCAAGACAGTTCACACAAATAATGTTCAGGTCGTTCACGAGGACTCTCTTGGCTTCCATGACTCTCCTAATGTCAGGCGTGCATACCCTCTCCCTGATCAAGTAGTAGAAGTGGACCCACTCCCCATGACTTATTCCCCCGAGGAGCCGCTGCCATTGTCCTTTCCAGCTCCTTCCGAGCTCTCCTCACCGGCTCCTGTCTCCTCAGATGCTTCAGAGGTCCCCTCATTGGTTCCCTCAGCTCCTTCAGAGCCCTGTGTCAGTCGCTCATTACGCTCCAATACGGTACCCCCTTCTCTCCCCAATGTCATGGAACACCCTCTTGAGTATCGCCAACGACCAACGAACTGATGCCCCCTATAATTACAGATCCTGGGTGTTGCCCTCTCCTTGTCTTCCCTTGATCCCTCCCCGGAGCAACCCATTCGTCCCGGCCTCGTCTTCTCCCCAGTCTTTAAGATGCTGTTGACAGGACGGTACTATGTTGTCCCCGTCGTCATCAAGACGGACGACATCCAACGTCCTCTCATCAACGTGGCAAATCTAACAGCGGAAGTTTCATGGTCGATTGAACATATGAATCAATCGTTCCCCACTGTTGGTCTGCTCAGGCGCACTCTAGACTCTTTTCACATTGAGTTTGAGAAGTTATTCAAAGATCTTAACAGCTTTCTGTCGGCTATGAGTGGTAGAGATGGAAGCCCGTTTCGGACTCGCCAGAAGCGAGGAGCCGTGGATTTCCTTGGCTCGGTAGCAAACCTCCTTTTCGGTACGGCCACTCAGGCCCAAATAGATGTGATACACGTGCAGCTCTCCCAGCTCTACACTCTGTCCACAGAAGAGAGACGTCAACTTAACCTCCATCAGGAAGTCCTCAACGCCACAGTTCGGGACCTCCGTCATATTCATTCTGCCATCTCCGTCTAGAGTCCGCCTCGGCTTTGGCCTCAGCTATTATCCGTCAGTTCTCACTAAAACCTTGCAAATTGAAGGGGAAATGCGTATTTTGGAGACTATCCTTCTCATTCAGTTGGCACTTAGTGACCTAAATCATGATACTCTGAATCTCAAGCTTGGCCTTCAGCAGCTGTCCCAAACGCAGGTTTCCCCTCTCCTCCTTCCAAATGATGTACTATTTCGTGTGCTCAGCAATGCGTCACTCCATTACCCAGGCTTACTTTTCCCTGCAGCACATGAATATTTAGCATTGTATAGAGATGTCTCTAGGGTTATTTATAAAGGTACGCTTTCCTCAGGAACCCTTCACTTCTACTTACAAATCCCCATGAAAGGGGATCCCTCTGACGTGTTCGATGTGTTTAAAATGGACGCGTTGCCTTTTCATCTTGATGGCACGCCATATTTTCTGCACACCGACACGCTTTCCACTTACCTTGCGGTTTCTGAAGGCCGCACTCACTATATGCTCTTGGACTCCTTGGACCGCTGTACTAAACACCACCTGCTCTATGTATGTCCCCCTGTCGCCCCTGTCTACTCGACTTCTGTCCAGCGCTGCGAGATCGCTCTCTTTCTCGATCGCCCAGACGCCCTCTCGCTGTGTTCTAAGTCTCTCCTCAGAGTCTTCCCCCCGGTCTTCATCCCGTCTCCTGCGGGCTGGGTCTTCGCTACCGATACTCCCCAGATGGTCACCATGGTCTGCCCGGACAGCCCGGTCTCCAAATACAGGCAGACCATCAACGGGACGGGTCTCCTCAGCCTCGGTATGGGCTGTAGTGCCCACTCCGACGCCTTCAGCCTCCCTGCCTCTGCTACTATGGACGGTGACGCCCCGCTGACGGTTCATCGCGCCCCCTTCCACATCGGACGTGACGTGGTCTCATCGCTCCTGGCCAAGACTCCCCTTGGACCCTTCCCCTCCCCGCCGCCGTCGCCCGGGTCGTCTCTGGCCCCCCCGCTGGACCTCCCTCCAGCACTTCACGCGCTCCAGGAATCCGTCTCTCCGGTCCCCGCCTTCGACCCCTTCCTCCCTTGGTGGGGGTGGCTGCTCCTCCTCGGCGTCGTCTTCATCGCCGGTGGGGTGGCCTTCTTCTGTCTCTTCAGGTCCCGTCTCTCGCGGGACTCCTCCCCCACGGTCCCGCCATCCCCGTCTTGGCCCTCCATGGTCGTCCGCCGGGCGGAACGCTTTGTGCCACGAGGACGTGGCGTGATTTTAACGGGGGGGGTATGTGGTGCCCCGAGGGCTGCGACACCACTCGTGTCATCATCATCTTCACCGGCAATATTTTCCGATGACAACAGCGGGTCGAACCTTATGCGCTTTTAATTTCGTCACAGAAGACGTGGAAAATGGGATTCCCCTCGATAAAAATGGAAACATGCGTATCTCCTTAACTTTTAATAAAGGACACAACAGGAATATTGTCATTATATTCTTCGCAGACACGACAGGCATAATTGAAATTGACGCGCATCGTCAAGTAACGTGTCAGGTTCGCGCGTAAAATAAAATGAACGCACTGGAAATCGAACGAGGCTTAGCAGGAGTACTGAGGGATAAGATTATTTTTTTAGGCTGTTATCCCGAAAGTCATGTCGGCATGCTACTTGATCAGGCAAAGCAACAGCTAAAACCCGCTGTCTTTATTCTGAATACTCTGAAGAGGGGAGAAACCATGGGTCACTGGATCGCTATATACATTCATTATGAATCTCAAACACTCGGTTACTTTGACAGTTATAACTTAGATCCGATATTGTATTCACTTCCATTGTTTCACTTTATACAAGCGCGTCCGTATATGACCGTGTATAGATTAACATATAGATTACAGGGTGTGCAATCCCTTGTGTGTGGCATTTACACGATGTAATTTTGCTATCTCCTCAGTCATCATCCCCTTAAACGTGTCATGCAGTCCCTCCATGCAACGTTTAAGAAGGGACAACATTTTTATAATGATAAACTTATCACGCGATTGGGATACAAACTCTTTCCATTACCACAATGCGAAACAACGTTCTGCTTGCTTAGTAACGCAAAGCATTGTCGACGAGAGATTTGCAACGTTATTATGTAAAGCATGGTGACATGCTAAAGAGAGGGGTAGACGCGGGAGAACACCTGGAGGTATGCTAGAGGAACAGCTGCTATCGCAACACTTGCGTGTATGGGTTGCCAATTGGTTTCCATACTGCAGCATATAAACCCAGACACCTGCCCGCCACAACCACACTTTACCGGCAAGTCGAAGTGTATACGCAACGTGATGGCTAAACGGTTCTCGTCAACCAAGTTCGGTAAGTGACATCAGTTGCTATCTGCATGGTTTGTTAAATCATCAATACCGTTTCCTCATTCTGTATTTACGGTCTTGTTTTTTTCAGATGGTCTGGTAATCAACGTTAATTATTAATGTTCTCACAACTCACCAGATGAAGGCATGAGGCGAGAAAGCACCGATGCAGTCGCACCGAGGGGGGTAACCGAAGGACGCGAGGATGTTAAGCACGAGAAACTCATCTTCACAGAGTCCAAAGTACTCCCTCCAAAGAATGTAATCGGTAACTATGTATCTATATGGAATTATAACCCATCCATTTCTTTAAGACATTCGGGTAATTATTACTGTTCTCACATATCTCCAGGTGAAACCGCGAAGTGGGAAAACGCCGACGCAGAAATGCTGAGCATGGCAACTGAAAGTTGTGAGGATACTCCATACAGGAAACTCATCTTCACAGATTTCCCTCCAAAGAACGACTCCAAGGTACCCTCTGCCGAAATCACCGTGGATTTGACGTCTCCATCCCCTGCGGAGGAGACAAAGGATGACAAGCAGCCGTCAAAGAAAGAAAAATCTGCCTTCAATCCGTCGTTTACACCCAAGATCTTACCTCCATCTCTGTTGAAAAAGAAACGAGTTGTATCCATCTAAATTGCGTGTGTTTGTATGTTATTACTAAGACGTGTTTTTTGTGTGGTTAAATAAAAATTATATAAATAATTCTGGTTTGTTTCTGTATCCTCATTACTTGTTAAGTATAGCATCTCAGCATGGCGTCACTACTTCACCCTACACGCTCCCTCTAAGACAGAACGAGGCATGGCGCAGCCCATGTCCCGACAGCTCTCCTTGCCCCGTAAATCTCTGTCCACTGTGCTGACCCAAGCACGTGTCACTGTGCTGAGGCCCGTCCCCCGGAACTCGAGCTGGGGGTCAGAGTTTGTGTAAGGAGAGAATAATTGAGTGTGTGTGTGTGTGTGTGTGTGTGTGTGTGTGTGTGTGTGTTAATAATAATAATAAACGGTTTATTGAGGATAAGGAATGTGTTTATTGTATGTCCATGTGTGTGTGTGTGTGTGTGTGTGTGTGTGTGTGTGTGTGTGTAATTCACCACGGCCTGATCACGAGTTGGACTCGTAGGGCTGCTTTCACAATAAATTTCGTTTGTTTTGATCGTTACCAGTGAGCGGCTACCACTCTATACAATATGTATAGAGCTCCCCAGCTATCAACAATAAATCCACTTTCACAGTCGTCTTTCGCAGCGTGATTTGTTTGCATCAGTACCAGAGATTGGATCCTCTCGTAACGGAGCTCTGGTAGCCGCGGGGGCTCCCCAATGCAGCTCACCAATGACATTATTTAGTAAATAGTACAAACTCTTGCCCACAAGTGGTTATATTATTTATTTAAATGGATATAAAAGATATTACACAATACAGCAACACGCTGCAGAGCTTCAAATGGTAATATGATAACAAAAATTATAAGTCTTTGAATGACATGAACACACTTCACCTGCTGACTAGTAGACGTCCTGCTGATAATTTCGATTTGATTGACTGATGGTTTATTGTTGAATAATACACAATAATGGAGAAGGGATGAAGTTAATACCTGTCACCATTATTCACCTGTTTTGCCATTTTGGTCAAACTTTCGTATTACTCTAGATAGCCTCATATGTATGCATAGGGCATACATATAACGAAATCAGCCCTGTTATGTAAAAAAATAAATGTAAAGTCTGCTAAATAAGTGTGAATAATGAACAAAAGTAATGAATATATATATATATATATATATATATATATATATATATATATACATATGTATATATATATATATATATATATATATATATATATATATATATATATATATATATATATATATATATATATATATATATATATATATATATATATATATATACATATGTATATATATATATATATATATATATATATATATATATATATATATATATATATATATATATATATATATAGGTGAAGAGTCTGTCTTGCTGACATCTGCCAAATACTAGAACAATACTTGTCACCACCATGAAATATTAGGCTTTCAGCAGATTTGAGCGGTGTATTACGAGACACTCCACATTTTATCATCATATATATTCTTCAGTTATTTTTTTTATTTATTTATTCTTTACGTTTATTTTTCACATTTATACTTCATAATCCTACGCTCAGCTGATGTAATGTTGACATTTCCCGCTGCTCCGGCATACCAACACTACCGAATCACGCGCCTTCGTCTTGTCATGATCGTCACCACGCTAAAAATAGCGCTTAAAAACGTGTAACATAAATGGTGGGTAGGGTGGTTACAAACTAGTCCGAATTGTTATATATCTCTCAAACATAACATATCACCCGAGCCCCGCTCCGCCCGCCCCGCAACTCCACACAGCCCATATTCTCCACTGGGGGTCTCGTTACCTTTTACCGTTCGAGACACCCCATCGTCTGCCTACAACCCAGCCTGTCGTAGGTGGGCACAATTCTTCGCCAGGCAACTCGGACCTTTGGAGGGTGATTTTGGTGGGTGTGTAGTTTGCCCACTGCCCATCCCTCCCCGCTGCCAGACGACTCACGAACCCGGCCACCCCTGTCGATCTTAGCAGGGCGAAGGACGAGTGGCAGCCGGCCGGGTGGTTCCTGAGTAGCGGAGTATCGAGTTACTGTCTTCGAAGTATTTTTAACACATTTTAAGTGACACTACATTGATACGGTTTCAGTAATTACACCACTTGTACCAATATTTCAGGTGAATTACTATTATTGTTTACGTGTTTATGCGTGTGGGGCCGTATCTATTTTATTTTTCAGCTGTTGATTTCTTTTTTCTGGCGTGTGGATATTTAATATTTTTTTTTCTGAATAACATTGTTACGCATTTAATGTATAGTCATTCATTTTATTTTCTCCTTTCTTTTGTGTATTTTTTTGCATTGTATTGTTACTTCCATGATTATTTTCATTATCATTGGCATTTCCCGATGTTGTATCGTTAGGCGGGCTCTGACTTGTATATAATTATTTAAAGCAACCATAACAAGACCTCGTTTAGCTAGTACACACTGCGCGACTGTAATATGGATAGGTACACTAATTTTAAAGGTCGAGTGAGTCGCGGGGTCGCGACTTTTAGGTGACCGAACGATATAATGTGTATATTATAATGTACAGTCACGATATGAAGTGATGTCGCCGCTCTCAAAATATTTCGTACGGGAGCATTTGAAGGTAACGGAAGTGATGTGTATTTATTGTTTATGTTATAATGTTCCCTTTTAATGATAATCTATAATACGTTGTGATGTGAAACACGGTAAAATAACATAGTAGTACCTGAATTACAATTATACATTCATTTGTTTTAAAAAATGCGACTGCGAATGTCATGTGTTGTCTTCAGTACTGAAGACAACAACGTTGAAATGATTTAGCTCACGTCGTGTGCTTATTTTTGCAAAACAGTTGTTATACGTTGTTCAGATTTAGGCGATATATATATATATATATATATATATATATATATATATATATATATATATATATATATATATATATATATATATATATATATATATATATATATATATATATATATATATATATATATATATATATATATATATATATATATATATATATATTCTGGGTCATTCCATGAACTGTCTTCTGCAGTTATTAATACACACGCACATTATGACACGAAGCGAATGGACAGTTACTGGCATAACTTTGCGTTTTATTGATTAAGAAACGATCAAATAATAAGGTTTCACATGAAACACCTTTTATTCATTATGATGGCTTCTTATCATAAGCATGGGCACTGAAATATATACTAGTATGAATGAAGAATGCCTCCATAGGTAGTAGGGTTGCCATATCTGAACTTTCAAAATTCCGGACGCCTCTACGAACACTCGACCATAGACTAATATTTGACAACGCTGCGATTAGCCTACCCGCCCGACCACCACCTCCATTTCAAACTCATATATTCTTATTTCCCCACCTTCCTCGATTATTCTATGGCACTTATAAGCTGTGGACATGTTCCACTGATCACCTCCAAGCATTAGAAGTATACATGAAGCTTTTGTCATCGTTATATTAACCAAGAAAGGCAATGATGTTTGCGTTCGGCGGCGGCGAAGAGTGAGGAGCTTGGAGTATCGAGTTACTATCATTCATTACAAGTTCACGGAAAGCTTTTGTTATCGTTATGTTGACCACGAAAGGCAAAGAGTGAGTCAGGGCTGAATAATAGGTGCGGGCGATGACGTCATCATACGAGAGTATAAATTAAATAAATTACGCCATCCTAGTTTAGGATATCACCTAATTATGCATGTCCTATATATTGTGCATATGATCATGAAAAGATAATTTTACGTTCTGTTTGAGTAATATGTCGATATTTGGACTTCATTTGACTTGTTCGTTGGTGAACGAAAACACTTTGTGTCAAAATATTTCGACAACTGTTGTAACCCGCTATAGGGCTCTAAAGGGAGATAACACACTGCTTGTACTTGCGACAATTGACTCAAGATTCTGGTACTTTAAGAGTATTTAAGGGAGTTCGTAAGTTGGGGTGATGAAACGGTGTCGCTTTTCTTATATATATTTTAATCTACCTTAATACTACTTTAACACTATAAAGAAGCAAAAATATTGTTAAAACCAGCGACTGGCTTCACGAGACTTAATGAGTCTTCAGGCTTTCTCTCACGGCTGGTTACTGACGTCGACACTTGTATAACACTGAAAAATTCTTCTCAAAAATAATAAAATAAATTGTTACAGAATTATAATCACTTATTTCCTAAATATTCCTAAACAGAACTACTAACACAATGGATACGCTTTCCTCTACGGTACCACTTCACTCCGTACTCACGGTAACAAAGATGAATGCTCTGCCCATGTTGTCTAGGGGAGGACAACTGAGTGTATAGCAAACGAGCAGGGTGCTGGCTAATCTGAGGTCTATCCTGCAAAACTGCTCCTTTTATAGGGGGGTTTGGGCATGACATACATACATACATCACGAGGGTAACATGGGAGTCACGTGAGTCTTACATCAAACTTATATAACAATCTTCCTAACCGGCATGGTCTATAAGGTTAGTCTTACAATATTATGAGCTAGGGGGAACACCGGTTGATTTTATGTACAAGGAACGTAGGGGTGAGTATCGTAGGAACATCCTTATGGTTTGTAGCTTATGGTTAATGGATTATAATCCTTAGAATGAGGAGGGTGGCTGTCACGCGGGAGGTGGCGCACTCGAGCAGCTTGATTTACGTGACCCTTGACCCGTCGATGGAGTCGATGGATGTCCCGCTGCTCGTGTGTTGACTGCTGGTAGATAAGCGGCGAATTTAGGGACACCCTGGCGCCTCGTCTGTCTGTCCTCCGGGTTCCATGCTGTGTTCAGTGTTCTTCAGTGTTCTTCAGTGTTCTTCGAAGGGGAATGTTTAGCGTTCTATACCGCTGTGCCCTCGGTAGATATTGTGGTGGATGATGGTAGTGTAGTGAGTGGTGTCGCGTCCCGCGGGGCACCACATACCTCCCCCGTTAAAAGAACGCCACGTCGTCGTGGCACGAAGCGCTCCGCCGGGCGGACGACCATCGTGGTCCACGACTGGGACGGCGTAACCGCAGAGGAGGAGGCCCGCAAGAGACGGGACCCGAAGAGACGGAAGCAGGCCATCCCACAGGTGACGAAGAGGACCCCCGCGGCGGAGAACCCGAGGAGCAGCCACTCCCACCAAAGGAGGATGGGGGCGAAGGCGGGCCCCGGAGCGACGGATTCCTGGAGCGCGTGAAGCGTCGGAGGGAGGCCTAGCGCGGGGGCCACAGACGACCCGGGCGGCGGCGGCGTGGAGGGGAGGCGGCTAAGGGTAGCCCTGGCCAGGAGCGACGAGACCACGTCACGCCCGATGTGGAAGGGGGCGCGATGAACCGTCAGAGAGGCGTCACCGTCCGTAGTAGCAGAGGCAGGGAGGCTGAAGGCGTCGGCGTGGGCACTATAGCCTATATCGAGGTTGAGGAGCCCTGTGCCGTTCAGGGTCTGCTTGTATTTGGAGAGCGGGCTGTCCAGGCAGACCATGGTGACCACCTGGGGGATGTTGGTAGCGAAGCCCCAGCCCGCAGGAGACGGAATGAAGACCGGGGGGAAGGCTCTGAGGAGAGACGTAGAACACAGCGAGAGGGCGTCCGGGGGGTCGAGAAAGAGAGCGATCTCGCAGCGCCGGACAGAAGTAGAGTAGACAGGGGCGACAGGGGGACATACATAAAGCAGGTGGTGCTTAGTACAGCGATCCAAGGAGTCTAAAAGCATATAGTGCGTGCGGTCTTCAGAAACCGCGAGGTAGGTGGAAAGCGTGTCGGTGTGTAGAAAATATGGCGTGCCGTCAAGATGAAAGGGCAACGCGTCCATTTTAAATACATCGAACACATCAGAGGGATCCCCTTTCATGGGGATTTGTAAGTAGAAGTGAAGGGTACCTGAGGAAAGCGCACCTTTAGAAATAACCCTAGAGACATCTCTATACAATGCTAAATATTCATGTGCTGCAGGAAAAAGTAAGCCTGGGTAATGAAGTGACGCATTTCTGAGCACACGAAATAATGCATCATTCGGAAGGAGGAGAGGGGAAACTTGTGTCTGAGACAGCTGCTGAAGGCCAAGCTTGAGATTCAAAGTATCATGATTTAGGTCACTAAGCGCTAACTGAATAAGAAGGATAGTCTCCAAAATACGCATTTCCCCTTCGATTTGCAAGGTTTGCAACGAGAACTGACGGATAATGGCCGAAGCCAAAGCCGAGGCGGACTCTAGACGGGATATGGCAGAGTGAACTTGACGGAGGTCCCGAACTGTTGCGTTGAGGACTCCCTGATGGAGGTTAAGCTGACGTCTCTCTTCTGCGGACAGAGTGTAGAGCTGGGAGAGTTTCCCGTGTATTACATCTATTTGGGCCTGAGTGGCCGTACCGAAAAGGAGGTTCGCAACCGAGCCAATTAAATCCACGGCCCCTCGTCTCTGGCGAGTCCTAAACGGGCTCCCATCTCTACCGCTCATAGCCGACAGGAAGCTGTTGAGATCTTTGAATAATTTTGCAAACTCTGTGTGAAAAGTGTCTAGAGTGCGCCTGAGCAGACCAACAGTAGGGAAAGATTGATTCATATGTTCAATCGACCACGAAACTTCCGCTGTCAGATTTGCCACGTTGATGAGAGGACGTTGGATGTCGTCCGTTTTGATGACGACGGGGACGACATAGTAACGTCCTGTCAACAGCATCTTAAAGACGGGGGAGAAGACGAGGCCGGGACGAATGGGTTGCTCTCGGGAGGGATCAATGGAAGACAAGGAGAGGGCAACACCCAGGATCTGTAATTACAGGGGGCATCAGTTTGTTGGTCGTTGGCGATACTCAAGAGGGCGTTCCATGACATTGGGGAGAGAGGGGGGCACTGCATTGGAGCGTAATGAGCGACCGACACGGGGCTCTGAAGGAGCTGAAGGAGCCGGTGGCAATGGCGGCACCGGAACCGGTGAGGGGGGCTGGGAAGTAGCTGAGGACACAGGAACCGGTGAGGAAAGCTCGGAAGGAGCTGAAAATAACAATGGCAGTGGCTCCTCGGGGGGGTAAGTCATGGGTAGTGGGTCATCTTCTGAAACCTGATCAGGGATAGGGTATGCACGTCTGACATTAGGAGACTCATGGAAGCCAAGGGAGTCCTTGTGAACGACCTGAACATTGTTTGTGTGAACCGTCTTGATCGTACCACCTCTAACATGACGCATCCGCAAGACTACAGGGCTAATTTTCTCTATCACCCTAAAAGGACCATTAAACAAGGGCTGGAGCATTTTTGGTTCGCCCTTTGCACAGACATGCTTCAAATAGACCCTATCACCTACTCGCACCTGCTGGAATTTGGATTTTTTGAACAGTCTTTCTGATTCCTGCCATCCTATATCTATGTTTGTCTGATTTATAGGTTCTCTGTGCGACACTAGAAGTGAATGCTTTGTAGCTGTCGACATCATAACAAGGGTGGTGTTTGTTCTCAAGCATTTCGAAAGGAACATTTGGGTCACGGGAGAAAAGTAAGAAAAATGGTGAATCCCTCAGAACACGATGGTAGGCAGTGTTGTAGGCGTGCGTTGCAACCGGAAGCATTTGGTCCCAGATACCGCGACTGTCCTCGCACAAAATTCTCAAGATATTTATTAAGGTGCCACTAGGCCTTTCTATCACACCGTTTGCAGACGGGTGATAAGGAGTTGTCCTTAGATGATCAATCTGTAGCAACTGAGTCAACTCTCGTAAGAGAGTGTTGACGAACTCCTTCCCTTGGTCCGTGACTAGAATCGGCGGAATGCTGTGTACACAGACTACGTTCTTGTAGAACGCAGCTGACACTTCCTTGGATGCCTTCGTACGAAAGGGGGTCGCTACCAAGAAGCGTGACAGGACGTCTATCACTGTCAGTACATACCTGTAGCCTTTGTCTGTAAGAGACAAAGGTCCGGCAATGTCCATATGGACTCTGTCAGACGGTTGGCCAACCTCTGGATACCTCATAAGTGGAGCTGGCGGGGATCCCCTGTTCTTAAAACGACAACAGACAGGACAAGATCTAACACATTGCTCCACGTCCGCCTTCATTCCCGGCCAGTACGCAAAATTGCGACAGCGTGCCAACGTAACCTTAGTGCCTCCATGCCCTGCAGGTAGCATGGAATGCGCTAAAGCCAGCGCGTTAGGAATGTAGCTTGGTGGGACTATAACCAGTCTTTTCTGCTTGTTGTATTCATCTCAAACATCGCGGTAGAGAATGCCGTGCTCTACACACACTTCACTAAGAGGCAGTTTTTTGAAGTGCCTCTTAGCTGCATTTAACGTTACATTGCTCCTCTCTGCAACCTTTGTCTCATCTCTCTCATCTACGTATAGGTTAACATTTACGTTACTGCCGGCGTTCTGTTCAAGAGCATGCTTCAATTCTTTCAGTTCAGGATCGCGATCCTGGTGCTCCATGAGTCCGTCAAGACTCCAATGGAGAAACTTATCCTGTTTGCCATGTCCCTCCGGAGAGGAGACAGACATGTCTTGTCCACCTATAAGGGTGACAGACATAATCCGAGCATCCAATTCGCCTTCTATCACGTCGCTCTCCTGATTCCTAATTCTCGACAAAAAATCTGCTACCATGTTGCTGGAGCATGGAAGATAATCAATACTAAAGTCAAATTCTCCTAGAAGCGTCTGCCAGCGTGCAATCCTGCTACTAGGTACTGTGCTTTTTAACAGCCAACTCAGTGGTCTATGGTCAGACAGGATGTGGATCCTATAACCCAAAACAAGGGGCCGGTTAGTACTGAGGCCATATATGACTGCTAAAGCTTCTCTCTCTACCGCTGAATAGTTACGTTCTGCTCCATTTAGGGTTCTACTAAAATATGCTATGGGACGCAAACTGCCATTTTCATCTTTTTGTTGCAACACACCACCTATTGCCTTATCTGACGCATCTGTGGTGAGATGGAAGGGCTTCCGGAAATCCGGAAAAGTTAAAACAATGTCAGTCGTTAGACTGTTCTTTAGTGTACTAAATGCATGCAATGCCTCCTCATTCCACTCCAGAAGTGTCTTATCATTCTTGGTTACTTTCCTTCCTTTTAATAAATTATTAAGTGGGGATGCTATCTTTGCAAAATCTTTAATGAATTTCCTATAGAAATTAACCAATCCCAGAAATCCTTGCAGTTCTTTGACTATTTTCGGAGGGGTGAGTTGCTGTACCGCCTGTACCTTTGAGGGCTGTGGCTTCAAGCCAGATGCGCTAACAATGTGATCCAGGTAATCTACTTGCTCTTTGAAAAAGGAACACTTATCTAGTCTTAAGGACAGGTGAGCCTTCTGTAGCCTGTCTAAGACGGCATGAAGGTTCTTTAGGTGATGGTCCATGTTTTTCCCTTGTACTATCAAATCATCAAGATATACATGTACAGTTCTTCCTGTGAGACTTATGAGGACTTGATTCATGATCCTCTGGTAGGCTGCAGGTGCTGTTTTTAATCCAAAGGGGACTGTAGTTAATTCATAGAGGCCATAAGGTGTCGTAAAGGCTGTCAAGTGTTTAGATTCCTCTGCCAATGGGGCTTGATGGTAACCCTAGCGCAAATCAAGCGAGGTGAACACTTTAATTTCCCCTAACTGTTGCAAAATGAGGTTAATGTTAGGGAGGGGATGTCTGTCATCAATCAATTCATCGTTCAAAGGGCGGAAGTCGAGACAAAGTCTGACTCCGCCATCTTTCTTGGCAACAGGGACTATAGTTGCATTGTAGGGCGACGCACTAGGGCGTATGATGCCCTGGGCCTCTAGGTCCTTGAGCTGAGTCTCTATCTCTTTATGATATTTTACTGGTATCGGGTATGGCTTTTTATATATAGGTTTGTCACTTTTGAGCCTTAAAGTGTGAACATAATAGGGAGTGATAGTGAGGGGCTCGTTTTTCAGAGCAGATACATCAGGATACTTGCGGGTTAGGCCCTTCAGGCAGCTGTTTTCCCGTAGTGAAGGGGAAAACAGCTCGTCTATCATCTTATCTAATTCCATATGTTTACTTGACTGGATGACAGGCGGCTTTGTAGCTGTTGTTTTTGTGACAGCCGCTTCACATTCATTAGTTGATGACTGATAATGTTCTGAGTGACAAGAATAAATGTGACCCATCACTTCACCTGTTGGCATCTCAATTGTTTCTTCAGTTGGGTTAGCATAGGGGATGATGAATTTACCATTGGTTTGATTAACGTTAGAAGTTAAAGTTACTAATCCGGGAAATGAAAATGAAGAAGGGATATCACTGGACCTTGGAAGGAAGAAGGCCTGCTGGGCCCTGCCAATCTCTGCCTCCAGAGTGACATACCCTGCCGTGCCTGGTAGCAAGGACGCCACACTGATAGCGTATGCTTTTACTTTTTTTCCTCCATCTCGTCTAAGGTAGGTTCACGGTTAGTTAGGCCGTCTTCTGGGTACGGGCTCATATCGTCTACAGCCAGGGAATGAACTTCCACTGGATGAGCGCCCACCATTACATTAAACTGTCCACGTTTGGTCAGCGGTACAGTTACCACATTTTGCCTCCACATAAAATCTAGACCCAACAAAACTGCTGTTGGTAACACTATACCTTTTGATATTACTACAAATTTTTCTGTAATTTCTCCGTGCCCAAAGTCCACTACTACTTCGGCTATTCCTTTATTAGGGATCTGAGTTTGATCTACCCCTTGTATGGAGAGAGGTTCTGTATCTATCATCTTCCCGCCTACCTTACTAAATAAATGTTCTTCTATTAAGGACGCTCCTGCGCCTGTGTCTAGCATCGCGTAAACCATCTCCTTTTTTGCATCAGTGCCTACACACAATCTTAGTGTTAGTGTGTTGGTAGGGCCGTGGACTGCCGCAACTACCTTGGGGTCGGTTTTTTTTTTTTGTTCTTCTCTAGGTCAGGGTTGCCCCAGGAGCTACGGGGTGGGGGACTGGCCGGGTACTCCGGGCGCCAGGCAGCGCAAGGCGAGACAGGCTGGCGCCTTTTCCGAGAGTACTGAAGGTACCGGGGGCCCGTTGGTGGGTGGCAGGCACCCCTATACTGCCGTCCATATGTACAGTCGCGAGCCATGTGTCCTACATACCCACAAGCGTAACATGTGGGTGGTACGGACGCGTTCCCATATGAGCGTGAAGGTGGCGCGGCGTGCCGTCCTACCCTATGGGGTATCGGGTAACGCGGCTGGCCTGGAGGACGTGGGTGATGGCCTTGTGAGGAATGTTTGGGTCCGGATGCCTGAATAGAGCAGATGTTTAACACTTTCTTCTCTTTTGCTATTTCAGCATCGGATAATTTCAACTCTGGGTGAGCTTTGATGTACTCATACCCTTTTTTTCAATATCTTCTGTGGGTCCTTTTTTTCTTCCTCTGTTAGGGTGTACGTAAAGGCAGAAGGTAGAGCCTCTGAGAGCCGTAAAGCAGTTATCTCATTTAAAAGTCTGGCATTGGCAGGCTTGAGAGTGATCAACTCGTCTCTCAATATCTCTAGTCGAATGAGGAATGCGCGGATGTTTTCTCCCGTCCGTCGTTTCGCCTCTCCTAATTCTTTCTGGAGGGACCGAAAAAGTCCTTACTGTGGGAAATACACGTAGGAAGTCTTCTTTTATTTTTTCCCAGTCCTGTCCTCACCTGGCGATACAACCGAGGAAATGATCGCGCGCTACTCCCAGGGCATATTGTTTGGCTAATTCAATCTTTCCGGTGGTGTCCCAATTTGCCTGTGTCCGGCTTTCGATATCCTCTATCCATTTCTTTGCTATTTTATGACATGGGAGGCTGGGTGCTTGGCTACTTTTTTCTTCTCCTCCACAAAAATGTAATAGTCCCTGCACTCTACTAAAATCATTCAGGGTATGATGGCTAAATAGCGTAACAAGATCATCATGGGCAAGGGTGACCGATTTTCCAGCTTCGGTGGAGGTGGGAGAGTCTTTGTCTGGCATATTTAACTCTAAAGTCTTATTTCCGTAATCCCAAGAATAACTGTCTTCTAAAGGGAGATAACACACTGCTTGCACTTGCGACAATTGACTTAAGATTCTGGTACTTTAAGAATATTTAAAGGAGTTCGTAAGTTGGGGTGATGAAACGGTGTCGCTTTTCTTATATTTATTTTGATCTACCTTAATACTACTTTAACACTACAAAGAGGCAAAAAGATTGTTAAAACCAGCGACTGGCTTCACGAGACTTAATGAGTCTTCAGGCTTTCTCTCACGGCTGGTTACTGACGTCGACACTTGTATAACACTGAGAAATTCTTCTCAAAAATAATAAAATAAATTGTTACATAATTATAATCACTTATTTCCTAAATATTCCTAAACAGAACTACTAACACAATGGATACGCTTTCCTCTACGGTACCACTTCACTCCGTACTCACGGTAACAAAGATGAATGCTCTGCCCATGTTGTCTAGGGGAGGACAACTGAGTGTATAGCAAACGAGCAGGGTGCTGGCTAATCTGAGGTCTATCCTGCAAAGCTGCTCCTTTTATAGGGGGGTTTGGGCATGACATACATACATACATCACGAGGGTAACATGGGAGTCACGTGAGTCTTACATCAAACTTATATAACAATCTTCCTAACCGGCATGGTCTATAAGGTTAGTCTTACAATATTATGAGCTAGGGGGAACACCGGTTGATTTTATGTACAAGGAACGTAGGGGTGAGTATCGTAGGAACATCCTTATGGTGTGTAGCTTATGGTTAATGGATTATAATCCTTAGAATGAGGAGGGTGGCTGTCACGCGGGAGGTGGCGCACTCGAGCAGCTTGATTTACGTGACCCTTGACCCGTCGATGGAGTCGATGGATGTCACGTTGCTCGTGTGTTGACTGCTGGTAGATAAGCGGCGAGTTTAGGGACACCCTGGCTCCTCGTCTGTCTGTCCTCCGGGTTCCGTGCTGTGTTCAGTGTTCTTCAGTGTTCTTCGAAGGGGAATGTTTAGCGTTCTATACCGCTGTCGCCCTCGGTAGATATTGTGGTGGATGATGGTAGCGTAGTGAGTGGTGTCGCGTCCCGCGGGGCACCACACAACTCTTCGTAAGACATCATTGAATATTTATTTTCTATTTTTTTTCTAGCTTGTAAAATATAATGAATTAAGTTATGATGAAGATACAGGAAAATAATGGTACTCTTGAAAATATATAACGATACATGCGTGATCGAAAATACACGTACACGGCGACATCACTTCATATCGCGACTGTACATGTGAGTGTGTGACTGTATGTCGCAACACCATGGCAGTGCCGCGCACAGGATGTTTAATACCACGTAGGTGCTAGGTGGTGCTTACGGAGGTGCTCCTTGCCGCGGGAACGGTGCTGATTTGACAAGCCTTGGCACCGGAATATTCCTGCTGCCGGACTGAACCCGGCAGAAGACAGTGGGCGGCGGTGACGAGCAGATCACTGCTCGGGGTGTGTGTACGACTGCTCAAAAAACTGTAATTATTCTGTAAAACTGTTAATATAGTTAAAACTCAACAAGATTTTAATACACCAGAGAGAGAGAGTAAATTAAGTGAACTCAATGTGAACTTAAAGGCTCCGCTCGGCCAAAACATAATCCACATCACTCATCACTTAATTTAAGGGCTATTGTGTTATCTCAACAACTTCAATCAACTGGAGAAAGCAGGCAACGGTACACCGGACCTAACGAGATATAGCAGTTCGTGCCCTTATCACAAAACAACACTTACACGCAGTAACTATAAAAACTAATAATATAAAAAGGCTAACACACCATCACTGTGAAGTAGAGGAAATCTATAGTTTCCATCACAGCATAAAGGTTTTCTTATTAAAGAAACTCAGAGGTGAGTAAGTAGAGGAAGTCTCAGTTTGCTAACAAGTTAACACCGCGGTAGGCTTTATTGATAATGACACCCACTGGAAAAAAAATACTCCATGCAGTTTTCATTTTTTGTTTCCACATTTCATTGCTATATTCACACTTGTTTTGCTTTCTACACTATTTCCCATGTTTTTTCTTAAGTCTTGACAGTTACTAGAAGCCACATGACAACAGAAGCAGTTGGTCGATTAGGAAACGAGGAAAGAGTACATAAAGTAAATCAACCCAGCGGCTTTCATAGTTGCAAAGGTGATGCCGGGGCTTCCGTGTTCCACCTAGGCGACCAACACCATTGCCTCTTCGTTGCAACAATTCGGCTTCCTCGTGAAGGCAGGTGGCGTGGCAGGGAAGTAGGGGCCACGGCCCCACGGGTTCACCGCACGGGGCGGGGAACATGGCGCGCCGCGATTCTGGGCTTGTTGATGTCGGTAAGATGTCGACAAGCAAGGATAATATATATTAATGATATCATCATAAATAATCACGCTAATATGCTTGTAAGTATGTTTATTAATGCCATAAGACCTTAAATCGATGTGGTATAGGCTTCATTAAGAGGCTGTAACCTAAAACAACCAAGCTACGGCATGGCGAAAGTAATGCCACTCGCGCTTTTACGTGAGAGGAGAATCCAGCTCCTAGCAGTAAAGTTAAAAACTACTGCTAGAAGGAAAACAGCTTCTAGCAGCACTTCTAAAAGTACTGCTAGGAGTCTTTATTAATACCGGCCAAGCTGGGCCAAAGGCTCGTCATACTGCTCCCAGTCGAGGCGTACCCAATGTCTCAGGGTGGCTGGGTCCTTTTCTTTCCGCTCTTTCATTAGTCTGGAGGTCACACTCTCCTTTTCTCCTCAAGAGCCACCGACGACTCCGTAACTACCTCCTCTTTTTATTTTCCTGCTTCTTTTTCAAGAGGAGTAACAAAGCAAACAAAGGCAGCTAGTACGTCCTCTTCTTCCTTCACGAATACCAGCTGGGCAGCTGATCGCCGCTTTGTTTTTGGACTTTTGATACAAGTACGGTTCGGCCCAGCGCTGAAATATTACAGCCCGCCAAACTAAACCTCTTTTTCGGCTAGCATCGTGTGACTACCGCATATGCAAAATCACCGGCTTGAAAAAATGTCGGCGTCAAAAATTGCCGAAATAAATACTCGTGTGACCCGGCCTTTACATCCCCCTGCCATCCTTTACGCTCATTACTGGTTCCTATCCTTCCCGTATATTCCTTTACGCCTCCAAGCTGCCCTTCCTTCAATTCGTCACATAACGAGTCTTCGTCTTACCATGATTTCCTTACATAATTATAACACCTGCGTTTTATCTTACCTGATGCACTTTATTACTTCTTTACCTTTGCTTTCTTTCAAAGCCTGCCCAGCCTATTTTCCTCTTTCCCTTTCTTTCTTTTCTTTCTCCACCCTACCCTTTCCTTTCTTTTTCTTCCTCTCCTTTAGATTATCTTTTGCGATGTATTTTTACTTATACGATTTTTCCACTCCCTTTCTTTTTCACTTACGCCATTCCTTTTTTTTTTCTGTCTACTTTTTGTCAAAATATTCTTGAATTACTGGTATTCCTTTCCCTCTCTTCCTTTCTCTCCCAATCCCCTTTCCTTCCCGTCACGTAGCCTATCATTCCCTTTCCTTCTAGTTGCCAATCCTTAACTGCACTTTTTTTTTTGCCGAATATCTGTCTCTTCGTACCTTTCCCTCCTGTTCACTTATTTCCTGTTCCCTTCCCTTCGCCCCCGTTCCCTTATCGTACTCACCATCAGGGCGTGCAGGCTCAGAACGCACGGCGGACGTGGAGGAGAATCACTGCTGGATGAGGAACCCCAATCCTTTCGGGGGAACCTCCTGGTGAAGACGACTCACTCTGGTGGCGAGAGAAGGAGTGAGTTGTAGGAAGACGGAGGGGGGGCGGGGGAGGAAATAAGGGGAGCGTAAGATGATAGTGGAGGGAAGGGGAGGAGTTCCAAAAGGGGAGGGAAGGGAATAAGTGGAGAAAGGGAGGATTGGATAGTAGGAGGTGGAGAAAGGAGAAGAGAGGATGCTGAGGATGAGAAGGGGAGGGGCTATTCACATGTGTAATCATTAGAAGAAAAAAAAAACGCTAAGACAAGACAGAGCAGCACAACAATCTGACATTATTTTCAGCCTTCGGATTGTCTCATTTATCGAAAATATGAAAAAAAAGTGTAAGGGGCAGAAAAACACGCCATGTGATAATAGTTATAATAGTTCTTGTACCACTTCACATAAACTGAGAGAAACTGGTTAGGGAAAAAAAAAAGCTTTTTATGGCTCGTACTTGCATTATATCCTACTAACTATGAGTTTAAAGTCTTGAAAATGATATGAAAAGAAAAGTGAGGAAAACAGAAACATTTAGATAGTTATCTAGATAAAGCGAGACAGACTACTATGCTCTAAAATTATTATTCACAAGGAAAATATTTCATAATGTGCAGCTTCAGTAATTTAGTGACAGCATGGCTTCCAGAGCGGGACAAAAGGAACAATAAACGCAGTTACCAACATCGCGCAAAGCTTTGTGCGTAAAATGGAAAACCTTTTAACTAACAATGGCTGTTTATTAACATTCCAAAAGCACACCACTTTACTCTTCATTACAATTCGCGCGCGCGCGCGCGCACACACACACACACACACACACACACTAATATACACACATTCATTAATAATTTCAATGTCATATTAAAACGAAAATAAATATATGAAAAACGAGCATCCATTACTCACACCTGTAATAATATAATTATCATCAAATATTTTTATATAAGATTTACCTCTTATTCAAAACTCTTCCACCGTAGCAACACATTTCCAACCATGATGATGTTCAGCGTAAAGAAATAGGGCTTTCGTGTACTATTTAAGGTATTGCAGCGTGTCTCCATCTCCTGTCTGTGTTTGTCTGACTGTGTGTGTGTGTGTGTGTGTGTGTGTGTGTGTGTGTGTGTCTCTCTCTCTGATTGTGTGTGAGAGAGAGAGAGAGAGAGAGAGAGAGAGAGAGAGAGAGAGAGAGAGAGAGAGAGAGAGAGAGAGAGAGAGAGAGAGAACCCATGCTCTAAGGGATGTTATTTTACGCTATAAAGTTCTTCTCATATTTATGCAGGTCCAGTAATTTTATGGCCAAATGAGTTATAGATTTTCCTTCCAGGTAATACAACATAATTTACATCCTCATCGTCTCGCTTTACTCCGAGGAGATGCAAATAAGACGACTGTAATTTAGTATATAATCTCAACGAAAAAATTCACTAGGTTGCTTCAGATTTTAAGGTAGTTTGTTCTTAAATCAAATTTTCAAAATATGTTAATGTGAGAGAGAGAGAGAGAGAGAGAGAGAGAGAGAGAGAGAGAGAGAGAGAGAGAGATGGATGATGAATGACTGGGGTGGGGCATAGGAAGGGGGAGGGGGTGAAGTTGGAGAGGAGGGAGGATTGTTATTTATAATTGAGGTGGGCGGCGAGAACGGAAGAGTGTTTTGATAATGGGAGGCGAGGAAAATGACGTACTGTCAAGGTCCCAGAGTTGGGTGCTGTAATCGGAAGGGATGACAATAAACGAGATAAATGGTCAGACAGCAGTTTACTTTAAATAAAGTAGAAACCCCAAAACAGCCTCACAAAACTGAAATATCCTACACAAAGGCTTCAGCACGCCGGACTCATCAGTGACCCTTTGCACGGCTTCTTCCTCTTCTGGGCGTCTCGTCCTCCGAGTGGCAATGACGAGGCAGCACAGCTTTGTCCTTGAAGTGATGTAGGCGTGGTAGACGAGGGAGGCGCAGGAGGAGAAAGGGCGTCAGGATCACGGCAGTGACGGAAGTCCAACGCGTGGAGAGGAGAGAGGTAAGGCACCCAGAACGAGCCCACGGTATCTGAGTTAACCCGAGTGAAAAAGGGCTGGAGCCGGAGTAGAATCAAGTGTTCAGAGCGAGGCCCGGCCGCTGTCTGATGGGGAAGGTGCTGGCGCCCACCAAGTCGCCTCCCACAGCGGGTTGAGAAGCCTCGGTGGCTCAGTCGACCGAGGCGTCGAACGGCGTCGGTGAACGAACAGCGGAACTGTAGCAGGTGGTTCGCTGCGCCTCGGTAGTTGAACGGCTTAAAGGCGAACGAGAAACAAAAGTGCCCCGGTAGTTCGCCACTCAGATGGTAGTTGCCCTCACACAGGCCCCCATACAAAAATCTACCCCAGGTAGGCAGGAAGTCTACTCAATAAATCAGGCCCCACATTATCCTTCCCGGCCACATGGACGACACGGTACCTGTAGGCCGGTAGACCCAAAGCCCATCTCTACACCCGGATGATGTCCTGCTGAATCGGTGAAGTACAGCCAGGTGGGGTGGATAATACATCCCGGTTGTTCAGAAGTGGTTCATCGATGGGAAGTTCAGTGGAGCTGGCGTCAGGTGATGGCTCCTCCACTACGGGAACGGGGCTGACAAGAGGTCCTTCCGTAGCTGGTGGAGACAAGGGTCCAACAAGGTCGATGGCGACTCGGGGAAGTTGTCCTGTAACAACAGGTAAGGGTTAGAGGGAGACAGTAAGTACGAATGTCTGCTCCTATACCTGGCCAGAAGAAATGTTGAAAGATCTTCATCTCCATATTATTTTGGCGGGGCGAGAGAGCGTGGGACGGGTCGGAAAGGGATCGGTAGTGACGGCTGCCATAGCGGATTGTTTTGGTGGGGCGAGGGAGCGTGGGGCGGGGCGGAAAGGGATTGGTAGTGGCGGCTGCCATAGCGGATTGTTTTGGCGGGGCGTGGGAGCGTGGGGCGAGGCGGAAAGGGATCGGTAGTGGCAGCTGCCATAGCGGATTATTTCTGCGGGGCGTGGGGCGGGGCAGAGAGTGGCGGGGCGTGGGGCGGGGCGGAAATGGATCGGTAGTGGCGGCTGCCATAGCGGATTATTTTTGCGGGGCGTGAGGCGGGGCGGAGAGGGATCGGCAGTGGCAGGCTATGGTGAGGGAGCGAGGGATGTGCTATGCTGCGGTTGGTGAGGGGCGACGAGTCTGGGAGCGGGGAGACATGGGCGGTGCCATGCCTCGTTCTGTCTTAGAGGGAGCGTGTAGGGTGAAGTAGTGACACCGTGCTGAGACCATAGCGGAATTTTTTTGCGGGGTGTTGGGCAGGGCGGAGAGTGGCGGGGCGTGGGGCGGGGCGGAAAGGGATCGGCAGTGGCAGGCTGCCATAGCGGATTATTTTTGCGGGGCGTGGGGCGGGGTGGACAGGGATCGGCAGTGACAGGCTATGGTGAGGGTTGTCCCGCTCCGGTCCCCGTCTCGCTTTGCTATCCTTCCGCTCGGTGTTGTACGCCATAGCTGATCACCTGCCTGTCTCGCTCCGCCCCCAGCTCCCTCCATCTGCTCGGGCTGTGTGGCGAGCATGACATAGCTCATCATTAAAGAGAAGAGAAAAGGAGAGGAAGAGCGGGGAGAAAAGAAAAGGAAGAGAGAGAGAGAGAGAGAGAGAGAGAGAGAGAGAGAGAGAGAGAGAGAGAGAGAGAGAGAGAGAGAGAGAGAGAGAGAGAGAGAGAGAGAGAGAGAGAGAGAGAGAGAGAGAGAGAGAGAGAGAGAGAGATAGAGAGAGAGAGAGAGAGAGAGAGAGAGAGAGAGAGAGAGAGAGAGAGAGAGAGAGAGAGAGAAGATGAAAAAGGTCAAAGAGAAAGGAAGAAAGAAATTATACAGTATATGAATGACGGGGAGTTGGCTTATGGTAGCACGCGCAAACACTATCACAGTTGGAAATATACTATGGAAGATGGCGATGATGGGAAAGTCGTTACGTAAAATTCGTTACACACCTGCTTCTGCCCTTCACCACCAAAAAAGTCATTGGACAAGACAAAGGAGAGGAAGAGAGAAGAGAAAGGGAGAGAAAGAGAGGAGGAAAGGAGAGAAAAGCAGAGAAAGAGGAGAAAAGGACAGGAAGAGATAAGAGAAAAGGAGATAGAGAAGAGAAAATGAGAAAGAGAGGATAAAAGAAGAGAGAGAAAGAGAAGAGGAAGGGAGAGAGAGAAAAAGAGGAGAAAAGGAGAGGAAGAGAGAAAAGAAAAGGAGAGGAAGAGAGAGGAGAGAAAGAAAGGAAGAGAAGAAACTGAGAGAGAGAAAGAGAAGAGAAAAGGAGAGAGAGAAAGAGAAGAGAAAAGGAGAGAGAGAAAGAGAAGAGAAAAAGAGTAGAAGAACGAAGAGAAAAGGAAAGGAAGAGAAGAAAAGGAGAGAGAGAGAGAAGACGAAGATGAAAAAGGAAAAAAGAGAAAGGAAGAAAGAGAAATTATATAGTATATGAATGACGGGGAGTTGGCTTATGGTAGCGCGCGCAAACACTATCACAGTTGGAAATATACTATGGAAGATGGCGGTGATGGGAAAGTCGTTACGTAAAATTCGTTACACACCTGCTTCCGCCCTTCTAGCAGATGTGATAGGTAACTCCCACTCTCCCGCGCTTGGCGAACAAAGCTGACCCCTGCTGGGGAATGACTTAACGTCACGGTGTTGACTCGTCTCTGTTGCGGGATGATGGTATATTTCTCGTAAGAATGAGAAGCAATGCTTTGTGTAAACAGTGTGGGAGACGAAAATCGTTTAGTGGATCGTGTCGGTTGTGTGTCAACAGTGACCGCCGTGGAGATGACACATTGTTTAAACATTGTGGGAGACGTTTCACATCTCTCCTTCCGTCCATGAGTGTTCTTCACCACGAGCTAACAATGCAGAACAACTCTGTGAAAGCTCTGGAATGGTATTCGGCGGGTTACATCTGCACCCACTCCCCACCCCCGCTTCCCGCGTTTTTCCGGGCGTCAAGATAAAAAATTAAACTACCACCGCGATAGTCTTTAAATAAGGAATAGTTAAAGTGAATGGGATTTTATGATTTTTATTGATATCTAGTGAGAAACTAACATGCCAAAATCTTATATTAGTTTAATGAAGGTCGATTATTTTTCGTTTGTCTTAAATCCGAACTTAATCCAGTCTGAATAGCTAAACCATTACAGGGACACAATAAATTTTGAATTACACTCTAAAAAGGCACATGATAATAATAATAATAATAATAATAATAATAATAATAATAATAATAATAATAATATTGCAACGTTCTGTGGATCATATGTACGTTTCTACTACCTAGTTACCACGTCCCCATCACCTTTTAAGAACCCTTTTACTATATCCCATTACGCCAATGCTACGTATTTATACCTTTAATGTTCATATTCCTACAACCTTTCTGATAAGCGGGTGGCTTCGTGGTGCAGAGGTTAGCACACTCGGCTCACACCCGAGAATTCCCGGGCGGAGTGGAAAAATTTTGCTGGGACCTTCCCATAGTCATATCCTTGAGCGTGCGAAGACAATGAAGTGTGAAAAAAAAACTTGCTTTTTTTTCCTCGTAAAGGAAGAAATACAATCACAAAGGATTAGGTCATTGCGTTTTTTTTTTTTTTTGTTTGTTTGTTTGCTACGTTACTGTTACCTTTAGCGTGAATATTGCCACATTCTTCCAACTAAGTTTACCATTACCTTTCTGCTACGTTTCTTGCAACGGTTCCATCTATTACCTGTTACCTGTGTCATACATCATGTCTTCGTTAACTTCTCACAGTCACATAACCATAAATTTTACTTTTCGTTAATGCATATAGACGACGCTGAAAATCAATGTAGTTACACTTGAAGATGAGATGATCGTAAAAATCTAATTTGTTCTTAGTCAGCAAATGAGCAAAGATAAGACAAGACAAGACATTCTTAACTTATTATATTTTATTCATACTTTTCTCCTTTCTCTTTTTTTTTTTTTTTGGGGGGGGGGGGGGGGAATCAGTATATGCAATCCAATATAACACATTTATTTAGAACATGTCAAAGTGCTAATTATTGAGAGGGTAATTTTTTTTTTATTTGAAAAAAAACAAAAAACAGACAGAATAGTAAACTTCGCTAGTTAAGGCACTTGTTCTTTCCAGACATTATGGAAATGATTTTGATGACGGTAAAATCTTGAACTTCATATAAGCATTGTAACTCTGTTACCTTCACTAATTCCACACATTCATTTGCTTACGGGATGTTATAATAGGAAAGAAAAGATAGTTATACTTTGAGCTTTCAGAAAAATAGGTAATTTAATCTACATCTTTAACTATATTTTTTTTTCCTAGGCATTAAAAATAAACTCCCATAACATGACAAACAATTCTCAAAATGAATCTTAAGTACATTAGGAAGCAGAGTATGCACTTTTTGGGGGGTATAGAAAAATGATTTTGCTGGGATTAAACCTTCCCATACTCATATCCTTGAGCATGCGAAGACAATGAAAAGTGAAAAAACATCAAAATTATAAAAAATTACACTCATCACATTTTTTTTCCCAAATGTTCGATACCACCCACACTATGAATCGCGAAAAAAAACTAGGTATTGCTTTTTTTCTCGTAAAGGAAGAAATGCAATCACAAAGGAGTAGGTCAAGCTGTCAACAACACCAACAAAAACGACAAAAAAAATAGATATACTTACCCCTGAAATAAAAATGATCCTACCGAGCAAATATATTTCAATATTTGACCTAATACATTAAGGACGAGGTCAACAATACCATGGGACTATAGTGAGTCCTATTTTAGAGTAGTGTGGAATGGAACCAAACCACAGTAAACCACAGGATTAGGTCAACAATATAAGTGGACCTCCAAGCTCCTATTAAAAAGTAGTATGTAATGGAATCCAAACACCAGGAAACCATGGAGCCTTTTCTTAATGTGGTCAACGCATAAAGACATGAACACTCAGATATGGAGGAAAATTAGAGAACCATATTTTTTTAGCAATTAATGTGACATTATACACCAATAATGTTAATTTTTATAACCAGAGACCAATGAGGACTAGAATATTTATGTATTTCCAGTCATAACTATGCCAGAACACTTTTTTCCTCATTTAACCTAGAGAAAGGACGCGGGATAACCATGCGCCTGAACCAGGCCTTCAGAGAAAACCGCTGGTTATCAAAACGTATTGGAGGTAACCAATTAGTTACTGTATGGAAGGGTATTAGTGACATGTAATCATGTATAACTAAGGTGGGCATAACTCACTATCTTATGTGCTTAGCGTATTATTAATCTTTTCACCTGTTGATGATCATTACCAAAAGGGAATACACACTAAATAAATAGAAGATAAGTGAATGTAAAACAAGTACCAAATTAAGCATATTAGGAACCAGACATGCTTTACAGTATTCCGGATATACAGGCTGACAATCAATGATCTAGCATTGTTGAAACCGACGGCTTAATAGGGAATATATTACTGGATTACAGGTTTCCCTTATCCTAATCTTAGCGTATTCTATGCATCATCAAATATTGTATGCAGAGAAAATAAAAGAGTATGATTTAGAAACCTATTTAGATGAAGTATTTATATTATAAGTCTTACATCTTTTATTGTATAATATGCAAAATGTGGTGAAACGATTATATACCTTTTAGTACCATTTTATTAAAATTACGTTTAATGGAATGAAACGCTTACTACTAGATTTATATGTTCGAAATCAGTACTGATACTTACTTATGATAATTTTTTTTTTTTTTATCAGAGAAAAAATTTGACAAATGACTAGCAAATTAAACTGAAAATAAAAGAGTATGACAAGTACATATCAATTTTGGTTACACATAGTATCAAAAGATCAAAAAAAAAGTTCATTGATTAGGATCAGGTATGTAAAAGGGAATTGCAGCTTAAAAACTAAATACATGGATTTCACAGTATATACAGTAAATTGAGTAAAATTACAGAAAAAAAATTAATAAACCAATAAACATTACGTTTCAATGAATATTGTTCATATACATTTTTGCTGGAAGACTTTGATTATTGAAAAATAAATCCTCCTACTTGTGAACACTATGATCAGTACTTCTTAATACCAGTATTTCATGATCTTTAATTCAATTAGGGTGAATATTTCCTCTATTAACACTTTTGCTTTTGGAATTTTATTCTTCCACTTGATAGTTTTAAAAAACTTTTGAGTGTTTTGCTGTCTCATTTGTTGTAAAAATGAATAATAACCATAATATGACCATGACAATTGGGGAGATTGTATTACTCACGCGCCGACATCTTGTTTTCTACTCAACCAACTGCTCTTCTGTTGCTATGCGTTACATGTTACGTTACGTTACGTCATGTTACATAATGCGTTATATATTTTCTACTACCCTTCAAACCTTCCGTAAAAAAGAACATTGGGAGTGTATAGATGAAAACAACGGTAAATTTTTCATCTATTCGCGGGTTCTCTTTTTTTTCTTTCAATTTTTCCCATAGACTCTCTCTCTCTCTCTCTCTCTCTCTCTCTCTTTCTCTCTCCCACTCTTACTTTCTCGCTTGCTCTCTCTCTCGCTTTCTAACTCTCTCTCTCTCTTCCTTTCCTTTTCTCCTCGCTCTTCCTCTCCTTTTCTCTTCTCTTTAATTATGAGCTATGTCATGCTCGCCACACAGCCCGAGCAGATGGAGGGAGCTGGGGGCGGAGCGAGACAGGTAGGTGATCAGCTACGGCATAAAACACCGAGCAGAAGGATAGCAAAGCGAGACGGGGGGCGGAGCGGGACAACCCTCACCATAGCCTGCCACTGCCGATCTCTGTCCGCCCCGCACCACGCCCCTCAAAAATAATCCGTTATGGCAGCCTGCCACTGCCGATCCCTTTCCGCCCTGCCCCACGCCCCGCTACTCTCCGCCCCGCCCCACATCCCGCAAAAATAATCCGCTATGGTCTCAGCATGGTGTCACTACTTCACCCTACACTCTCCCTCTAAGACAGAACGAGGCATGGCACCGCCCATGTCTCGCCGCTCACAGACTCGTCGCCCCCCACCAACCGCAGCATAGCACATCCCTCGCTTCCTCACCATAGCCTGCCACTGCCGATTCCTCTCCGCCCTGCCCCACGCCCCGCAAAAATAATCCGCTATGGCAGCCGCCACTACCGATCCCTTTCCGCCCCGCCCCACGCCCCGCCACTCTCTGCCCCGCCCCGCGCCCCGCAAAAATAGTCCGCTATGGCAGCTGCCACTACCCATCCCTTTCCGCCCCGCCCCACGCTCCCACGCCCCGCCAAAACAATCCGCTATGGCAGCCGTCACTACCGATCCCTTTCCACCCCGCCCCACGCTCCCTCGCCCCGCTAAAACAATCCGCTATGGCAGCCGCCACTATCGATCCCTTTCCGCCCCGCCCCACGCTCCCTCGGCCCGCCAAAATAATCCGCTATGGCATTTTTATATCTACTACAACTGACGTTTGTTTGGTTGGTTCATTAAGTCGGGAAGCATTTTTGAAGTGATAACAATGATCGTGTTCCATTTATTTCCGAAAAATAGCCTGAACGCAAAAGTAATCCATCTGTTTATTGTGAACTTGGTTGATGAGAAACTGAATCCTTTCAACGGGTAATACAGCTGAAAAACAAATATATCACGTTTGAGTAACTAGCGAAGGTGTTGTATTACTTTCTAATTCTAATATGAAAAGAAGGTGACCAGAAAACATTTAAAACACATAACTCATCCAAACCCAACCCAAAATCTAAACCAAGCCAAAATAATCATTAGATACAAAAATAACGACCAATAATTCAAAAGCAGAAAAAAAACAAGTCATTGGTGGTACACTCTTGTTCAATACTCCAGTGACGGTGCCTACATTATTCTGTGTTCACGACAAACAATGATTCAGTAGACTAGATGCGAAGCATCTCGTTGGTGAGGCGAGACTTGTCTTGGGGAGGTTCAGGGGTGGGTGGGTGGGTAGGGGAGAGGAGTGAACAAGAGTAGGCTGGATGACTGTGTGGGTAAGTCGCATGGGCAGGTAAGATAGGAGCTGGGCTGGACGAAGTAGGGTGTGGGGTGATAGATTGGACGAGGCTGACTGGGTGGGTTATGTGGTTAGGGTAGAAGGACTGAGTGGATGGGTTGCTTGTTTTATGTCAACCTGGAGCAAACCCGCTATCTAGGCTTAGGTAAAGCAAGGTAAAGGTGGGGGCTCAAGCTATGAATATAGGACAACCGGGTTACCAAAATTTATCTTCCCAAGGTTTCCCAGATTACCCATATATCGACCAGCATGAAAGGCAGGATAAACAGCTGGGTGAGCTTTGTAAAGGGGATATTGCACTGGGCATCATAATCGAATTTGACTACGTGGAATACACTACCGTCGTCTTCCAATCACACTTGCCCCGCACTCTCAGCGTTCTGTGGTCTTGGGCCCAACGTTGCCAGATTGTCTTACTCAGCTTCTTATATTTACCGATTTCCGACCCCAAATAAGAAAATTCACTTATAATTATCGTTAAAATAGTTAATTTCTGATGTATTTGGAAATAGTTAGGCGTCAGAAACCGGTAAATACTATGCTCTGAGTACGATAATCTGGTAACTGTGGAGCTTCTTGACTGACACATTTTCACAACAACAAATATGGCTGACGCCTGACGTCCCTGTTTGTACCCCCGTTTTCACTCAAAGTGACACTCAATTTATACAAGCAACGGAAAAAGAAAAGAATGTGGAGGCGGCAATGGCTTGCAAGAAGAGAGGAGGACAGTGAAGTGATGCAGCTGTAGCAAGAACTACGTCTAGAAGACGAAGAAGGCATGTCCCGTATTTTCTCAATTAAACTGACCTCGGAGGCCTTGGTCCAGGCAACAACACTCATAGCTGAGCGAATGTATAGGAACAGTAGGGTGTAACTTCTTCCTCTTCTTCATATGTTTCTTGTTATTGCTGCTGATGATGATTGTGAATACCGTCGTCCTTCCGTGAAATCTACCGTAATTACGGAAGATCGTTGACACGTCAGAAACCCAAGGAAATGAGAACCACACCAGCGAAAATCGTGGTTTGACTGAAGATTCACGGAAAATTTCCCCAGTGTAATAGCCCCTTAACTTTCCGAGAAAAAAAAATGTGCATTTTTTCGTCTCAAGAACTTGGAAATCATACGACGACAGTGAAGACGAGGAATGTGTATATTTTCTTAGCGCAGCAATAACTTCGGGCACATGGATCAGCGAGGGAAGAGGAGAGAGAAAGGTGTGACAAACACGGGAGTGTCAGAGGGGAGTTGAGTAAGGGTTCTGGTGGCGAAGTGAGTGAAGTCAAAAGAGGAGGCATGATGATTAAGGGACTTATATTTGAATGAAATTATAGTTTTTGCTGGACGGTGGAAAGAATGAAGTGAGGCGAAGGGAAGGTACGATGACATGAAGAGGGAAAGGTGGGGTGGAATGAGGGTTTCATGGGGAGGCGATGGATGGGTGGTCAGCGTACGGGTTCCGTGAGGCCGTGGCTCGGCGACCAGGATGACGCAAGTTTGCGCTACAAAGGTGTCAATATTTAAGTCATCGCTGAGTGGGCTAAGACTTCGCACATGCTGCCCTGAAGATCATCTATCAACCCGGACTCTGGGTTTTCTCCAAAAGAGGATCAAAGATGAGCTTCGGGAGGCCGCATGAGCCAAGTAAGATGGCGCCACTATAAACACTTGCCTGCGCCATAACGGGCTGGGACGGACCACCAGATTTTACAAAGAAAGCCTTCCAGCACTATAGGTAAAACGTAAAAATAACCTGGAATGAATACTGAGAAGAGAGGAAGATGACTTAAAGAACATGGTGTGTGGTATGACGACTTTTGTGCGAGGGAGTGAGCAGAATATGGGTGAGTGAATGTATGATGATGGAATGAGACATAAGTGGAATGAAAGCTTATATGTGATGTAATGAGCGACTGGAATAAACTTAGGTCACACAATATAGATGAAGTCTGGTATCGTTACAACGACGAAGATATATGTAGATAGATATAGATAGATATGGACCGCTCGATCTAAGATCGATAAATAAATAGTGAGAGAGAAAGACTTATAGATAATTACAGAGTGAACGATGTAATGGAGGAAGCATGAGTTATAGTGGAGGGAAAGGGAATGGAACAGAATGGAGACATGAAAACTGCTGGTGTGGGCGCGGAGGAGACAACGAGGATGATAAATGTTGCTTTGTGCCCAGAGCAGTTTGCTGGACAAAGAAAGGTGTGTTACGGGGAGACAATGCAGCAAAGCAATGAATATGAAAACAACAAATGATCCAACACCTTTCCTCGAACCAACACACAATAACAGATCAAAGCTAGCAAACGACAAACGCGCGAGCGCGCGCACACACACACACGCACACACACACACACACACACACACACACACACACACACACACACACAGCATAGCACAGCACAGCACAACACAACACAGAGCAGCACAACAGACCGTGATATATATATATATATATATATATATATATATATATATATATATATATATATATATATATATATATATATATATATATATATATATATATATATATATATATATATATATATATATATATATATATATATATATATATATATATATATATATATAAAAAGGCGAAGATTATCACAGCCCAGGCCCTCCCCCAGAGCAGCCACGGACAGCATAGCACAGCACAGCACAACACACCACAGAGCAGCACAACAGACCGTGATTATATATATATATATATATATATATATATATATATATATATATATATATATATATATATATATATATATATATATATATATATATATAAAAGCGAAGATTACGTCATCCCGGGCCCTCGCCCTGAGCAGCCAAGGTCAGGTGTTGACTCCCTACCCCTCCTATAGGAAGTGCAACTCCTATAGCTCCTATAACTCCTATAACTCAGAACTCCCTTCTTAAAGATACTCTTCAGTGTACTGCCGTGTGTGCTCTGTTATTTATACTGTGTAACACTGGCGAAGACGTGTATTAAGACCTAGTGAGCGCCCAAGGTCAAGTGGTTCGAAGAGTCCAGCTTCCTCCACTCCCATGCCACCCCTTCGCTACGCATTCTCCCTCCTTCACAGCCTAAGGCGAGGCTGTGGTTACCCTGCTCCCAACACCATACAGTGCTTAAAAACACTGAAAATATTTCGTAATCGCAACAGGAGGCAGGGCAAAAGCGTAAGGAAGCCCATACCACTCATAATAAGAAAAAGGAAAGCGAAACGCCCCGCCAACACAAAAACCTACAAACACATTGAAGTGACGAGACTGTGGTTCAACCTACCTTCCTTATTCCTATCAAACGTGACATCCCTGTGAATTAAATTTGACGAAATAGTGGAAACAATGCAAAGAACCAGTGCTCATATAATAGCGATCACAGAGGCCTGGCAAGTTACCCCCAGAAATTTGTACTCTTCAAAATTATGAAACCTTTCACCGCCTCCTTACCAACAAGAGAGGTGGAGGTGTGGTAGTGATATGTCGCAATGACCTTCATCCCACCCCTCTTGATGTGATGGTCCCTGAGGGACTTGAGGCCTTGTGGGTGCGGGCTGCACCTGCGTTCCACCCCTGCAGGTGTGCTCCATAATCCTCTGTGTTGTATATCACCCGCCGCGCGCGCGCACAGGTCAAACCCTCATTGACCACCTCATCAACACCTCGGACCTACTACGCACCAGATTCCCTGCAGCTAAACCTGTTATATGTGGTGATTTCAACCAACTAGACACCAGTGAACTACAGGACCAACTACATTTGAAACAAATAGTAAACTTTCCCACACATGGCAACAACACCATCGACTTAATCCTCACGGACCCGACAGACCATTACCTTCCCCCTCAACCACTCTGAGGCACTCTCCCCCGTGCACAGTGGGCCAGAATGGGTGATTATGGGACAAAAATATTTCCACTGCAGAAAATATGTTTATTTTGTCAAAATATGCTTTTTCTCTGATAATAAATGAAAAATTATCATAAAGTAAGTATCAGTAACTGATTTCGAACATATAAATCTAGTAAGCGTTTCATTCCATTAAACGTAATTTACGTGAATTAATGGTAACTAAAGGTATATAATCGTTTCACCACATTTTGCATATTATACAATAAAAGATGTAAGACTTATAATATAAATACTTCATCTAAATAGGTTTCTAAATCAAATAAAGTAACTTCATGTAGCTGTAGATAAAATTAGCTACGGGTGTATTAAATACAGGAAGGATCCTAATCAGTCATAGTGCATGTCTATAATTATGGTTTATGCTCTCCAGATGATGTCTCAGGATCTGTAACAAGGAACTTTCGTGTTTCAGCTGGCAGACATTTCTTGTGTATGCTCCCCATTTTATTTCTCATTGAGGTTATTAGGGAATATGATGAGCAAAACAGCCTTCGCATTAAGTCCTCATTTTTTTTTTACGAGATACCTTGCGGCAAAATGACTCTGAACTTTTTGAAGTCTTTATTCTTTGCTTCTTGTGCTTCTTCGAAATAAAGTCCAATTGGTAGGTTAAACTGTTCTATTACTGAAGCTCCATGAATAAGGATCCTATGCAAGCTTTGAGGCATGTAATACCAGTTGTACTCTTCCACATATATTTCAGCAGTATTGACACAGAAGGATTTGAATGCTGCAATGTTGATATCGAGTCCAGATGATAGAGTACACAAGATAATGTGCAAGTTCTTCAGTAATTCGACTTTGAGTCCGAGGATTCCACTTGATATTTCAGCAAGTTGGAAAAATCTTCTTGCAGTATTTCAATCATTTGATGTACCAGAGCCAGATTGTTTTGGCATGTCGACAACTAATCCTGTTTGATCACGAAAGGCTTTCTGTATTTTAGATTTCTGCTTTTGAACTGTTTCCTTTTCTTCTTGTGTTCTTGCTTGGCATTTCTTTATAGGTAACTGGTAGGATAGATTTAAGCAGCATTCCATAGTTTTTATCCAGGCATGTAAAGTTGATAATCCATACCTCATTCCATCCTTGGACATAGACCGCTTTGAGACATTTTCTGTCATTCATTTGCTTTGGAGATGCCCCGCACAGAGGACAACATTGCATTGAGTTGATGCCGAGTGATAAAGAGGATGCCACTTTTCCATCAATCATTGTCAAGTTCACCTCATGAATGACACTTGCGCCATTATTTATTTGTGTTGGTCTAAGTTGACATATTGCTTCTTTTAGGTATTTCTCTTCCTCAACTAAAACTTCTGAGGTTTCCTTGATAAACTTGAATCGTATAGGTCTACAGTAAAATGGTGATGAAGGTTTATTATTCTTCCATACAATGACTTCCTCATTAGCTTCTGCTTTTCCACTAAGTTGTAAAGGCACCATACAAGTGTCGAAAAAAAAAGGATTCAGACACAACATTTCGCTCTTGGTTATCACTTCGTATCTGCTTGTAAATGCTTAAGCCAGTTGTACCATCAAATCCAACTTTGCAAATTAGCCTATGTTCATTAATCTCATGACTGACTCCAACTCCCTCAAATATTCTCTTTGTTGTATGGTCCAAAAGATCTTGCAAGGTAACTTCAGCAAAATCGTCAGTAACTAGCCATTCTTTGGGAGGAGAAGGTACGCAGTCTTCTTTGGCCAATCGAACATTGTTGTAGGAGGGAAAGATTTTTTATTTCTTTTCCAGTGCACTGTTTCTCAGATTTTGGTAGCTTCTCTTTGAAAGACCACAGTCTAAGATCAATGACAGTGCTTCATTTGGAGAAAAGGAGCATTCATTGTTATTTGATGAAGTTGACGGGCTTTCAAAGTTAGCTTGGGATAACGACCTCGCCAACTGTGGCTGTCCATTCATTTTGAGAACGCTGGATGTTGCAAATACAAGCCTCTGGGGAGTTGTGTTTATGAGCTTTTCAGTTTTTCTTCTCTTTGGTTTTTTTCTGACGAGTCTTGAAAACTTTCAGACCTGGGTCTTCCTCGGCATTTTGCACGTGTTTCATCAGGTGTACTTTGATGCACTTTGGTGGCAAGCCAGTCTTTGTTCCTACTTAACATAAAATTTCGGTTTATGCTAGCTCGTTTCCACCTGATTTTCAAATTCTTAAGAAAGTTAGTTACAACATTTCCTGCTATTGTGTTATCACTTACAATGTCTTTGATCTTTCCAAGTAAGAAACCATGTAATTTTCCATCACTGAAACTTTGGATATACCCAGTCTTTATTTCTTTACTTGCTTCATTAAATAGATATTCATTATCAATACTCATTTCTGTTCTACAAAATATAGGATATCTGAAAAAGAAAATATCATATTAATGCTTTTAAACGTAACATTTAGTTTTTTTAGCGTGTATCAAAAAAATAAAGGTAAACGGTGACTTTTTTTTTTTTTTTTTTACTTGGCGCAGCGCCCGTGTGGCACGGCATGAAACACAGACATCACCAACTGTTTTTATGTACTATGGTAAAAGTCACAGCTAGTAGCAAAAAATATCTTGTGATATTATTTACGACAAAACTGCCTAACATTTGACACCAGTGCCAATCTTTGCAAAGCTTTGCAATTTTTTGTCCCCTCTAAAGAACCGTTACATACATGACTATTTTAACTTCTCAATATTTTTTTTCTCAGAATATTTATAACCCACTTATAGAACACAATTATATTAAACAAGCACCTCAGCATATGTAAATGTGCACTGAAAAGAAGTGTTAAAGTATGGATAATCCCAACAACACACCTGTCACGAACAGTAGCTAAAGAAACAATGACTAGTTTTTTGCTGTTGAAAGCCGTCCGCTTTCCACAACACACGTTAGATCATGTTTTAACCTGTATAGCACTATGAGTTGAACGGCATGCTACTTGTAACATAGCATTCCTTTGTCTCTGAAATATGATTTTTTTTTTGTGTGACTTTTAGAGTGATTGGGAAAAGTCAAAATTATAATTTTGTTCACATGCTGGCCCACTGTGCTGTGGAGAAAAGCAAGCACCTCTCCGTTCTATGGTCCCCCTCACCCGCTCCGAGACAAGGACCTACCGGCCTGTGACGGTCAGGGGTGGATCAAATACAATTGTATTTGTATTTGAATTGTATTTAAATACAATTTTAATGTATTTGTATTTGTATTTGTATTTTGACATCCAGAGAAATAAGTATTTTGTATTTGTATTTGTATTTTGGTACCCAGAAAAAAAAGTATTTTGTATTTGTATTTGTATTTTGGCACCCAGAAAGAAAAGTATTTTGTATTTGTATTCATATTTCGAGTCAAAACCATTTAAGGAGGATAAATACTGTTAAGGAAATTGAAAAATAAGTAATGTTAAGCCGCGTTAAGGCGGAGGAGGAAACAGATTAAGGTTGAAGGCGAAGGAGGAAAGGATTAACGTCAGATCACGGGGAAAGCGCAGTAAGGAGAACATTAAGGTTGAAGGCGGAGGAGGAAAAAAATTAAGGGTGGGGAGTACGGAAGAAATTAACCTCAGGTCACATGGAGGAGGAGTAGGATAGGATTTAGGGAGTTACTGAAGGATGGGGCGGCTCGGAAGAAGGATCCGCCCGCAAAAATGTATGACGTCACGGACATGGGAGAAGTATAGGGGATGATATGTGAGTGAAGACGACGAGAGAGACAGTAAACCTATCTACTGCTTTAACTTGGCAAATGCACTACAGTCACCTATCAAAAACGGGTTACATCCATTTCTTGAGAGGACTGATGTCATTGCCGCAGCTGTCATGGGCCCCAGGTTTAAGCTGGCATGGATGCCATGTAAGAAAATACAAAAGGAACAGATTTCCAAGATTGTGGGCCTATTTATTTCCTAGTCAACTCAGTCGACCTTGAAGAAGAAAACATTTCAAGAGAGTGAGCCTTTCGTGTTTTCGGCTGGCATGAGTGCAACACGATCTCATCTTTTTGCCTACATGCCTCCAGCTGGGCAAATGATGGCAAGTGCATCAACAAATGACACAACAGTGGTGAAGGCAGAACTTGAAACGTACCTAGAAGAAGGTGTTTTGCCTTTCGATGTCAATCCACTGAGGTACTGGCGTGATGCAAAGAGCTTCAAAATTTTGAAGCACTTTGCCAAGAATATTCTAGGTGCTGTGCAACGTCGGCACCATCTGAGAGGGTGTTTAGCAAGGCCGGCAATTTTTACACTCCTGAGCGAACAAAACTCGGCCCGGAAACCTTCCGGGCATTAATAATGATAAAATGCAACTATGATATGTGAAGTGTATCTTTATATTTTTTTGCATAATTTCAGGAGTATTTTTATTTGTATCTTTAGGAATAAAAGTATGTGTATTTGTATTTGTATTTTTGGAATCCCGAACAAAAGTATTTGTATTTGTATTTGACTTGTAAAAAATCAGTATTTGATCCAACCCTGCATACTTTCAGGAGTATTTTTATTTGTATCTTTGAAATCTGGAATAGGAGTATTTGTAATTTTATTTGTATTTTTAGATTCAGGAATATAAGTAATTGTATTTGTATTTCTATTTTTAGATTCAGGAATAAAAGTATGTGTATTTGTATTTGTATTTTTGGAATCCCGAACAAAAGTATTTGTATTTGTATTTGACTTGTAAAAAATCAGTATTTGATCCAACCCTGGTGATGGACTCAGCTTGGCGCTAGTTTGGACATAGGTGTCATAGCATCCCTGGACTGAGGTGCTCACAGCAGACATCAAATGGGAAGCCTACATCAACACCATTACCCATGGAGGTAGAATTGATGGAGTCGACACAGCCCGCAAATCCCATTCATTGAGGTGAAGCCGACGAACTGTCAAATTTACGGCCAAAAGAGGGGAATGCCCGGCCCGGTTGAGAACTCACGGCCATGGCTCACGGCCACTACCTCCAAACCCCGTCTCATCCATTATGATATATATTTTTTTTTTATTACCGTTCATTTATTGATGCGGTATACATTTCATAAATACCTTTTATTTTACTAAGATATTTTTCTAAATCTTAAAGGATAGACATAACAACTTGAAAACCTCACCTCTATGACCTCACCTATAAATAGGACTTAGCGACAGCTTTATCTGAATTAAAAATGAGTCTACTACGATCAATCCATACAGCGGCGGAAATCAAGGCCTCGTAGGCCTCTCGTAGGCCTTCCGGAAAACCAGGTGGGCGAGCCTGGTCGAGCCCATTTAGGGAGCCTGACCTGACAACACCTGACTCCTGGCCGTAAAAATGACAGCTCGGGCGGATTCACTTAACTGAGCTGATGTCGACTCCACCAGTTCTACCTCCATGCCATCACCCCAGCCTACCATCACTACTTCCCGGAACAGAGCATGCGCCTACACCCATCAGATTTCTGGATTACATCCAGGATAAAAAGACTCGTACTGCAAAGAAATCAGGCTTTCTACAATAACACACTGCAGCATAAGCCACTGCGCAATAAAATCATCAGGGAAATCTGCACAGCCAAAGCCTCCTACTACCCACAAAAATTCCATGGCCTCAAAGAAACCAACCTAAGCCAGTGGTATCAGAAAATCAGGGATTTGTGCAGATTAAAGAACGACAGACAGGCCCCTCTCCCCTGCGTCGCACATCCAACCAGCCTACTTACCAACCCCTGAGCCTCTACCTGAGATCCAGGTGTTTGAGATAATGAGGTCATTCAAAATTAAAGGCCAAATGCTCCACCACACCACTTAATATACCAGTGAGGCTCTACAGAGACTTTGCCGCCGAGCTAGCCACGCCGCTCTGGTCCATCATCAACGCCTCCATCCGACAAATCCGGTGTCCACCCCAATGGAAGATCGCATTTGTCACTCCCATCCCAAAGACTCCCAGCCCCCAATCACTCTCTGACCTGCGGCCCATTGCCATCACCCCCATCCCAAGCCTGTTATGTGAGGAGTTCATCTTCAAATGGGCCTTGCCCCCCACATAGACGTTCAACAGTTCGTCAACGTGAAAAGCCCTTCCACCACACACTGCCTCGTCAGCCTCCTTGATTTCACATACAAAGCCCTCGAGAAACGGGACACCTCTGTAGCCCTTGCTTTCGTGGATTTCAAGAAGGTTTTTGACCTTGTTGATCACACCACAGTGATCAATTTAATTGGGGCTTCATCCAAGCCGGGTGGCGTGGATGGCAGACTTCCTCAGCGCGCCTCGCTAGGTTGTCAGATTTCATGGCAGGACCTCATCACCCAAGCCCCTCGCCTGCGGAGTCCCCCAGGGTACGAAAATTGGCCCTCTGTCATTTTTAATTCTCATGAATGACGCGATGACCAACACTCCCTCGCGTTGGAAATACGTCGATGACTCCACGGTGGGGAGCACCATTGACAATGTACACCCTGACTACAGCCACCTGCACAACACACTTGACGACCTTCAGGACTGGACGAGGCTCAACAAGGTGACTGTCAACCAGAACAAGACAGTCATCGTGCACACCACCACCTCCACAACAGTCGCACCTCCACCTGTAGTCTCCACCAACGGCACTCCGCTCCAGGTGGTGGAGACAACCAAGCTTCTCGGTGTCAACATTGATAACTGCTTGACCTGGAAGGAGCATGTCAGCCGCACCATCGCTTCAGCCTCCTAGCAACTCTAACTTCTGAGGCAGATGAAGTCACTGTGGACTCCCACGCGTGAGCTGGTGGGAGTCTATAACACCTTCATCCTCCCCAAGCTCACTTACGCCTCCCCAGCTTGGTTTCCATCCCTCAACACCACCCAGCGCCGCCAGCTTGAGAGGGTGCGGAAGCGTGCGCGTAGACCTATCCTGTGCCCGCCTTACTCCACTTATGACGAGGCCCTTGTCGCCCTACACCTGCCCACATTTCAAGACCGCTACCAGCACCTCCTCCAAAAGTTTGCGGTACAACTACTAAATCATCCGTCCCACCGTGACCTGCTACTAGACTCTGTGCCTCCCTCTCGCCATGCCGTCAGACACAGCAATTTACTAACTTACTTACCTATACGTGCAAAGACGGAAAGGTACAGGAAGAGCCCTACCCCTACCATTGTAAATTTAATTAACAACAAGTAACCATAGGATAAATTTTTATTCATTATTTATATTATATTAATTTATATTATACAATTTAAGTTCATACTTACATTGTATGTACACTAATGTATATATGTTTAGCATGAAAATTTTCAGCCTCTGGCTGCACACCATATGAATAAATCGTTTTTTATTATTATTATTTTTTTTTTTTTACACACTCCGTCGGGAGGGCACTTGCTGGCGATTGCGAGTCCAACTCGTGATCAGCTCGTGATGAATTAGACAAACGCATGAGCGCGAGATGGTTATCATGATTAATGAAATTAGTTCATTAGTTTATTTAACAAAGTGAGAATAACAACTAGATTTTTATTCATTTTGGGAATAATGTTATTCTATTTCAAAGGGATAACTATATATATATATATATATATTTTTTCACTGGGGCCTGAACCAATAATAATTTTAAAGGCAATGACCGGATTAACTCTCTGGGGGAGGCGGTGGCTGAACGGATAGCAAGACGGCCCCGCGTTCTTGAGGACGCGAGTTCAATCCCCGACCGGTGCCACCGAGCTGGGATTTTTCAGCCGCCGCCGAGTGGCTTAAAACTACCCACATGCTGTCCAGAAGACCACCTATCAACCCGGACTCTAGATTCTAGAATTAAAGATGAGCTCCGGGAGGGCAGCATGAGCCAATGCAAGATGTCGCCAATATAAACACTCGCCTGCGCCAGAACGGGTTGGGCCGACCATCAGGACCCACCGGGAAGGAGCCTTGGACCGACCATCAGAATCCACCGGGAAGAAGCCTACCGGCGCAATAGGACGCGACATAAAAAAAAAAAAAAATGAGGAGGGACCAACAGGAGTATGTTCCGTGTTTCCGCCGCCCCAGTGCTCGGTGATATCTGCGACGTGATGGCTGTTGTTGTTCATGTACTGTTGTTGTTTTGTTTCATGGGTCAAAATTTATAATTCATTGTTTTTATTGACAAAATCCACTTCACTTAATTTATTCTTTACTTTTATGTTGCCAACGAAGACTCCAGGGATTACCTACATCTGCACGATTTAACCCGTGTCAGCCGGCACTACGAGAGAGAGAGAGAGAGAGAGAGAGAGAGAGAGAGGGGGGGTCGTAGCCTTGATCACGTCCTCACAGTGTGTCAAGAGGCAATCAGCATATCGTAACGGTCTCAAGAGGAGGAGGATGATCTAATGTTATCAGTGTAAGAACTCTCTCTCTCTCTCTCTCTCTCTCTCTCTCTCTCTCTCTCTCTGAAGGATTATATGGAGAAGATGGGGAAGGAAAAGTAAGAAAAGAGGAAGGAAGAGAAATAAGAAAAGGGGAAAAAAATAAGAATGATAAAGAAAAAAAATAAGAAAAGGTTATAAAAATAATTTGAAGAACAGTTAAGTAGAAAAATAAAAATAAGAAGACGCCGCATGCAGAGGAGGAGGAGGAGGAGGAAGAGAAAAAGGAGGAGGAGGAAGATTAAGAAGAGGAGGAAGATTAAGAAGAGGAGGAAGAGGAGGAGGAGGAGAATTGATGAATGTTTGGAAATAGCTGGAGAATGATAGAAAGTGGAGGAAAAGGAGGAGAGGGAAAAATGAGGCAAATATAAACGAAGAAAATAGACTAAAAATTATGTCACGAAGAATGGCCGAGGAAAAAAAGACAGGGAAGAGAAGTAGTAGTATACTTGGAAACACGGATAGGAACGTAACAGGAAGCCTGTTGGCTCAAAACGAGGTTGCCTGTTCTAGTGCCATGATCTGTTTGACAGTCAGTTCGTCCCTGCAGTGCATATCAAAACATTTCGGTGCGTACGTTCAGTTTACTCCGTTTGCCACGAGGTTCTTCCAGTGGCGTATGACTCGGTTTAAGAAGAAACTCTTACTAATGTCTGTTTTGCATTGCTTCGCTTGAATCGGTAGAGCGTCGTTTCTAGTTTTTGGGTTAGTTTGTAGCTCAAAAAACTTGGAATGGTCAAAGTTAGTCGGGGCCGTTGTCACTTTACCACCAGAGCTTGGGTCTATGTTTTTTTCTAATCTTTTCAATTTTTTACCAAATCAGCGTCCATAGCCACCTCACTCTCCCCCTACCCACCTTTCCCGCCCTTCCTCGTCCCCGTCTGAACAGCCCCCAGATTTCTTTTAATGAGAGAGCGAGGTCAGCCTCTCTCTCTCTCTCTCTCTCTCTCTCTCTCTCTCTCTCTCTCTCTCTCTCTCTCTCTCTCTCTCTCTCTCTCTCTCTCTCTCTCTCTTTGTCACACACACACACACACACACACACACACACACACACACACACACATACCACACACACACGCGCACACTTTTTACTTCAGTTTTATTTCCTTGCCTTTTTTTTCTGTTCCCTCCCATCTTTTCCCTCCCTCCTCCTCCCCCCTTCCATCCTCCCTCCTAATGAGGGTTCGCACCTCCGCCCACTGCTCCCCCTATACCACATTTGACACTAGTAATCTCCAATTTGTTTCAGTTTTTACATAAACATCATTTTACCATAATTTCCCCTGTCCCTCTCATTTATTTCATTTTTACAATCAGTAACAACATATATGTTAAAGATATGAGAGAGAGAGAGAGAGAGAGAGAGAGAGAGAGAGAGAGAGAGAGAGAGAGAGAGAGAGAGAGAGAGAGAGAGAGAGAGGAGGAGGAGGAGGAGGAGGAGGAGGACTAGCAGGCAGCAGAAAGCCTGTTGGCTCATGACTAGGCTGCCTGCTTTCAGTGATTTAATCAATCCGTTTGCCGTAGGAGAGGCTTGCAGGGAAGGATTAAAGCACTTGTGTACCTACTCTTGGAAACGTTCAGTTCACTCCCGATGCAGCAAAGTGGCGATCAATGTGTTTCTTGAAAGAGTTGATGGTCTCTGCGCTAACCACTTCTGCAGGAATGCTGTTCCAATGGCGAGCAACTCTATTCGAGAAATAACTCCTTCCGATGTCGGTATTGCATCGCTTTGCTTGAACTTATTTTCCATTGTTTCTTGTCCTCCGGTTAGGTTGTAGCGTGAAGAGTTTTGAGTGATCAACGTTGCTGAGCTTGATCAGGTACTTAAAGACCTGTATCATGTCTCCCCGCAGTCGTCTTTTTTCTAACGTGAAGAGGTTGAGTCGCTCGACTCGCTCTTCATAAGGCTTCGTCCTCAGTGATGGTATCATCTTCGCGGCGGGGCGCTGTACTCTCTCAAGTAATTCAATGTCTTTCCTGTAATTTGGAGACCAGAACTGCACAGCGTATTCCAGGTGGGGTCTTACCAGCGAATTATACAAGGATAACATAACTCCCGGCGTCTTGTATTAGAAGTTCCTCGCTATGAACCCGAGCACTGTATTGGCTTTCTTACAGGCGGACTTGCAGTGTTTTGTTTGTTTCAAGTCACTGCTGATGGTGACCCCGAGGTCTCTTTCCTCTTGCACTACTTGTAGTGGTTCGCCACCCATTTGGCCATAATCGCCTAAAATATCTGAAGCATTCCGGTGCCCTAATGCGCAAAAAGAAAAGAAAAAAAGAAAAAGAATGAAAGACAAATAAAGAAATAAAGATGAAGAGACAAAGAAAGAAAAAGACAAAAAGAAAGAGAGAAAAGAAGAAGGAAAGAAAAATAAATAAATAAAGAGAAAGTTAGAGAAACAAAGAAAGAAAAAGAGAAAGAAAGAAAGAGTAATAAAGGAGTAAAGAGAGAGACAAAGAAAGAAAGAAGGAAAGAAAGAAAGAAGGAAAATATAGAAAGAAAGAAAGTAATGGGAGAAAGAACGAAAGAAAGAAAAATAATAAGAAAGAAAGAATTATAATGAAAAATATTTAGACAATGAAAGAGACAGACAGGAAGAGAAAAAGAAAGAGAGGAAGAAAGACAGGGAAAGATTGAAAAATTAAGAAAGAAAGAGAAAAAGAGAAAGACAAACAGAAAGAGGAAGAAAAGAAAGAGAAAGAAATAATGAGAAAGAAGGAAAATATATAGACAGAAAGAAAGAGCATCCCTTTCTTAATCCACTCACTTCTCCAATTGTCTCCTGGGATGTGCAGGTGTGAATAGGAAGGGAAGGGACAGATGTGTGTGTGTGTGGGGGGGGGGGGGGGGGTCGCGGTCGCGGTGATAGGCTCAGAGCGAACTTGATGGGAGAGGCTGAGGAAGTGAGAATCTCCCTCCTGCCCAGCCAAAAGTGTAAGAGACATCGCCCGTAACTGTACCATAACCATCTACATCACCACTACCACCACCATTGTGCCCATGCCAGATGTTATATCGACTGAAAGGCATTTATTTCATGGTGGTGGCGACGGTGGTGGTCGCGTTGGGGGTGAACAAACTATATTGTTACTACTTGTACTGAGCACAGAAATTTTCCTCCTCCTTTTCTGATTCCTTTTCACTGTCAATGTTCGTCTGTCACCTGCTCTCAATAATTATTTCCTTAGGTTTTAACATTCGCTTTCTTCTTACGATTCTTGAACTCGTGCCTTATCGGTTTTACCTTCCCATTTTTTGGTGTGTTTTCACTCCATCTCTATTCCTACCAACTTATTTTCTTTTTTTTCTCTTCTCCCCGATATTTATTTTTTCAAGCCCTGACCTCCCATTTCCTTTCTTTTCTTCGTTGTTCCTCTTCTCCTTATCGTGTAATCTCCATTCCCTCTCTTTTCTCTGCTCTTCCCAGCGTTCCTCCCACACCCCGTCTCCCCCACTGTTGCCCAAGGAAACCTGGTAATATTGGAAAGTACACAAAGAAAGTAGGTGACGAGCCTTTCCTTCTATCAGCCCTTACGCCACGTTTGTTATTCACTCACTTCTTATATTAAATTATTTGCCTTATATATATACCCTGTCCTCCTCCTCTTCCTCCTTTCCCTACCACGACACTGTTAATCAGGGCATGAATATAGTATTATATTACCCTCCCAGGTAATATCTCCTCCTCTCCAGGCAGGTTTACAGGCACACACATTCAATGATGTCACACTTTTGGCAAACTTTTTAAATTTATGCGTCAGGGTCTGTCTGTCTGTTTGTCTGTGTGCCTGTCCGTCTGTGTGTCTGTCTATCTGTCTGTCGCTAGGATCGTCTCCACCAGTTCTTCTCCCCTGCACATTTGCTATCCATATACAGGGGCCTTGTCCGCCCTCGTATGTGGGGGGGCTCCACTCATACAGATCTTCTGGACAGACTGGAATCTAAGGCTCTTCGTTTCATCAGCTCTCCTCCTCCTACTGATAGTCTTCTACCTCTAAAATTCCGTCGCGATGTTGCCTCTCTTTCTATCTTCTATCACTATTTTCACGCTGACTGCTCTTCTGATCTTGCTAACTGCATGCCTCCCCCACTCCCGCGGCCCCGCTGCACACGACTTTCTACTGATGCTCATCCCTATACTGTCCAAACCCCTTATGCAAGAGTTAACCAACATCTTCAGTCTTTCATCCCTCACGCTGGTAAACTCTGGAACAATCTTCCTTCCTCTGTATTTCCTCCTGCCTACGACTTGAACTCTTTTAAGAGAGTACCAGGACACCTCTCCTCCCGAAATTGACCTCTCTTTCGGCCACCTCTTTTGATTCTTTTTATAGGACCAGCAAGTAGCGGGCTTTTTTTTTTCATTATTGTTTCCTTTTTTGTGTGCCCTTGAGCTGTCTCCTTTGTTGTAAAAAAAAAATAGCCGGAAAAAAGGTTTGTGGCTGTGTGTGTGTGTGTGTGTGTGTGTGTGTGTGTGTGTGTGTGTGTGTGTGTGTGTTGCACTTGTAGTTTTATCGAAGACAGAAGAATACGGAGGTCTCTGCTGTGTTTGTCTTAATGAAATATTACGTATTATTATTATTATTATTATTATTATTATTATTATTATTATTATTATTATTATTATTATTATTATTTGTATATATATATATATATATATATATATATATATATATATATATATATATATATATATATTTATATATATATATATATATATATATATATATATATATATATATATATATATATATATATGCACACACACACACACACACACACACACACACACACACACACACACACACACACACACAGACATGAGGAAAGATCTATATGTGGCCTTAAGCAATATAGTAGGAAGCAGCGCAATAAAACATAACAGTCAGCTTTTGCTGGTAAAAGTACCAAACCCATTTTAATAACCTTTTAACTAATGAATTGCCTGAGTGGAGAGTTTTGCGGGGAGTGGAGAAACGATGCAGGTGGACGAGGGACGGGAGGGTAGACGGAGGAGAGATGGAAATAATGAACTATAGAAAAACAAGACAAGAGGAGGGGAAAAGGCTCGATGAGCAGAAGATTAATAGATGATGTAGTGGAGGAGGAGGAGGAGGAAGCAACAGGACAGATAAGGAAAGTAGTGATGGCAAAATAAGTTTAGAACAGGTGGAAGAACAATAACAGGAGGGTAAAAGGAGTAGTGATAAAAATTAACAGAAAAATTGTAAGAGACGGCAGAGAAGAGATACGAAGGATGGATATAAGAAACTGAAGGGAAGGAAGAGATGAGAAGATAAGTGATACAAAAGACAATAACATAACAGCATAGGAAGATAGGTGGACATTATATATGAAGAATGAGTAGTGACATAAACGAGTACCACAAAAAGAGGAAGAGAGAGGACAAGAGTGAAGAGCAGCAAAAGTGAGGTATTTTTTAGAAAGACTGAGGTGGAAAGCGAGTGAGAAAAATAGAGAGAAGCAGGAGAGGTTGCAAGGGAGGGAGAGGAAGGTGTGTGGGATAGCAAATGAAAAAGGACGGTAGGAAAGAGAAGCAAAACGAAAATACGAAAAAAACAATGCAAACACAGTATAATGTAAGCGTAAAGAGAAAAAGATAAAAAGCATGAAGGCGAAACATGAACTCGTACCAACCAAGAATATATGGCATTTTGGGGCCTTGTGCTCCACTGCGGTCATCCCGGCCAGGACAGTGGTTCCTCTGCACAGCCGACACATTGCCTCCTTTACAGACTACATAGGTACTCTTGTGGCAGCAGCAGAATATAATCCTGTAAAATGTCCCTTTTGTGGTACTATCATGCATGACAGGCTCGAGGTAATCAATTAAAAAGTTATTTTTGAAATCCATGTGCTCACAAAATCCAGTTTTAACTTGTTTTACAATTTCATTTGTTATACCCATGTTGTTTAAAGAGAAAATAAAATCCCACATTAATATTCTCCAGCGTTTTGTACTCTTTCTTGCATTGTGCAAATGTGTTTCTTCTGCAAAAACTTCGCTCTCGTTTTCACTTTACTTTTGTATGAAACGATGGATAGAATAAATGTAGGAGATAACAGTATAACTGTAGAAGTTACGCCGGGGGCACATTTTAGTGTAGGAGATACCCTGGATACTCAGTGTTTGTGTAGGAAGTGTGCTAGATACATATTTTTGTGTAGGAAATATGACGCACAATGTGTGAAAAATGTGGCAGTAATCCAGTTTTTCTGAATGTGTAGGAGATATGACTACGCCCCCTCCACACACACGTTGCCACAGCGCGAAAGAAAAGAGAACAGAACAGAACAGAACAGAGAAGGATAGTGCCAACGCCTTCCTTCTTGCGATTTATCGACCACACTAGCCAATCTGGAAACTCTACGAAACACGTTCCTCACTCGTTTTTTGACCACCTTCGCCTCCTCCTCCTCCTCCTCCTCCTCATCATCATCATCATCATCATCATCGCCATGCCTTTCCTACTCTTCATTTTTCCCGATTATCTTATCTCGTCTTTCTTATTCTCTTCCTAATTTTTGTTTTATCTTCCACTTCCATTTGTTTGTCATCAACATCATCACCATTCTTCTCGCCACCCAATGTGCTATTCTATCTCCCCTCACCAGCATAATTAATTCTCCTCCTCCTCCTCCTCTTCCTCTTTCTCTTCCTCTTCCTCTTCCTCCTCTTCATCTTTCTCTTCTTCTTCCTCTTCCTCTTTCTCCTCCTCCTCCTCCTCCTCCTCTTCGTCCTCCTCTTCATCTCCTTGGTAACTGCATCCAAATTAAGAAAATACTTTCATCTCTTATCTCCCAGGTTTTGTTTACAGTCTGTGACGCGAAAATGAAAGATCAAACCGTGTTTTTTTTTTTTAGTCTGTAAAGAAATAAAATTTCTTCTGCGTTCCTTTTTTGGGAAAATATAAGAATAAAAAGGCCAAAAACAACTTCATTGTCCCTGAAGATGTTTGTCCTTTTCGCGCGATATGTTCAGCTAGCTAGATAGAGATCGATAGATAGATGGAAAGACAGACAAACATATATAGATAGATAAAACGCATGATCAGTCAAGAGAATCGGCCTTAGCTTCCTCACAGCAGATAGGACCGAAGGAAAATGATGTTACTGGTAAACACGATTACTTGGAGAGTGATCAGCATGAGTATTTTCACGAGGCATTATCACGTTTGAGTCTTTATAGTGATTCTTATTTAGGGTTGCAAGTTAAAAGTGAGGCAGGGAAAGTTTGCATTTCGTTCATAATTTTCGTTGGAGTATAACTTTGTGCTTTGTTCTACGTTAAAGCCTTTGAAACACACTAACTTTATGTAGATGAAAGGAGAAGTGGGGAGGAAGTGGAGGATGGAGAGAGCTTCAATATATAGCTTTAAAGCAGGTAAGGCAGGTGAGGGAAAAGTGGAGAGAGGATAGAGGAAAGAAGAGGAAGAAGAGGACGTAAAAGGTCAGGTAATAAAATGTCAGGTAGAATAAAAATAAGACGGAACGTGGAGATGAAATAGAGTTGAAGTGTTGCCGCGGTGGTTTAGTTTTCTTCCTCGCCTTTCGTGTTTTTTTTGTTTTTCTTTTTGTCCTTCTGTTTCCAGCTACGCCCTCCACAAGCCTTCATTCCCAGTTCGTCCCCTTTTCTTCTCCCTCCTGTCTCTATATGCCTTTTTTTCCCTTTTATTTCTTCCCCCAACCAGTCTTACTTCTTCCTTCCCTCTCCATGCTTTCCCACGTTTTCCTTCTCATACTTTTTTTTCTCCTCGCCTCCTTCGTGCCCTCCTTCCTCTTGCACTTCTTCATTTTCTTTTACGTGCAAGCCTATAGCGTCGGTAGGCTTTCTTGAGGGGCCTGTATGGTAGTAGGTGTTTTTATAGTGGCGCCATCTTTTCTTGGCTCATGCTGCCCCCCGCAGCTCGTTCTTGATTCACTTGGACGGTTTCCTACTCTCTTCCGCCTTCATTCGTCTTATTCTTTGTGCCCTCATTATCTTCGTACACTGTCAATCTTACTCTCTCTTTTTCTTTTCTCTCGTCCCCGTCTCTGCCTGATTTTCTCCCATCCTACTTCGTCTAATTTTCTCACATTATTAATGTTCCTGTTGTTACATGCTGATCCCCTTTTGTTATTCTTGACGATACTTTATAATACTTTCTCGCCGTCAATCAGTTTGCTAAGCTTTTCTACATATAAACCAATAAACTGCTGAATAAAGTAAATAAATAAATTACACATAATGTTTTCAAATCAGGTTATAGAGTCTCCGTAAGCATCACAAAGAAATGTTTAATGATCAGTTTATGGGGCAACGATTAACACAAAAAGCATATGAGACAACGATTGGTAATATGTGACAGTGATAAATAATAATTAAGATGCGGCGATGATAGACTAATTATAATGTAACTACACTGTGGCTTTCTCTCTCTCTCTCTCTCTCTCTCTCTCTCTCTCTCTCTCTCTCTCTCTCTCTCTCTGCCTTCGTCTCCTCCGGCAGGGTTATGTATGTATATATACACCTCCTCAGAGGGAAGAGGCAGGACAAAGGAGGGGAGGGAGAGGGAAAGGAGAAGCACCGTGGTATGTGATACGAGAGGGAGATGTGAGGACATTCTCTATTGGAAGGTGTTTTTTTTTCCTTTTGCTCTCCCGATTTTCCATTCTTTTATTCTTCTTGGTTATTTTGTTTAGGGTCCTCTGTCTGCCTATGTCTAAATGTTTGTCTGTCTGATTATATTATTCTCTCTTCAATTTTATAGTTTTTCTCTTACGTGGAATTTGATGATGATACCTATTTCTTTTTTTTCCCTCTCGTTATATGATTTTTATTTTTTCTGATAAAACTGCTCACTCATCCACTTCCTCCTCCCCCTCCTCCTCCTCCTCCATTATCATATTATTTGGAGGTCACGCTTGTAGTTTGTCAATGGGAGTAATTTTTTTCTCGAATCGAGTTGTCCGCCATTAGAACAACGTTCCTCCACAAGTAGTTGCTGCGAAAACGATCAGCTCATTTAAAAACGACCAACTTCCTCAACCCTATTGTCTTCCTCAGCTGTGGCGGAAACGACGTTTCCCGTGTGCTAAGCGAGGACCTTCTCCGGCATTTTAGGGAATTGATAGGAAGGATACGGGACCCTGGTGGGTCGCCAGGTGTGTGTGGCGTCCTGCCGAGGAGGGGCGTTGGCAATGGATGGCTGTCCAGGGCGATAGCAGTGAACAGCAGACTAGCAGCGCATTGCAAGCGCAATGGGTGGCTGTTCGTTGACAATTGGGACCTCTTCTTTGGCAACGACGCCCTCTACCCCCGGGACGGGATACACTTGACGTTCAAGGGTGTTGAGGCTCTCTCAAACTCCCTTGAGCGAGCACTTAGCACCCTGAGGGATTTTTTTTAGTATAGACGAGGGGGGAGGAGTAATGGGAGAGGACATCTAGCTCATAATACAACCAGGCAGCTTAGTAGTAATTATAGGGGAGTAACAGAGGACGGGCTAATGATCTTCTATACTAACAGCAGGAGCCTCAGAAACAAGATAGACATAAGAAGGGGTGAAGATTGTGTATAAAATTTTGACATAATAGCGATCACTGAGAAATGGATAAACACTGCCAATATAAATTTTAGGTCGGAATTTGAGATAACGGTTATCAGATGTTTCACAAAGACAGAAGGAGAAAAAGGGGAGGTGGAGCTGCGCTCTATGTTAAAGACTCACTTAAATGTTCCGTTAAGAATTCAGTCAAAACTAACATGAATTCAGAATCAGTTTGAGTGGACGTTTACAAAGGGCAAGAAAAACTAACTCTAGGGGTTATGTATAGGCCACCCAACCTAAATAGGCAGGACACGAGTATAATACTGTAAGAGATTGGCAGGGCGAGTAGGAGTAAAAATGTCTGCGTAATGGGGGACTTTAATTATAGGAATATAGACTGGGAAGACCTAGTGGGTGACCTGGAAGACAAGGATTTTCTTGAAGTTATACAAGATAATTTCCTTCAGCAGGTAGTTTCTGAGCCTACCAGAGGAGATAACATTTTAGACTTAGTCCTAACTAATGGAAACTTACTACGTGAGTTGGAGGTGGGCGGAGAGTTAGGAAATAGTGACCACAGAACGGTTCGTTTTAGCTTAGACTGGGCGGTAACCCGCGAACCAAACCCAGTGTTAGTGCCAGATTTTAGAATAGGAAATTACGAGGGGCTTCGAAGACATCTTGAAGAGGTAAACTGGGAAAATTTAGGGATTCATGAGGGCCAGAACTGTGGGTTGAAGAGCCAGGAGAACCAGATACAAATGTCTTACAATAATTTAGTAGAGTAATAGTAGAGGGGCAGAGACAGCATATGCCACAGCGAACACTTAGAAAACAGTGACGCTAAGGCCTAAGTGGATGACTCGTGGAGTAAAACACGAGTTAAAGTAGGGAATTTATCAGAAAATAAAGAATGGTGAAACACATCTCAGGGGCCGGTATGTCGAACTATCTAGATTAATGAAGAAAAACACCGGGGTAGCAAAAAGGAAATATGAGATTAGAGTTGCAAATGTGGCGTAAAGTAATCCTAAGGGCTTCTTTCAGATGTATAGAACAAAAAACAAGGGAGAAAACTGGACCGCTGAAAACAAACACACGCGACCAAGTGGAAAATTACGAAAATATGAGCACATTGTTGAGCGGCTACTTCCTTTCAGTATTCACACAAGAGGATCGAAAGACTATTCCGGAAAGGGTTCAGGTGTACGAGGGAGGGGATGGCGATAAATTGAGGGATATAATCATTACCAGGCAAGTAGTCCAGGCTGAGATAGTTAAGCTTACGAAGAATAAGTCCCCAGGTCCTAACGATATATTTCCGAGAGTATTATTGGAATGCAGAGGTGTACTCAGTGACCCACTAACCGACATCTTTAAGATGTCGGTAAATACTGGTTATGTGCCCAGCCTATGGAAAGTAGCTAATGTGACGCCGATTTTCAAAAAGGGGAACAGGTCAGCTGCTTCAAACTATCGCCCAATTAGATTAATATCGATTATAGGCAAGATGCTGAGGTACATAATAGCCAGGAACATTCGGGAGCATCTAGAGGAACATAGCTTAATTCACGACTCGCAGCATGGGTTCACGAAAGGTAGGTCATGCCACACCAATCTCTTGTCCTTCTACAATAATGTATTTGAGGCGCTAGACAGAGATGAAAATTATGATGTAATCTATCTTTAGTAAAGCGTTTGAAAAAGTTCCTCACCAACGACTGTTGCTTAAATTACAAGCTCACGGAGTAGTGGGTTAAGTTTTGAACTTGGTCAAAGGCGTGGCTTAGCAATATAAAGCAAAGAGTGCTAATCAATGGTAAAAGATCTGACTGGGGCTGTGTTACGAGTGAGGTCCCACAAGGTTCGGTATTAGGTCCACTTTTGTTTATTATTTATGTCAGTGACTTAGATACAGGAATTAGTAGTGATGTCAGTAAGTTTGCAGATGATAACAAGATCGGTAGAGTAGTTGATTCGGATCACGACGCTAGTATTCTCCAGGATGAACAAAACAGATTGTATGACTGGGCGGGTAAATGGGAGATGGAGTTCAACGTAAGGAAGTGCAGTATTCTAAGTGTAAGTAGGAACAACCCCTCATATAACTATTGCTTAAATAACACTCTCATAAGCAGTTCTGGGTACGAGAGGGATTTAGGGGTCTTGGTGAGCTCTGATCTCCGTCCGTCCGTCCTCAATCAATATTTAGCATTAGTTAGATCTCATCTTGATTATACGGTTCAGTTCTGGTCACCTTACTATAGAATGGATATTAGAATGTTAGAATCGGTGCAGAGGAGGATGAGTAAGATCATTCAGGGGTTAAGAAACTTGCCATACGAGGAAAGACTCAAACAGTTAAACTTGCATTCTCTAGAAAGGCGAAGGGTGCATGGAAATATGATCGAGGTTGATAAATGGATGAAGGACTTTAATAAGGGGGATATTCATAAGGTTTTGTTGGTAAGAGAACCGGGTAGGACACGTAGTAATGGGTTTAAACAGGATAAATTCAGGTTCAACAGGGACATAGGCAAAAATTGGTTTACTCACAGAGTGGTGGATGAGTGGAATAGGCCTAGCAGTCATGTGGTGAGTGCCAATACAATTGTCACATTTAAAAATAGATTAGATAAATTCATGGACAGCGATATTATTATTTTTTTGTTCTTACGTCTTGGCCTATTGCGCCGGTAGGCTTCTTCCCGGTGGATCCTGATGGTCGGTCCAAGGCTTCTTTCCGGTGGGGCCTGATGGTCGGCCCAGCCCGTTCTGGCACAGGCGACAGGTGGGGTTAGATTCACGGGAGCTTAGGTTCAAAGGAGCTGCCTTTTACAGGCAGACTTGCAGACTTATACGTTCTTATGTTCTTATGTTGTTTACAAATCGCATTGAGTATAACGTTACATCGTCACGAGAGGAGTGAATTCAACTCTGTCATGCGTCTCCGTGGTGTAATGGTTATCACGCCTAGCTACGATAATGCGGGCCTGGATTCGAATTCCAGCCCTAGCAGTCAGCGTGCAGTCCACTCAGCTATTCATCATCCCTTTCGGACTGGTAGATAAATGGGTACCTGGGGAAACTGGTGAAGGTAAATTACGCTTACCCGGATGTCATACTGGCCCTGCGTCCCGATTTAACATATTTTCATCGCCAAAGGTTCAAGAGCTAATGTGAAAGAGATACGCACCAAGGCCACGTGCAGCTTTAGCGTATGACTAGCTTTACTTATAAATACATGGAGCAGTGCTTTAATTAGCATATTTTCCCAACGTAACATAACAGATTATATAAGGTAGGTAGGCAGCCTTGCAATCAGGGAACACTGCCGCCGGCTGTTCCATATTGCCATGCTTCCTCCTCATCATTATATTCATCATATCAGTACTCAAAGGTAACTTGACCTGCTAGTTGATTAGATAACGCAATATAAGGGAGTGAATCTCTCTCTCTCTCTCTCTCTCTCTCTCTCTCTCTCTCTCTCTCTCTCTCTCTCTCTCTCTCTCTCTCTCTCTCTCTGAGAGAGAGAGAGAGAGAGAGAGAGAGAGAGAGAGAGAGAGAGAGAGAGAGAGAGAGAGAGAGAGAGAGAGAGAGAGAGAGAGAGAGAGTAAAAATGTAGTTCACCATATCAACTTCTCTTCGAACTGTGTCCATTTATATAAAAAAGGAGCAGGAGGCCGAAGATTTGAAGGTTAATTAGGTCAGAACAACGGGGAGCAGCTGTTTGTGTTGACGGTGTTGTTCAGAGGGAGGGAGGGGGGGGAGGGACTGTGGGAGGAGAGAGAAGAACGGAGGTGGATGGAGGGAGGGAAGAAGGATGGGAGGGAGAAAAGTTGTGAGAAAGAAGGGAAAAGGGAAAAGAAACGCAAAGGGAGGGAAGGACTTCGAAAGGAACGAAGGAGGGGAGAGAGGAATTATACATAAGGAGGTTAAGTTGGTGGATGTGATAGGAGGGAGAGATAAGTAAATGAGGGAGAAAAATTGGGTGAAAGAAACGAGGGACTATGAAAAGAGCAAAAGAGGGGAGAGAGGTACCGAGGGAGATGGAGAGGAAGGATGGGAAAAGGGGAAGAAGGGAGGGAGGGAGAAAAGTTGGGAGATAGAGGGAAGGGAAGACTGAAGAAGGGAAGGGTGATCCGAGACGGGAAAGGTGTGCGGTCATATATACTCGTGAAAAAAAAAAAAAAAAAAAAAAAAAAAATATATATATATATATATATATATATATATATATATATATATATATATATATATATATATATATATATATATATATATATATATTATTATTTTTTTTTTTTTTTACTGTACTCATTCGTCCATTACGCACTGTGAGTGAATCCCTGATAGCCAAAGGTAAATGTTTGCTTCTGGAATAGGACGTCTTTGTATCGCTGATGAGCAATTTTTTTTCTTTATGAGCTTTGGAACGCTCTTAGCTGAACTCAACCGGTCACCGTCTGCCCAGAGGATGGAGTAGCACTTTGGTCTTACACCTACAAATTCTCAGATGGGTCTTTCCCTCACTTCAGACTTGAGAAATCCGAGCTTGCCTTTGTTGTCTGTTTTGTACAAGGAATGTGAGGAGCTAAAGTTACTTGTGTCTATATAGCTTTTAAAGGGTTCCTGCGAGTACTCTGTTAATAGATCAGGAGTTTCAGTTTCTGTTATTAAGGAATCAGTGTCACAATACACTAGTTTCGCCCGATCCCCGTAATGAGCCTTCATGATACTGTAAAAGAAATCATATAGTCGCAGCTTGGACAGCTCTAGGACGTAGTAGCCAATGTAGTTTGGATGATTCGCCTGTGAATATTTCTTATGGCGAACTACAACTACATGACCATCATTGAGGGGTACAACGCGTTTAAAGTAAGGACTTCGGGCCAGCTTCAAAAACTTTTCGCGGTTGGTGACAATATCTATGTCTTCACTATATTTGGCCGCGTTCATCGACCAAAAATGCTGTTTGAAATACACTTGATTGCAGTTTTCTTGATAGGGCAAGTAGCACTTTTGCGGGCTTCTATGTTATCCTGAATGAAGTCTACAAGAAAGTGCTTATGCTTAAACATATAAATAGCATGCACTTTTTAACAACCCGGCCTAGTTGAATAAGCAGTTTAAGGAGGGACAGAGCAAACAGCATTTTCTCCTGAGCAACATGTGTTCCAATCTGTTTTATGTTCTTACACGGTACTGGACGGTTTTCTTCTTCATATCATTCGTGTGCGGCTGACGATATATCTCTATTGATGATATTGTGTCTTCTGATGGTCAGTGGTAGGTCATCCGTTTTCTCAATGACTTCACGTGAGACAGCCTCAGTATCGCACAGAATGAGGTATCCAAAATCGCCATCGGTTGCTTGATTGACCTAGCCCCCCTCCCGCTCAAAAACCAGTGCATTTCTGTCTCATCTAGTTTTCTCATATCACCACATGGTAACTTATCTTGCATTACAGTGGGATACTGTTGAAGTCAAGATATGAAAGGAAAGTGTTTCTATCATGTTTTGGATTAAACTGAGGGTTCGTGTAGATGTTATTGGTGCGTACAAAACGACGCACAACACTTGTGTAGCCCCCACGCACATTTGTTTGAATGCAATGATATATGTGTGGGCTACTAAGCATCTCTAATTCCTGCTGTGTTTTTAACAGAAAAGAGTCATAGGCAAATCCTGGCAGGCTAACATAATTTACAATATCCAACCTCCACTGAGTTTTCAAAATACCTCACCACTCTAGGAAGGCATCACATAGAAGGCCAACATCCACTTTTACATAAAGCAACAAATAGTCCATCAGGCTCTGACACCCAGCTACTTTCCAAACATTCTGAGCATGTTTATAATCACTTTCGGAAAGTTCTGCTTCTTGAAGCGAATTGAAAAAATCTTCGCGGGATGGAAGACGTGTCTCAGAAAGTCGTTCCATCGAATCCATATAGTCATAACAAAAAACCTGCTTTCCCTTGATCAATAATGGTAACGCAGGTGCTGGCACATCTTTCAACATATGTTGTGTGCATATGGGTTCGTTCCCATTGCTGATGAATTGGTTCGCTAAAGCCGCGAGTGAACCAGACATAAAGACATACGCGTCAATAAATCTCAAGTCATTTATGATGACTTCATGGTATTTGTGAACTGAATGTTTTGGTCTTAGTTTGATTTTCAAAGTCAGGTAGCGTTAATTCACGCGGGATTAACGTCATGTCGTAATCCGCATTATGTGCAATGAGAGTGCGCTGCAATTTGTGATTTTTTTCATTTGAAGGTTGCATCTATTACAATAAGCTTTCATGTAATTGTTTCCTGATTTTTCATGGTCATGATGTTTTACTCCTTTACCTTTTAAAACCCGTATTTACAGAGAAGACAGTGAATTTGTTCATTGTGACGTGCCGTATCTTCATCGGTCATATTGATTTTATTGTAGCCTTTAGAAAATTTTAACTTCTTCCAGGAGTGTGGGTTCAGCTAATGTAAGTTCGTTCTATATTCAAAACAGTGTGAGTTCATCTAATGTAAGTTCGTTCTATATTCAAAACAGTGTGAGTTCAGCTAATGTAAGTTCGTTCTTTATACAAAACAGTGTGAGTTCAGCTAATGTAAGTTCGTTCTATAATCAAAACAGTGTGAGTTCAGCTAATGTAAGTTCGTTCTATATACAAAACAGTGCGGGTTCAGCTAATGTAAGTTCGTTCTATATTCAAAACAGTGTGAGTTCAGCTAATGTAAGTTCGTTCTATATGCAAAACAGTGTGAGTTCAGCTAATGTAAGACCGTTCTATATACAAAACAGTGTGAGTTCAGCTAATGTAAGTTCGTTCTATATACAAAACAGTGTGAGTTCAGCTAATGTAAGTTCGTTCTATGTACAAAACAGTGTGAGTTCAGCTAATGTAAGTTCGTTCTATATACAAAACAGTGTGAGTTCAGCTACTATAAGTTCGTTCTATATACAAAACAGTGTGAGTTCAGCTAACGTAAGTTCGTTCTATATACAAAACAGTGTGAGTTCAGCTAATGTAAGTTCGTTCTATATACAAAACAGTGTGAGTTCAGCTAATGTAAGTTCGTACTATATACAAAACAGTGTGAGTTCAGCTAATGTAAGTTCGTTCTATATACAAAACAGTGTGGGTTCAGCTAAAATGGTTTACAGCATTACTTCCACAATAGGATCCGCTTTCTACTGTTTCTCCGTTTCTATTCACTATAATGTAAGCAAACGCTATGGCAAAGTAATGTCTCTTTACACCCATTCGAAGAAGGCTTTACGAGAATACTCTCAAAGACATAGAATGCTAAATAAGATGGCTCATATGCTTTAGCATTATTAATAAATTTCACAGTATATCCCGCAGGTGGGAATCTTAGTCTTGTGATCATCATTGGGTGCTCAGCAAGCGTTGTCTTGTTCTCACAGGCACACAAATTTCCATGCAGTTTTTCCATGCTGCATGGTTCTTTTTCATTTCCCGCCGCAGGATAGTTTCCTTAAGCAGTTAATTAGAACACCAACGAGGGAAGAAAATATTTTGGATTTGTTGTTAACTAATAAAGAGGACATAATAAGCAACATTGAGGTTGGGGGTTCATTAGGTAACAGTGATCATAAGGAAATTATATTTAATATTAAATGGGAGGATAGAGTCAGCAGAAACAACACTTAATACCTGACTTCAGGAAGGCGGACTTCGAGGCTTTAAAAAAGCAGCTGCAAAGGCTTAAGAGAGTAAGATTAGAAGTAGCTGAGAGCTTAAACCATAGGGTTCGTTATGTTGGGAGTATAGAACGTGTAAGAATTCCTTTTTCCTGGAGTTCACCATTGGAATACGCGTTCACCTGGGAGGCTCTCCAACAATGTTTGAGCGAAACTGTAGGGATTCAGGAGTATTTATACCCAAATCAACAAGAAGATATCCATAAGGACGTGAATATACAGCATATTTATATATATATCTACAAACTGGTTTGCCTTCTCTTTTCCGAATATTTGTCTGCCCAGACAGTGAATTTGAGATATATCTGACTTATTTAATAACACGAGGGAAGGAAAGGGAAGGGGAGGGAGGGAGGGAGGGGGGGAGGAGAGAGAAGAGGGAGGGAGAAAGGTATGATGGAAGGGAGAGTTGAGCGAAACTGTAGGGAGTCAGGAGTATTTATACCCAAATCAACAAGAAGATATCCATAAGAACGTGAATATACAGCATATTTATATATATCTACAAACTGGTTTGCCTTCTCTTTTCCGAATATTTGTCTCCCCAGACAGTGAATTTGAGATAAATCTGACATATTTAACCCTTTCGCGCACGATGACGCATTTCGTGTCATCAAGGGTAAAAGGTTCTGGCGGACGATGACGCGAAACGCGCCATAAAAGTAAATAAAAAATGATTAAAAACTAAGTTTTCGATGAAAGTGCGTCAAATTTGCAGCTGTTGGGATAAGTTTCTTAATAGTAACATATGTCAATCTATCTAAGGAACGTAGATGAGGAGCTTTGAGTGATTTTTATTTGTTAGGCCACTCTGACGAGAGAAAAAAAATACAGTTTTCTCGGTGTAACTCGGGGACTAATAGACGTATGAGGAATTTGAAGATACCATAAGAATCCTCACTAAAAGGTAAACTCGATGCGGCAACGTCTAAGGTCATATGACACCGAAGAGCAGGCAGAAAATATAAAGAAATGCAAGTTGAGAAAATAAATAAGAAGAAAGAAGTTAAGAAATGAGATATAAGACATTAATTAATGCAAAATCAGAAAAAAAAAAATGAAATTGCGTCAAATTTGCAGTTGTTGGGATAAGTTTAATAGTAACATATGGCAATCTTTCTAAGGAACGTAGATTAGGAGCTTTGAGTGATTTTTATTTGTTAGGCTACTCTGACGAGAGAAAAAAAAATCAGTTTTCTCGGTGTAACTCGGGAACTAATAGACGTATGAGAAATTTGAAGATACCATAAGAATCCTCACTAAATTCCGCTTCGGAGCATATAATCGGCTAAAAAAGATGGCCCACAAAATTTCGAGCTAGCCGCAGATTTCTCAAGAATCAGAGGGGAATAGAACACACACACACACACACACACACACACACACACACTCACACACACACACACACACGCACACATGATCCCTTTTTCACGGAAAAAGGTAAACTCGATGCGGCAACGTCTAAGGTCATATGACATCGAAGAGCAGGCAGAAAATATAAAGAAATGCAAGTTGAGAAAAGAAATAAGAAGAAAGAAGTTAAGAAATGAGATATAAGACATTAATTAATGCAAAATCAGAAAAAAAAGACTTGGTGCTGCAGTGTTTAGGGTTAGATGGCACCAAATAACCGGAGTATATATATATATATATATATATATATATATATATATATATATATATATATATATATATATATATATATATATATATATATATATATATATATATATATATATATATATATATATATATATATATATATATATATATATATATATATATATATATATATATATATAAGTTGAGGAAAGAAATAAGAAGAAACAAGTTAAGAAATGAGAAATAAGAAACTTAACTTAAATAATTTATCGAGTCTTACGTTTAATAGCGATTTTTTTTTTTTTCGGACTTGCATTAGAGAGTAAATTCATATTCCAACCTGGTCATTAACCTAATGTCCTTAACCTTTTCCGTGATTATAATCTCGTGGTCATTCAAGGGTCCCTCTCGCTTCCGTACGCTAGTCCGAGAGGGGGTGAGGGGGTGGGGGTGAAAAGGTAAATGAGATGGGTGGGGGAGGGGAGGTCCAGATCCCCCCTCTTCCGTAACCCCCCCGCTGACCCCCCCAACCCCCACTTCCAGTCCCCCCCGCAGAGGGGCAACCCACACTTCCGTACATTATATATATATATATATATATATATATATATATATATATATATATATATATATATATATATATATATATATATATATATATATATATATATATATATATATATATATATATATATATATATATATATATATATATATATATATATATATATATATATATATATATATATATATATATATATATATATATATATATATATATATATATATATATATATATATATATATATATATATATATATATATATATATATATATATATATATATATATATATATATATATATATATATATATATATATATATATATATATATATATATATATATATATATATATATATATATATATATATATATATATATATTTGATCCTGATGGTCATTCCTGGCTTGGGGCCTGATGGTCATTCCAGGTGTTTATAGTGGCGCCATCTTGCATTGGCTCATGCTGCCCCCCGGAACTCGTTCTTGATTCGCTTGGACGGCTTCCTCTAGAGTCCGGGTTGATGGGTGGTCTTTAGGACATCATGTGGGTAGTTTTAAGCCACTCGGCGGTAACTGAAAAATCCGAGTGGTAGCGTTGGGATTCGAACCCGCGTCGTCCATCACGCGGTGAATGTGGGCCCAGTACGCTACCAGTTCGGCCACCTCCTACCCATATATATATATATATATATATATATATACGTATATATATATATATATATATATATATATATATATATATATATATATATATATATATATATATATATATATATATATATATATATATATATATATATATATATATATATATATATATATATATATATATATATATATATATATATATATATATATATTTTTTTACGTCGTTGCCTGTTGCGCCGGTAGGCATCTTCCTGGTGGGGTCTGATGGTCGGCCCAAGGCTTCTTCCAGGTGGGGCCTGATGGTCGGTCCAGCCTGTTCTGGCGCAGGCGAGTGTTTATAGTGGCGCCATCGTGCATTGGTTCATGCTGCCCTCCGGAACTCGTTCTTGATTCGCTTGGACGGCTTCCTCTAGAGTCCGGGTTGATGGGTGGTCTTCAGGACAGCACGTGGGTAGTTTTAAGCCACTCGGTGGTGACTGAAAAATCTGAATGGTAGCGTGGGGATTCGAACCCGCGTCGTCCATCACGCGGTGAATGTGGGCCCAGTACGCTACCAGTTCCGCAAAGTATGAAGATTATAATGTGAGGCATATAGTGTGAATCCTATTACTGCACTATTGGACATATTCAGGAATATCAGTTCACTCCCGACGCAATAAAATGACGGTCAATGCGATTTTTAAAGGAGTTGATCGTTTCCGCACTGACTACTTTTGCAGGAAGGTTGTTGCAGTTGCGGACAGCTCTGTTCGAGAAATAGCTCCAGCCAATATTTGTACTGCATCTTTTCGGTAGAACTGTTTTACCGTTGTTTCTTGTTCTCGGGTTAGTTTGTGGCGTGAAGAGTTTGGAGTGATCGACATTGCTGAACTTGTCCAGGTACTTGACGACTTGTATCAGGTCTCCCTGTAATCGTCTTTTTTGCAACTTGAAGAAGTTGAGTCGCTTGAGTCATTCTTCGCAGAGATGCGTTCTCAATGATGGAAGAGGAGTAAAAGGAGCAGGAGGAGGAGAAAGTGATGAAGGAAAATGGGTTCTTGAGGCATGGGGAAAGGAGGAGGGAGTTAAGAAAGAAAAATAACTATATAGAGGAGGAAGAAGCGGAGAAAGATAAGAAAAGTAAAAAACATCATCACCAGGTCGCTGTTTTTCCTCCCACCTTACCAGGACTTTTTGCCTTGTACGGCCGGTCATTTACATGCAGATTGGCTGCCGCAGCCAATACCACCACCACCACCACCACCACAACCACAACCTCCGTCACCACCACCACCACTACCACCACCACCAAGGAGACTATATACTGGGAGATAATGGTATTCAGTAATTCTTCGCGAATGCGGACGTAACGCCATCTATTGGGGCCCACCAAAAACGCCATTTTGTAGGGGTAGCTTTACTATTTTTCAAGTACCTGCCTCGGCACCCCATCCAACCTTTAATTGTTCTTTACATTATTGTAAAACGATTTACTAATGAGGTAAAGAAAAATATATTTGTTCTTATGTTTTTTTAGGTATTATCTACACTATATCAATTTGTTATTTTATGAACCAAAAAATAAGGTGTAGAAAGCATTTTATAAGGCAATATATATATATATATATATATATATATATATATATATATATATATATATATATATATATATATATATATATATATATATATATATATATATATATATATATGTGTGTGTGTGTGTGTGTATAGCAAACATACCCAGTGCTTTAAATACAAGCAGAGCATACAGCATTCTATGCATGCTAGATTACCATAGACAATGCCTTTGCAACATGGTCTTAGCTGAGTAAAAATATCATACTAACTGTATAAGTGCCAGATAATGGCAAGCATTGCATACTGTTTGCCAGGGCAGAGAACAAACGCTTCTAAGTATTTCAACTGAAATAAACAATGGGAGACACTCAAAGCTTTTTAACTGAACACGATCTGATTAATAACAGGCAAAACCAACAATGATGTGTTACATGCAATATAAAATGTATAAAGATGTTGCAAGGCACATCAATATAAGAGCAAAGCATCATAAAAAATGCTGAAATATATGATGGAGGATATCAAGAAGGTAACACATGAGTTGTCTTAAATGGAATGCAATAATTTGGTGGTCCTGGAAGACAGCTGAGCATTGAAGTGAACATGGGATGTAGGACACGGTATGATCTCACAAGCTCTGCTGTTCTCGGCGTGTGTCATAAAGATATTAAGCTCAGTAGGCATAACTATGCAGTGGAGGCACGTATGATAAAAGCATATGAGACAAAATAAGGCAACTCATAGTGTAAGAAAATAGCAGGAAAGTTATGCTGCATTATGTGACACACCAAATTACAGGGCAGATAGTGATATGTATTTCATAGGCTACATCAGTAAACATGTAGCATTTATTGCAGGAAGCACACATTAAAGCTGGATGTAATGAAATATGTTTTTAGCACACATTAAAGTTGGATGTAATAAAATCTGTTGATATGAAACTCCTTGAACTGGCTAATCAAACAAACTACTGCTGATGACTTCACTCTGCATTACTCAATTTCTTTCAACCGAGGACCCTCTCAACATGAATTACAAGACTCCAGACTGCCATTACATTTTGTAAAAAAAAAAAAAAAAACATATCTATGTGACTATATCATATAAAGCAGAAAAAAAAATACATTGCATGCTGTAATACAAACAAGGTTACTCCTGGAAGCCACATTAATGATGCCAGACACGTGATGATAGACACTTAGTGTGATGAAATTACATGCTCTATTTCACATCATGAAACCAACCCAAGTGTTACTGCAGCACATAATTTTTAGGTAAGGCAGACACCAAAAGCTTATTACCTGAACAAGATTAAATATAACAGGCAAAATCCACAATACAGCATTGCATACTGTTGGGCAGGGCCCAGAACAAAAGCTTCCAAGCATTACACCTGAAATAAAAAATGGCAGACAACAATGGTGCATTACATGTGATATCTGGCAGGGAAGATAAATGATTCCTAGCATTACACCTGGAAAGAAAGTGGCAGAAACCCAAAGCTTGTTAATTGAACAAGATCTGATTTATAACAAGCAAGAGCAACAATGGTGCATTACTTGCAATATTTGGCAAAGTATATGGAAAAATTTCTTGGGGTAACAACAGTAATACTAAATAATGGCAAATCCCACGAAGAATCTCTTCTTTTGACAAAGCCTGTGCTCTTTGCTGCAGGGCTGTCAGAGTCTGTTTGCTCCAGCCAACATTTACTGAAATACCCCTGAGCCATGAGTGAAGTGTTGAAACTGAAGGCAAGTGAAATACTCTGCTTAGAAATCTAATAGCTTTTGTGAAAGTATAAGGCCAGAGGAAACCTCCTCTCTTGTAACCCATATCTCCTACTAGGCTTATATCTTGGCATCTTGCAGCATGTTGAACCTGACCTTAGAAAAAATCCACCCCTATTGGATCTAAAACTTGCTGGCTCTAAGCAAAAACTGCCCAGGAGTTGTATCAGCCTGGGCTTGAGCTGCCTCGCCTACCTGCGCAGACGGCAGACTGTTGTGTGCAGCAATTTTCACTTTTCATGTCTGAAAATACATACACAAATATTAAAAGTACAATCGCGCTACGAAGTGATGTCGTGTTCGTTTATTTTCGATCACCCAAGTATCGTTATATATTTTCAAGAGTACCATTATTTTCCTGTATCTTCATCATAACTTAACTAAATATATTTTACAAGCTAGAAAAAAAAATTAAAATAAATATTCAATGATGTCTTACGAAGAGTTGTCGAAATATTTTGAAACAAAGTGTTTTCATTCACCAAGGAACTAGTCAAATGAAGTCCAAATATCGACATATTACTCAAACAGAAAGGAAAATTATCTTTACATGATCATTGTTGACACAATAAATCTAACATATGCACAATATATAGGACATGCATAATTAGTCGCTATCCTAAACTAGGATGGCGTATTTTTTTTTTTTTTTATTTATACTCGCGTTTGATGATGACGTCATAGCCCGCGCACCATCAGCACAATGAATCGCAAAAGGGAGACTTCTGTCTTTGCCTTTCGTGGTCAACATAACGATAACAAAAGCTTTCCATGGACTTCTAATGCATGAAAGGGAATATGCCCACAGCGTGGGATAGTCGGAGATGGAAAAATAAGAATAAATAACTTCAGATTAGTCGTGTTTTGTAACTCCAAGCTCACTCTTTGCCGCCGATCCCAAACATCATTGCCTTTCTTGGTCAATATAACGATGACAAAAGCTTCATGTAGACTTCTAATGCTTGGAGGTGATCAATGGAACATGTCCACAGCTTAGAAGTGCCATAGAATAATCAAGGAAGGTGGGGAAATAAGAATATGAGGCTTTGAACTGCAGATGGTGAGAGAGCGAGCATGTTCTCTCTCTCTCTCTCTCTCTCTCTCTCTCTCTCTCTCTCTCTCTCTCTCTCTCTCTCTCTCTCTCTCTCTCTCTCTCTCTCGTTTTCCCAGTTCAAAATAACAAGTATGAATTCTTCCTGTGGACTTCTAATGCATGGAGGTGATCAATGGAAGATGGTCATAGCTTAAAAGTATTGTGGAATAATCGAGGAAGGTGGGGAAATAATAATATATGGCTTTGAAATAAAGGTGGTGGTCGTGGTTGCGGGCGGTAACGTTGCCAGATTGTCGTACTCTGCCTCTTATGTTTGCCGATTTCCGACCCAAAAACTGCTTTCGTCACTCAAATAACTTCCTTCATATATGGCTATCGTTTAAATGTCTAATTATTGATGCTTCTTGGCAACAGTTATGGGCCAGAAACCGGTAAATACGCGGGTCTGAGTACGACAACCTGGCAACGTTGGCGGGCGGGTTATCGCAGCGTTGCCAAACATTAGGCCGATCCAGAATCACAGATGACTCATCTCAGTCATCTGTCATTTGAAACAGTTGTGCTTGGTAGCTATTCAAGGGTGTGTTGCTGTTTTCTCTTAGAGACATAGAAACTACGGGTAACCAGCTAAGGATCTTTATTTAGTCACTCATTAAGCACACGACGTGAACTAAATCATTTCAAGGTTGTCTTCGTGGGCGCTCAGGGGTGTGTCGGTGGTGGTTCGTCTGGCTGCAGCAGTGTTGATGGCCGTCATACGCCTCCCCTTCTCGGCCTCGAGTTTGCGGCAAGTCGCCCAGGGGAGGTTGGAGGTGTGCGTCCGTTGCGCAAAGGATGCGGCTAGTCGATCGGTCTCTGCCGTGGGATCAGGGTGTGACGGGGGTCTGGGGTAGGGGCTTCCCTTGACACGGTGGATGTATTCCCAGATCTTCTTGAGGGAGGTGTGGGCGTCAATGGATCTGCACCATTCAGTCCACTTTTGTTCTCTCACCTCGAGCTTCACATTTCGGGTGTAGGTGATGACATCAGTGAGGATGTTTCTGTTGGCTTGTGTAGGGTGTCGTCTATGGATTGTCCTTGCTCTGTTGATGGTTTGGTTAGCCTCCGTCACCTGGTCGTCCCGGAACCAATAATCGCGGTACGTCCGTGTGGAACGTGTCGAGAGGGGCATTGAAGCGTCTGCCGCTGCTCGGAAAGCCGCGGTGACATGCGCCCGTGGAGGTCTAGGTCAGGAGTGTCATGGTGTGCGGTGGATTCTGGTGTCTCGCGGAATTTGGTCCAATATGCTTTCTTGACATTCCAGCGTGCGGGTGGGGGTGGGGGTGGCGGTATGGGTGGAAGATGGAGGGTGCAGGTGGAGGCAAAGTGGTCGCTGGCGAGGGTGGGTTGTACGGTGAAGTTGGCATTTGGCGTGAGCGGAGTGGAGATGAACATGAGGTCGAGGATTCCACCGTGGGTGTGTGTGGGTTCGGGGTCGTTGAGGAGGGTGACTCCTGGATGGAGGGGGAGAATGGAGCCCAGATGTCACCCTGCGGGGTTTGTAGTTGAGGTTGAGCCGAGTATGGGGTGGTGACAGTTGAAATCACCCGCTATGAGTGTGGGCTGCAATTCTGCCGAGGTGAGTAATTCACCCAGGTTGAGGTGTGCTTGACGTGAGTTATAGATGGAGTAGAGGTCGAGAGGTGTGTCGCGGAGTAGGATCTTGACTGCCACTACGTTGACCCGCTCTCCACATTGGGCTGGGTCCTCGATTCGCTGGGAGGGGATGGCGTGTCTGACGAGGACGCAGGCGCCGCGGGATCCTCCTCTGACTCGCGGGTTATTGTACGCTGTGTACCCTCTGAGTTGGAACGGTTTTGTGGCTGGAGTGAGGGTTTCTTGGAGGAGATAGACGTCGACGCCTTCCCCTCGAGCTGCCTCTTGGAGGAGGTTGATTTTTCCGCGGGCGCCCTGCATGTTCCACTGGACGAGTCGGATGGCTTCTGGTGGGGGTGTGATGGGCGTGTTGACACCTGGGGTTCGTCGGTTTTGGTGGTCTGTGGGGGAGTTGTCACGGTTGGGATGGGGGTTTCGGCCGGCGTGGTGGGAGCCGTCGTTGTAACGGGTTCGGGTCGAGGGGTAAGAGGGGCCATTTCCCGGGTGAGGGACGTGTTGGGGTCGGCCGGTGTTGGGGGTCGCTGGAACGACTTCGTTACGAGCGTATCGATGACAGGGTCCAGCGTTGTCTCCGGTACGTCTCGCTCGAGGAGCTGGACGATCGTTACGACCGGGCCCTTGATGAGACCTTTCAGTTCTGACTCCGTGAGGGTGAGGGTCCCTTCTGGCTGTGGAGGCGTAGGGATCTGGGGCTGGGTGGCTGGCGGGGTGGTGCTCCCGGGACGGTGGAGTTGTTGCCTCTGAGGCTTGGGCTGTGGGGGCGGAGGGGTGAGTAGGGGGTGGGTGGTTGCGGGGCCTTGTAATGCAGGGAAGTCCTCCTGACTCGGGGGTGTTTGCTGAGGAGGTTGCTGTTTCCGTTGTTTCCCCCAAACGAAGGTACCTGGTGGGGCATCGGATTACTTTTCCACCCAGGCGGCTTGGTGCTGGATGCCCTGTTGAACTATGCGGCGGCGCTCCGGGCACCTCTTGTTCCATGCATGGTGGGTGCCCTGGCAGTTTGGACATTTCGAAGAGATGGTTTCCTTCCTTTTGTATTTCTTAAGGCACTCGTCCGTGGGGTGAAGGGCATTGCAGATTCCGCACACTTGGTTCTTGAAGCATTTTCCCTGTGTGTGGCCAAATGAGCAAAAAATACTGAAGTTAGGTCGGCTTGCTGGTTCGCAAATGAAAGCTCTATTAATACAGATTAATAATAAATAAAAATTGGAAAGCACTAAATAAATAAAAAAAAGTTATAAGCAAAAAACTACGACGTGTCCAGATCGCGGCAAAAGGGCCGAAAAACAGGCTATTTTGTGACTGCTCGACCAAGTTCAACAGAATATAACAGGTCTTCTCTACCTCGGACCAGATTTCTCCTCTTCTGCGCATTGACGTCACCTGCAGCCCCTCAGACTGCTTCGACTAAAACATACCCACCATTCTTCACCCGACCACAGGTGTAGACGCATCCTATGTGCTCCATTTTCTTTGATTTCAATGGGTGACTTTAGTATTTAGGATTAAGGAACTGAAGCAGTCACACAATTAATGGGCAGCTAGGGGTAAGAAAAGACTGGGTAGAAGAGGTTAAGGTGCTACAGAGGGTGTCAGGGTGCACAGGAGAACCGTTCAGTAGAGGATGATTCCGGCGAGTAAGAATATGTCCAGAAATACTTGGATGAGAAGGTTCATTACACACACACACACACACACACACACACACACACACACACACACACACACACACACACACACACACACCTTCCTTTTAGAAGAAACGCAACATAGCACTACAACTTTTTGTGATATTAAGTGAAATCATGGTAACAGTATGACAAACAGTGAGTGGAGTGCGAGTGTGGTGCGGGAGGACACAGATCGCCGAGTGTGTCGCCGCTGCGGCCTTCCATCAAGCTCCTGCCAAGGCCCCGAGGTCTCCCCAGGCTCACGAGCCCGCCCATCCTGCTGTTGAAGTCAGGTCAGGTGCAGTGTAGTTGAGGCTTCGTCACTCAGGTGGGGGCAATGTGCAAGCCGCTCACCACCGAGGCTGTGCAGTTTGTTCCCACGTCAGCTACGAGTCTTCCCATCTGCCTACACAGCTGCATAGATTAGCGCTCCACCGCTAAACCCTTTTCTGAGTGACCACCAATACCGCCTCTACCTGCTTTCCCGCCACCTCCTGCTACCTGACCCAGCATTTTGACCTGGGGATGACCTCGGATTAACACCTACTCGCCATCCATTAGAGGATTCCTCCCCGCCTCATCGCTCTACCACACCGCACTCCACCTCCTCACCACTCAAGCATCACCACACCGTTCCCTCCGTTTTTAATGTAAATTACCAATCCCCACACCCCTTTCATATTGTACTTTTTTTTTAAATTACTCTTTGTTGTCATAATATGTACATTTTCAGCCTAACGGCTGCAATTTTCAAAATAAACCGATTATTATTATTATTATTATTATTATTATTATTATTATTATTATTATTATTATTATTATTATTATTATTATTATTATTATTATTATTACACACACACACACACACACACACACACACACACACATATATATATATATATATATATATATATATATATATATATATATATATATATATATATATATATATATATATATCTATATATATCTATTTGTTAGAGAGAGAGAGAGAGAGAGAGAGAGAGAGAGAGAGAGAGAGAGAGAGAGAGAGAGAGAGTGTGTGTGTGAGCGTGAGTGAGTGTGAGTGTGAGAGTGTGAGTGAGTGTGAGTGAGTGAGTGTGAGTGTGATAGTGTGAGTGTGAGTGAGTGAGTGAGTGAGTGTCAGAGTGTGTGTGAAAGTGTGAGTGTGAGAGTGTGACTATGAGTGTAAGTGTGAGTGTGTGAGAGTGTGTGACTGTGAGTGTGAGAGTGTGAGTGAGTGAGTGAATGTGTGCATGTGCATGTGTAAGTGTGAGTGTGCGTGTGAGAGTATGAGAGTGAGTGAGTGAGAGTGACACACACACACACACACACACACACGAAAACTGAAAATGTTTCAGTATCCCATGAAATATCTCTCGTTTTCCTTATTATTCTCCGCCTGCCCTCTATCATACTGCTGATGACGTCAAAACCTGCGCGTGAAAAGACCTGGTCTATTATCTTGATCTTGGGCTCGACGACAAACTTGAAATCGAGCGATCAAAACATCATTCGCGCTGGTCAAACTACATTGCCAAGAGGGGCTACATGCCAAATTACAGCCCCCTAGAGGCAATAGTAATGCCACACTAGACAAAAACGGCAAAGTGTCTTGAGTTCGTCAAAATCGCTCTCAAAAGGGTTTACGTTTCGAGCTCTAGCGACGAAACTACTGGTAGTAGATAAATGTTATTCATCATATTGCAAAGCACTTTGATAGGGCTAAATTATTTGTTAAATAAGTTTTTTTTAAATTCTCCAAAAAGGATTGGGTTTCAAGATTGGGAACTTAAAAATAGTTTTTTTTCAGAGTCGTTTTTTGCGAATTTATTCGATTTTTTACCCTTTAGAGTCGGGTTTTGAGCACGGTCGCTTATTACAATATATAGCCCTTTCATTCTGCCGTCGATTGATATCAAAAACATTTATGTAGCCCCAGAAATATGGTAGTTATGGCGATTCGCACCATAGCGGTTGATTATCCAAAATTCGCGGCTTAATGACAAGGGCGCCGCAAAATCAAAACAGTCCGCCGTCCATTACTTGAGATGTCACTGTCTGGTTAAATCTCTTGCTTGCGCGGCAAGAGCTCCTAAGAGCTGTCCAAAAGTAAGGATGCTGTACGCGACGTTTCCATGTATTCCTTGGATCATCTTCAGGCGAAGTGTCGGATGTGATGACACTGGTCTTTGTGTCCTCTTATACAAGGGTGTTGTGCGCCGATTAGTCAGTAGTGCGCAATTCTGACCGCCTGAACGGGAGTAAAAAACAAGAGTAATGATAAGAATATGACCTTGCATCACCTTCAATTACTCTTTTCTTTCCTCTTTTTTTTTTTTTTTTAGCCTTCTCACCCGCAACTCCTTTTTTCTTCCTCTTTTGTGTTCCTTGTTTACCAGCATTAACAGCAACCTCTTTCTTATTACCTCTGTTCCTTCGCTGTTGTTTTGCTTCATTACGTTCTTGTATTACTCGCTTTATTTCCTTCGATTTCTGGTTGGCGACGCTTTACTACTACTGTGAAAGTGTTAAGAGACAGGAATGATGCTGGTGATAATGATGATGATGATGATGATGATGTGATGATGATGGTAACTCGGGCAGCCAAATTTAACTCATAAAACTATGTGAACGGGTTAGCACGGGAGGAGGCAATTCCTCCCTTGCCATTTCCTTATCTTATTTTCCCTTCCCTCCTTTATCTTTCCTTTCTCTTTTCTTCCATTCCTCCTGTTCCTTTTCAGCCTTTTATGGGTCTGTATTCCCTCCGCTGACCTATCCCATTTTGTTTTTAATTTCCTATATTTTATCCCCTTCCAATTTCCTCATTTTTACAACTCTTTTCAGTGTCATTTCCATCCTTTCGCTTCCCCTCATTCTTTTTAATCAACACCTCCACTCGTTTCCTGACCCTCCTAGGCTAAGGTCACGACCCCCGCTCGCTCCGGCTAGAGTGTTCACCGTGATTCAGTGATTCAGTGTTAACCGAGATTCCGTGATTCAGTGTTAACCGTGATTCCTTGATTTAGTGTTAACCGCGATTCCGTGATTCAGTGTTAACCGCAATTCCGTGATTCAGTGTTAACCGTGATTCCTTGATTTAGTGTTAACCGTGATTCCGTGATTCGGTGTTAACCGCTATTCCGTGATTCAGTGTTAACCGTGATTCGTGATTCAGTGTTAACCGTGATTCATGATTCAGTGTTAACCGTGATTCGTGATTCAGTGTTAACCGTGATTCCGTGATTCGGTGTTGACCGCTATTCCGTGATTCAGTGTTAACCGTGATTCGTGATTCAGTGTTAACCGTGATTCCTTGATTTAGTGTTAACCGTGATTCCGTGATTCGGTGTTAACCGCTATTCCGTGATTCAGTGTTAACCGCGATTCGTGGTTCAGTGTTAACCGTGATTCCTTGATTTAGTGTTAACCGTGATTCCGTGATTCAGTGCTAACCGCGACTCTGTGATACGGTGTTAACCGCGATTCCGTGATTCAGTGTTAACCGTGATTCCTTGATTTAGTGTTAACCGTGATTCCGTGAATCGGTGTTAACCGCGATTCCGTGATTCAGTGTTAACCGTGATTCGGTGTTAACTGTGATTCCATGATTCAGTGTTAACCGCGATTCCGTAATTCAGTGCTCACCGCGATTCCTTGATTTAGTGTTAACCGTGATTCCGTGAGTTAGTGTTCACCAAGTGTGTTGTGCAATCTTTGTACGCCATCGAGGACTTTAACTGTAGTTGATATTACTTGAAGAGGTTGTACATCGCTCATCGGTAACTTCATCGTCGCTTCACTGCCTAGCAGACATCACCGCCGCTGTGGAACGCTAAGTGTCATAATTCTACTGCTTCCCGTACCTGTCACAGGGTAACAAAGTAAAGTATTTCAGCAACAGCACACACATTGTTTAAACATAAACCCGAGTGATACATTTACACACTTATTATAGCGAGTATTTTATTTATTTTATTACTATAGTAAACGGTCAGATCACAACTCACTGTATTTTCTTGTTCATTGCCAATCGTTCCTGAACCCCGCCCTATTTATTCCCAGGGGTATAATTACTCCCGGTACCGCCCGTTAAATCTGAAATTTTCCGGGATTAGTGAGGTCGGCTAATCTTTTCACCGGCACTCCCTCACCAAGACAGTCAGGTGTTCACACACCAAGACCCAGGTGTTCACACACCCGCCCATATCCCACAGCCACCGAGGGCTTAACGAAGGAAACCACCCGGCACTCCTTAAATAATCCTAATCAACACAGGTATTTCTATTTCTATTTTAATCACCTTCCCTACTCCTCCTTCTCCGCCCAAACCCATATTTCCTCCTCCGCCTCCTCCTTTAACCATTTCCTCCTCCTCTAACTATTTCCTCCTCCTCCTCCTCCTTTGTGTTCCTTTGTGTTCCTTTAACTAAACAAGCCTTTCTACCGTCCAACTAATTACCCCCGCGGGACTCGACCCGACCCCTACCTAACTCCTTCCAGGTGTTCAGTTGAACTCCTTCCTGGTATTCAGCAAGCCACCCACGCGGTTTCTAAACATATCTTAACTAAAGTTTCTTGCTACAGAAAAAAGAAAAGAAAAAAGGAATTGTAACCATGCCCAAATATTTCACTTGCGGTAATTGTTCGCAGAAATTTGCCACGATCCACTTTCAACTCAGCGAGTCTAAATGTAAATATTGTGTCTTGGACTCGCGTATCCAAGCACTTAGCTCGATTAACGATGAGCTGAAACGCTCAAACGTACTGATATGGGAAGTTGTGACTTCTTTCCCCGCCCTTCCTACTCCAGCTTCCTCCTCCTCAAACTCATATTCTGACGTTCTGACCCAATTACATACCTCCTCCTCCTCCTCTGCCTCGCCTGAACCCGCCTCCATCCTTACTATTCCTTCCGCCCCATCCACCTCCCTTGCTACCTCATCCACTCCCACTCCCTCTTCTCCCTCCACCACCCTTGACTCCTCCCCTATCCTCATCACCACTCCATCTTCCCCTTCCACCTCCAACACGATCTCCTCTGCCTCAGCTCAACCACCCCACTCCTCTGCAACGCCTGAACCCGCCGCCACCCCTACCATTCCTTCTACCCCATCCACCTCCCTTGCTACCTCATCCACTCTCACTCCCTCTTCTCCCTCCAACACCCTTGACTCCTCCCCTATCCTCATCACCACTCCATCTTCCCCTTCCACCTTCAACACGATCTCCTCTGCCACGCCTGAACCCGCCGCCACCCTTACCATTCCTTCTACTCCATCCACCTCCCTTCCTACCCCATCCACCTCCATCCGCAGTACCACTCCCCTTTCACCCGCTCTCCCTTCCTCTCCCTCCAACACCCTTGACTCCTCCCCTATCCTCATCACCACTCCATCCTCCACTTCCACCTCCAACACGAACTCAACCTCCGCCTCCTCCTCCACTTCTGATACCACATCTCCCTCCATCCACACTTCACCCTCCACCCTTCCCCAACCACCCACTACTATCACCACCACCACTTCCAAACCCACCTTCGCCCGCGCTCCCTCTTGTACCTCGCGCCCTTCCAGAAGAAATCACAAGACCATTCTACCAGCGGTCACTTGTACGAACCAGACGCTGTTTCCTGGTATGGGCAAACTAACTACTAGAGTCAATTTAGTTGGAGACAGTGTGATGAGAGGCCAACTTACGGAGTTTTGCGGTCGGAATACGTTGACACGGCAGCGTTTCTGTATCCCCGGAGCCAAACTGGACGATATTGAATCAGCTGTCGATGCAGTTTCAGTAAATGGGAAGGACGACACAGTGTATCTGATCCATGCGGGAACCAACGACCTTCAGTCAACTCAAATTCAGGACCTGTTAGCAAAATACCGTCAAGTCATTCGGAAATATAAGACCAAGTCCCCTCACATCATCGTCTCTGGAATTCTACCGAGAGTCAATACGTTCGCCGGATACAACAACAGTAAAGCGTACGGCGTCAACACTAGTCTAAAGCAGTTATGTAACGATGAAGGCGTAGGGTTCACGAACGCATGGCATCACTTCAACCAGCGCCCAGATTTGTTTTGGGAGGACGGACTCCACTTGAACGAGGTTGGTTCGGCGCGGTTAGGAAGGCTCCTGAACGATGCAGTTGAAAGCTTCTCGAAAAGCTATTAAAAAAACTGGAGGCGAGGGCAAGGCAAAGGCAACCCTTGATCAACCGAACCGTAGCGTCGATGCGGCTTGCAAGAAACTGTGTAACCAACGACGCCTCCGACAAGCGAACTCATTCAGCACGACGCGGCCAAACCAGAAGTCACATTTCCATTTTGTACACAAATGCACGCAGTCTATTACCCAAAAATGACGAAATTAGGGCGTATATTGCAACTGAGAAACCAGATGTGGTAGCCATCACAGAGACTTGGGCCAACTCTGCACATCTAGTATCTGAACTGTCATTTACCGGGTACGAAAGCTTCCAAAAAAATCAAATGCACAAGAAAGGAGGAGGAGTAATTTGCTACGTAAAAAGTACGCTCCCCGCCATAAAAATAGACAAACAGGACGCAGAGAATTACGACTCCGTCTATGTGGAAATAACTGCAAATAATAAGAAACTAACACTTGCGACCGTATACAGGCCTCCAAAACAACAGGCAGCCGATGACACTGCCCTGTACGAAGAGCTTCACTCTTTAACACAAAGTAAATAAGCAATAATAATTGGGGACTTTAATTGCCCTAACATTGACTGGGGACAATTGACTGGAGATCAAGAGGGTAACAGGCTTATAGAAATGGTGGAGGATTCGTTCCTCACTCAAGTTGTAACTCAACCAACAAGAGAAAACAATCTGCTGGATCTGGTATTAGTAAGCGACCCCGACCTCATTCGCGACTGTGAAGTTGGTGAAAAAATTAACGGTTGCGATCACCACTTAATCCGTTTCAATGTCAACATAAGTCACAAACTCGTAGACAATCCGTCAGTGATACCAGACTACAAAAAAGCAAATTTCAACCTAGCCCGTGAGCTGCTTCCCTCTGCGACCTGGGACCAACTTCACCTAACCGACAATACAATCGACAACGTGTGGAACAACTTCAAAGATAAGCTTTTGGGAGTAGAAATGGCTACAGTGCCTACGAAACCCAGGCGAGTAAATGGTGCCGTAGATCCACCGTGGATGACCAGAGAAACAAAAAGGGCGGTAAACTTAAAAAAAAGGAATTATAACCTAATGAAAGAGAATGACACGGCCGAAGCCCGTACTCAGTACCACAACAGCCTCAGAGCTTGTCGCACCCTTATTCGGAGTAGTAAACGCAACTACGAAAAACAAATAGCGCGTGACATCAAGACAAACTCAAAAAAATTCTTCACATGCATCAGATCGAAAAAGAAAGTAAAATCCAATATTGGTCCCCTGACAGACGAGACTTGAGCTGCAACTCAGGACAGTAAACAGATGGCCAGAATCCTCAACAGTAACTTCGCATCCGTATTCACAGTCGAGAACATCGAAACCATGCCCGAGAACCCTGACCCGCCGAGGGGAATCACGCCCCTGATAATTGACTCAATATGCGACCAAGAAGTGAAAGAGTATTTGGATAAACTCGACACGAACAAGTCAACAAGACCTGACGGTTTGTCCCCGCGGTTATTAAAAGAGCTTAAACAACAAAGACTTCAGCCACTCACTAACATATTCAACCAGTCTGTTCAACTGAAAAAGGTCCCGGAAGACTGGAAGATGGCGAACGTAACACCAATTTTCAAAAAAGGAGACAAAAGCGTTGCATTAAACTACAGGCCCATAAGTTTGACATCAGTGGAAGGAAAAATACTCGAAAAGATTATTAGAGACAAACTTGTTAAGTTTCTAGAAGACAATAATGTAATCTCCGACTCCCAGCATGGCTTCAGAAACAAGCGCTCCTGCCTAACGAATTTATTAGACTTCTTCCAAGGTATATATAAGAACTGGGATGCCCACATCCCCAGTGATGTTACATACCTGGACTTTCAGAAAGCCTTCGACAAGGTACCGCACGAGCGACTCCTTAAGAAACTGCACTCGGCGGGCATTGGAGCCAATCTGATCGCGTGGATAAGAGATTGGCTCACCGACAGAAAACAACGAGTACTACTCAACGGACAGCCTTTCGATTGGCTTCCAGTCACTAGTGGAGTGCCTCAAGGGTCAGTGCTGGGACCCATTCTCTCCATCATATATATCAACGACCTCGAATCGGGACTGAAATCCACAATATCGAAATTTGCTGATGACACAAAGGTGGGGGAAAAGGCCCTCACAAAGACCGACTGCGAAATCATTCAGAAAGACCTCAATCACATTATCGAATGGTCGGAAAAATGGCAAATGTCCTTTAATGTTGACAAATGCAAAGTCATGCACATTGGGTCCAGAAATAGTAACCACACATACATCATGAATGGGAAACCTCTGCAAGCGATGCAGGAGGAAAAGGATCTTGGAGTCACTATCAGCAGTGACCTGAAACACGCGAATCACTGTAAAAAAGCATACAACAATACCAACACTATGCTCGGGTTCATAGCGAGGAACTTCGAGTGTAAAACGCCAGACGTGATGCTATCCTTGTATAATTCCATGGTAAGACCGCACCTCGAGTATGCAGTACAGTTCTGGTCTCCTAATTACAGAAAGGACATTGATTTACTGGAAAGGATTCAACGACGCGCCACGAAAATGATACCAACTTTAAGGGCTCAACCGTACGAGGAACGACTCAAGCGACTCAATCTCTTTACATTAGAGAAAAGACGCCTACAAGGAGATATGATTCAAGTCTTCAAGTATCTGAAAAAATTCAATAACGTCGATTACTCCAATTTCTTTAAATTGCAAACCAACCTAAGAACTAGAAATAACGGTTTACCCATTCAGTCTGGTCGATGTAACACAGACATCGGAAGGAGTTTCTTTTCAAACCGAGTCATCCGTCACTGGAACAATCTTCCTTCAGAAGTAGTAAATGCGAATACTATCAACGCCTTCAAATATAGAATCGAGTGGGAGTGGTGGGTGAGGGGTGATGGGGGTATCGGTAGAGAGAGTGGTGGCGGCCTTCTCCCAGGCGTTACCCCTCATCCCCCTCCTCTTCCTCCTGACTCCCTGTTGGAGATTGGGCGAAAAAATCAACCCTTCTTGCACACCTTGGCGACGCTAATAACGCGTAATAAGAGGAAGGTGTGACGGTTTAATACTTTTTACACTATTCGTTACCTTCCGTGGATTTATCAGATATGCTTTCCATTTTTTTTCTTGGTGTCCCTGGATTGTTTTTATCTGTATATACTTTATTTTTACGCTATATATAGAACGACAAAATAAAAGGAAATAAAAGAGTTTGTGGCAATCTATGGATAAGAGGAGGGAATGGGAGATGAGAAGGGAAGGTTAGGTGAGGGTAGAAAAGGGGAAAGTAATGCAATAGGAGGAGTTAAAACGAAGGGAAAATAAAGGAAATGGAGGAAGTGTTCATGCGGGGAGTGGAGGAGAAAGGAGAGAAGGAACGGGTGGAAGTACAAAGGATAAGGAAAGGTTGTGATAGAAGACGAGGTTTAAGGAAAGGAAAGGAAGAGTAAGAGGACTGAGTAGGGGATGGAAGGAATAAAGAAGAGAGGAAGGAAGATAAGAGAAAGATACGTGAATGTAAGAAAATGAAAGGCGAGATGAGGAGAGGGGAGAGGGACAAGAGAGGAGAGGAAGAGAGAAGGAGGGGAGAAGAGACCACGGAAATTGGAAGTGAAGGGAGAAGGAAGATGGGAGAACAGGAGCCATTACAAGGAAATTACACTCTGTTGACTTAATTTATTTTATATTTTTTTAAATGAGTTTGTTATAAGGTGAAGGAGAATGCGAGGCGGCGAGCGTTGAGTGGCTACATCTGTGTCTCGGCGGCGACCACATGAGTGTTCCGGCGGCTTGTGAGTTGTTGGTCATCGCGTTACCAGTCTTGTGGCTCGGTGTGGGGTCATGAGACATCCGGGTATCGCGAGACATCCCATCCTGTATACATACATGAATTTCCACACGGCACCGTGTCTTTTGTCGACTGCTTGTCGGGATCTGACCCACCCAAGTTTATTTATTTTATTATAAAAGCAAATGATGACGCATGCATGTGTATAACTCGGATATTAACATTCACTCTTCTTCTTGTGACCTGTTCCGCTTTGCATCGCTTTTTAGTTCCTCCTTGACACTTTTTAACACTTGGATGCTTCAATTAGTTACTCTATGATAGTAGATTTTGGGTTCCGCGATGCGAAGGATGGGATGCCTCACGATACGGGATGGCAGATGCCACCACACCGGCGGGGAGGAAACTCGCGGTGCGGGGCTTGTTTGGTCTGCATTATTATTATTATTATTATTATTATTATTATTATTATTATTATTATTATTATTATTATTATTATTATTATTATTATTATTATTATTATTATTATCATTATTATTATTATCATTATTATTATTGCTACTACTACTACTACTACTATTGTGAATCCTGAAGTGGGAACGAGGTATTATATAAGAGGAGGGGAAAGAAGGGGAAAGGAGGAGTGAGAGGACAGCGGAGGAAAGGCGGAGAAGAAAAAAGTGGGAGTAGGAGAGAATATTCTTATTGAATGTGAAGGTGGAAGGAAGAGTGGGGAAGGAGGGAAAGGAGCTATTCTACACAATTTCCGCTCCTAGAAAGGCTTCCCGACCTCGCGCATACCTCTACATTTTCTTCCTTATTATCGTTGCATTGTGAATAAATGATACACACGTCATGAACTCAGAGTTCGCAGCACTTTGATTTGCGAAGAATCGACACTTCCAGAGTTCAACGTCATGTTTTAAGTCGGGCATTACTCCACGATTTGTATACGCAGCTTTATTGAGTAATCATATAAAACAAAAAAAATGTTGAAAACAGGATCATATGAATTATGGAATTAAGGGATTGGTATTTTCTTTACACTACGGAACATTTATGTTTCAGCTTGATTTTCCAGGTAACTTTTTATCATAATATAAGTAACTCCCCGGCGAAATTCATCAGCGGATTCGCAGAACACTTTATAGCAACGTTGGTGTTCCAGGAAAATAGATTGTTGTTAAATGAATGACCATTTCACACACACACACACACACACACACACACACACACACACACACACACACACACACTGTCATGACCTAGGCTGGGATTACGTTAGGTAGGATTTTCTACAAGTAACGTAGCCAGTTAATACCCCAGTATGTGCTAGACAAGAATGTGCTACCCTGGGCAAACCTAGGCCGACCTTTCACTTAGAGGAGGGATAACAAAAGTCAAAGTTGCAAAAATAACATTAGTATTTAGAATTAAATATATACAAGTTCCACTTACATAAACAACACCATATCTCCCAATTATCTTCTCTCTCTCTCTCTCTCTCTCTCTCTCTCTCTCTCTCTCTCTCTCTCTCTCTCTCTCTCTCTCTCTCTCTCTCTCTCTCTCTCTCTCTCTTTTACCCTTACCACGCCAAGGTATAACCATACAAATCTCTCCACAATCTCCACACAACAATTCCCGCACACACTCACACCCAATCTCCCTACACTCTCCAATATACTATCACCACAGCTCTCCACACAATTCAACTAACCCATCTCCACACTCACTCCACTACTAACCACACCCGTGACTTCAACCCGATACGTCTCACCTTCCTCTTCCCTTCGTCTCCGATCACCACACCTTTTCCCCGCCTCCAATCCTGTGACGTCAATGCACAGGTGGGCTCTTGCTGTCGATGCCCACCACGGATTAACATTAATTGCTCTCCTCTACTCCTCCTCTTTCCTCAGGTGTACCCTCTCGATCCAAGCGGATTAACTTTAATTGCTTTTGATACTCCTCCCTTCTCCAGGTGTGCTATAACTGCTTTTCCTACTCCTCCCAACATAAACGTCACACCTATTTTCAAAAAAGGAGACAAAAGCGTTGCATTAAACTACAGGCCCATAAGTTTGACATCAGTGGAAGGAAAAATACTCGAAAAGATTATTAGAGACAAACTTGTTAAGTTTCTAGAAGACAATAATGCAATCTCCGACACCCAGCATGGCTTCAGAAACAAGCGATCCTGCCTAACGAATTTATTAGACTTCTTCCAAGGTATATATAAGAACTGGGATGCCCACATCCCCAGTGATGTTATATACCTGGACTTTCAGAAAGCCTTCGACAAGGTACCGCACGAGCGACTCCTTAAGAAACTGCACTCGGCGGGCATTGGAGCCAATCTGATCGCGTGGATAAGAGATTGGCTCACCGACAGAAAACAACGAGTACTACTCAACGGACAGCCTTCCGATTGGCTTCCAGTCACTAGTGGAGTTCCTTAAGGGTCAGTCAAAGACCGACTGCGAAATCATTCAGAAAGACCTCAATCACATTATCGAATGGTCGGAAAAATGGCAAATGTCCTTTAATGTTGACAAATGCAAAGTCATGCACATTGGGTCCAGAAATATTAACCACATATACATCATGAATGGGAGACCTCTGCAAGCGATGTAGGAGGAAAAGGATCTTGGAGTCACTATCAGCAGTGACCTGAAACACGCGAATCACTGTAAAAAAGCATACAACAAAGCCAACACTATGCTCGGGTTCATAGCGAGGAACTTCGAGTGTAAAACGCCAGACGTGATGCTGTCCTTGTATAATTCCATGGTAAGACCGCACCTCGAGTATGCAGTACAGTTCTGGTCTCCTAATTACAGAAAGGACAATGATTTACTGGAAAGGATTCAACGACGAGCCACGAGGATGATACCAACCTTAAGGGCTCACCCGTACGAGGAACGACTCAAGCGACTCAATCTCTTTACACTGGAGACAAGACGCCTGAGAGGGGATATGATTCAAGTCTTCAAGTATCTGAAAAAATCAATAACGTCTATTACTGCAAATCAACCTAAGAACTAGAAATAACGGTTTACCCATTCAGTCTAGTCGATGAAACACAGTCATCGGAAGGAGTTTCTTTTCAAACCGACTCATCCGTCACTGGAACAATCTTCCTTCAGAAGTAGTAAATGCGAATACTATAAACTCCTTCAAATATAGAATCGACCGTCACTTCGCTGCGTCGGGAGTAAACTGAATATTGAGTTGCTTTCATCTGCTCCTCAATATCGAGGTGCTTTCATCTGCTCCTCAATGTCGAGGTGCTTTCATCTGCTCCCCAGGCCCCAGGTTGTCAAGCAGATTAAATCACCAAAGCGGACAACCTCGTAATGAGCCAATAGGCTTTCTGTTGCTTGCATTTCCATGTTTCCCTTCTCCAGTTGTGCTTCTTAACTCTCGACCTTAATCTCTTTCTTATTTCCTGTCTCCACCTTGTTTTTCCACGTGGTCCGATTTATTTTTTACATTCCCGCCTATAGCGCCGGTAGGCTTTCTTCAAGGACATAAGAACATAAGAACATAAGAACGCAGGAGTCTGCAAGAGGCCGGTAGGCCTGTACGAGGCAGCTCCTTTGACCCTAAGCTCCCGTGTATCTAACCCCACCTAATATCGCTGTCCATGAATTTATCTAGTCTATTTTTTAATGTGACAATTGTATTGGCACTCACCACATGACTGCTAAGCCTATTCCACTCATCCACCACCCTGTTAGTAAACCAATTTTTGCCTATGTCCCTGTTGAATCTGAATTTATCCAGTTTAAACCCGTTACTTCGTGTCCTACCCGGTTCTCTTACCAACAAAACCTTATGAATGTCTCTCTTATTACAGACCTTCATCCATTTATAAACCTCGATCATGTCTCCACGCACCCTTCGCCTTTCTAGAGAATGCAAGTTTAACTGTTTGAGTCTTTCCTCGTATGGCAAGTTTCTCAACCCCTGAATCATCTTAGTCATCCTCCTCTGCACCGATTCTAACATTTTGATATCCATTCTATAGTAGGGTGACCAGAACTGAACCGCATAGTCAAGATGAGGTCTAACTAATGCTAAATATAGTTTGAGGAAGACTTCGGGGCTTCTGTTGGTTACGCTCCTTGAAATAAATCCCAGTACCCTATTAGCTCGATTTCTAGCTTGAATGCATTGTGCCCTTGGACGGAGATCAGAGCTCACTAAGACCCCTAAATCCCTCTCGCACCCAGACCTACTTATGAGAGTGTCATTTAAGCAATAGTTATGTGAGGGGTTGTTCCTACCTACACTCAGAATACTGCACTTCCCTACATTGAACTCCATCTGCCATTTATCCGCCCAGTCATATAATCTGTTGAGTTCACCTTGGAGAATACTAGCGTCCTGATCCGACTCAATTACTCTACCGATCTTGGTATCATCTGCAAATTTACTAACATCACTACTAATTCCTGTGTCTAAGTCATTGATATAAATAATAAACAAAAGTGGACATAATACCGAACCTTGTGGGACCCCACTCGTAACACATCCCCAGTCAGATCTTTTACCATTGATTTGCATTCTTTGCTTCCTATTGCTAAGCCACGCCTTGACCCAGTTCAAAACTTTACCCTCTACTCCGTGAGCCTGTAATTTAAACAACAGTCGTTGGTGAGGAACTTTGTCAAACGCTTTACTAAAATCAAGATAGATTACATCATAATTTTCATATCTGTCAACCGCCTCAAATACTTTATTGTAGAAGGACAAGAGATTGGTGAGGCATGACCTACCTTTTGTGAACCCATGCTGCGAGTCGTGAATTAAGCTATGTTTCTCTAAATGCTCCCAAATGTTCCTGGCTATTATGGACTCCAGCATCTTTCCTATAACCGATGTTAAGCTAATTGGGCGATAGTTTGAAGCAACTGACCTGTCCCCCTTTTTAAAAATCGGCGTCACATTAGCTACTTTCCATAGGCTCGGCACATAGTTATTTACCGACATCTTAAAGATGTCGGTTAGTGGGTCACTGATTATATCACCTAACTCCTTTAATACCCTCGGAAATATCCCGTCAGGACCTGGCGACTTGTTCTTCTTAAGCTTATCTATCTCATCCTGAACTACTTGCCTGGTAATGATTATATCCCTCAATTTATCGCCATCCCCGCCCTCGTACACCTGAACTCTTTCCGGTATAGTCGTTCGATCCTCCTGTGTGAATACTGAAAGGAAGTAGTCGTTCAACAATGTGCTCATATTTTCGTAATTTTCTACTAGCTCCCCTGTGTTTGTTTTCAGCGGTCCAATTTTCTCCCGTGTTTTTGTTCTATACATCTGAAAGAAGCCCTTAGGATTACTTTTCGCCTCATTTGCTACTTTGATCTATAGTTCTTTTTTGCTATCCTGGTGTTTTTCTTAACTAATCTAGATAGTTCGACGTACCGGCCCCTGAGATGTGTTTCCCCATTCTTTATTTTCTGATAAATTCCCTTCTTTAACCCAATCTCGTGTTTTAGTCCACGAGTCATCCACTTAGGATCATTATTTTGTTTTCTAAGTGTTCGCTGTGGTATATGCTGTTCTTGCCCCTCTACTATTACTCTAACTAAATTATTGTAAGACATTTCTACCTGGTTCTCCTGGCTCTCCAATCCGCAGTTCTGGCCCTCATGAATCCCTAAATTATCCCAGTTTACCCCTTGAAGATGTCTTCGAAGCCCCTCGTAGTTTGCTCTTCTAAAATCTGGCACTAACACTGGGTTTGGTTCGCGGGTTACCGCCCAGTCTAAGCTAAAACGAACCGTTCTGTGATCACTATTTCCTAACTCTCCGCCCACCTCCAACTCACGTAGCAAGTTCCCATTATTGGGTAGGACTAAGTCTAATATGTTATCTCCTCTGGTAGGCTCAGTAACTACCTGCTTAAGGAAATTATCTTGTATAACTTCAAGAAAGTCCTCGGCTTCCAGGTCACCCACTAGATCTTCCCAGTCTATATTCCTATAATTAAAGTCCCCCATTACGCAGACATTTCTACTCATACTCGCCCTGCCAATCTCCTGTAGTAATATACTCGTGTCCTGCCTGTTAAGGTTGGGTGGCCTGTATATAACTCCTAGAGTTAGCTTTTCTTTCCCTTTGTAAACGTCCACCCAAACTGATTCTGAATCCATGTTAGTTTTGACTGAGTTGTTAACTAAACATTTAAGTGAGTCTTTAACATATAGCGCAACTCCACCTCCCTTTCTGCCCCTTCTGTCTTTGTGAAACATCTGATAACCCGTTATTTCAAATTCTGATCTAAAATTTATATTAGCAGTGTCTATCCATGTCTCAGTGATCGCTATTATGTCAAAATTTTCTGAACAAGCTTCACCCCTTAGTAAGTCTATCTTGTTTCTGAGGCTCCTGCTGTTAGTATAGAAGATTCTTAACCCGTCCTCTGTTACTCCTCTAGAATTACTTCTAAGCTGCCTGGTTATATTATGAGCTAGATGTCCCCTCCCATTACTCCTCCCATTGCTCCCATTACTCCTCCCCCCCTCGCCTATACTAAAAAATCCCTCAGGGTACCAAGTGCTCGCTCAAGGGAGTCTGAGAGAGCCTGAACACCCTTGAACGTCAAGTGTATCCCGTCACGGGCGTAGAGGGCGTCGTTGCCAAAGAATAGGTCCCAATTGTCGACCAGATGGTCGACCCAAGCCCGTCGTGGCGCAGGCAATTTTTTTTTTTTTATAGGGCACCAGTTATGCTTGGCTCATACTGCCCTCCGGAACTCATTCTTGATTCACTAGACGGTTTCTTCTAGAGTCCGGGTTGATGGGTGGTCTTCTGGACAGCATGTGGGTAGTCTTAGGTCACTCGGCGGTGACTGAAAAATACCAGGTGGTAGGGATTTGAACCGACGTTGTCCATGGCGTGGTGAATGTGAGCCCAGCACGCTAACCACTCAGCCACCGCCTCCCCTCACCTCAAATAACTTACGCTAAAATATAACATATACAGGCACAAAAATATAGCAATGCATTACAACACACACACACACACACACACACACGACATATGCAATGAAGCACGCGGGAAGACACTCAGGCACGCACCGTCACACGCACATACACGCATAAACACTAACACCCCGCAGGAAAAAAGAAAAAAAAAAAAAAAAACTATTCACACACAGGGAAAACAAAACAAAAAAATATCACTCAAACATAAAAAAACCCACTGAAATATACAATTTTGCGCTCTCTCTCGCATACACACACACACACACACACACACACACACACACACACACACACACACACCGCTCCGGTAGCTCAATCGGCTAGAGCGCCGCGGTGCAAGGCTTCACGGCGAAACAGGCGGTGGTTCGAGCCCCGCCCAGGCCGGATTATTTCCGTTGACTAGGAGTGGTTACTGTCCCCCTTGAGCAAGGGGGATGGTGTGTGTGGTGTGTGAGGTTCTGGCAGTACCCAGAGATCGACGATAATGAGCATGCCCTTGCTCGTGTCGGGAGGGTACCTGCTGGCGAAAGCGAGTTCAACTCGTGATCAGGCCGTGGTGAATTACACACACACACACACACACACACACACACACACACACACACACACACACACAATGACCATGAAACTGTGACGTGACAGCTCCGGGAACTTCTTTCTTCTGCCTCCAATTCACGGTGAAGCCACGGCGGCGATACTGATGCAACCAACGACTAACCTTTTCAGTGCTATGAGCGTCTGTGGACTGTTCCCAGGTTCTCTGCTATGAGCATCCGGGGATGTTTTTATATTTGGGCAGCTAGTTGGCACCTTGTTAATCACGATGGAGCGCGGTCACGCTCGACCGCCAATTATCTGATTAGCACCCTCTCCCTACCTACCCATCCACAACCCGGGGAGGGACCTGAGGGGACACGGGGGGGGGGGGGGGGGGAAGGGGGCACACACTCACCGCGACCACCACACCAAAGAGAGAGAGAGAGAGAGAGAGAGAGAGAGAGAGAGAGAGAGAGAGAGAGAGAGAGAGAGAGAGAGAGAGAGAGAGAGAGAAATGCAGAGACAGAGTCAGAGACTGAGACAGAGGCAGAGAGAGAGACAGAGCCTGAGAGAGACAGAGACAGACAGAGACAGAGAGAGGCAGAGAGAGACAGAGACAGACAGAGACTGAGAAAGAGAGAGAGACAGAGACAGAGGAACAGAGACCGAGAGACAGAGACTGACAGAGGCAGAGGGAGACAGAGACTGAGAGACAGACAGAGACAGACAGACAGAGAGATACAGAGACTGAGAGAGAGACAGAGACAGACAGAGACAGAGAGAGACAGAGACTGAGAGACAGACAGAGACAGATAGAGACAGAGAGAGACAGACAGAGACAGACAGAGACAGAGAGAGACGGAGACAGACAGAGACAGAGATAGGCAGAGACAGACAGAGACAGAGAGAGGCAGAGACTGAGAGAGAGACAGAGACAGAGAGACAGAGAGAGACAGAGACTGAGACAGAGACAGAGACAGAGAGGCAGATAGAGACAGAGACAGACAGAGACAGAGAGAGACAGAGACAAACAGAGACAGACAGACAGAGAGAGACAGAGACAAACAGAGACAGACAGACAGAGAGAGACAGAGACTGAGAGACAGACAGAGACAGAGAGAGACAGAGACTGAGAGAGAGACAGAGACAAAGAGAGACAGAGACTAAGACAGACAGACACAGATAAAGACATCCTCCTCCTTCTCCATCTATCCCCATCCTCCTCTCCTCCCTCCCTCCTCAAAATATCCTGCGTATATGAAGAAGAATGAAAGGAAGAAAGAAAAAAAATAAAGAAAGTGAAAAAGACAAAGCAAGAAATAAATATAAGGAAATAAAGAAGGAGAGCAGAAGAATGAAAGAGAAAGAAAGGGGAGAGAGAAAAAGATAAATCAAGAATGAAATAAAGAAATAAAGAGAGAAAAAACAAACAAAGAGAGAAGGAAGGAGAAAGAGAAAAAGAATGAGAGAAGAAGAATGGGAGAAAGAAAGAAAGAAAGCACAATAAAGAGAGAAAGAAAGATAAAGAAAGAAAAAATGAAAGAGAAATAAATAAATAAAGGAGAAATAGAGAAGAAAAAAGGGAAAGAAAGAAAGGAAGAAAAAGTAAAAATGAAAGAGAAAAGGTTGAAAAATAAAAGAAGAAGAATGAAAGGGTGAAACAAAGAAGAAGAATGAAAGAAAGAGGAAAAAAGGAGAAGGAGAAAGAAAGAGACACAAAGAAAGTAAAGAGAAAGAAAGATAGAGAAATAAAAAAGAAAGAGTAAGAAAAGAGAAGGAGAAAGAAATAAACATGAATGAAGGAGAAAGAGAGAGGAAGAATGAAAGAGAAAGAAAGGAGAAAGAGAAAGCAAGTAAGAAAGGAAAAAAGAAAGAAAGAAAGAGAGGAAGACAGGAAGAGAGTAAGGAAGGAAGGAATAGAGAAAGAGGAAGATAATTATCTCTGCTAATCCTCCCCCAATGGGAAAACACCTGCGTTTTCTCCCTCTTCATTCATTACTTCCTCCCTCCTTCCCAACTGACACTGCTACTTCTGAGATGCTAACGTGTGAATTTTGTCTTCACTTCTCCCCGGCGCCCGCAGTACGAGGTTCTATCCATGCCCGGCCATAGCACTTAAAGGGTTAATTTGCCTAAAAAGAGGATTGCCGAGCGTTATGTTGGTGAAAGGCGGTGACGGCGGCGACGGTGATGGTGGCGGCGAAGAAGCTCTGTCCTTCCCTTCTTTCAGAGTTCATTTCTTCCTTTTTCCTTCCCCTCATCCCTGGCTCCCAGCCCCCACCCCCCTTTCTTTCTTCCTTTCCCCCTTCTGTATTTCTTCCACCCTCCCTCACTTACTCTCACTTACTCCCTTCGAACCTCAGTGTCTTTCCCTTCTTCCCTCTTCTCTCTCTCTCTCTCTCTCTCTCTCTCTCTCTCTCTCTCTCTCTCTCTCTCTCTCTCTCTCTACTGGCCGTCTTCGGACAAGGGCCTGTTCCCCTAGTGATACTAGGGGTAAATCTTTAACAGCTCTCTCTCTCTCTCTCTCTCTCTCTCTCTCTCTCTCTCTCTCTCTCTCTCTCTCTGCGTAGCCTAAGAAACAAATTTGGTGAACTGAGATGTCTTGCTCTGACAGAAAATGTTGACATAATTGCTATAACCGAAACATTTATCGACACCACAAATATTGATTTAAGTTCCGAATACAACATAGATGGCTACAGACTTTTCAACAAAGATCGTGTAAACCGTAGAGGCGGTGGCGTCGCCCTTTTTATCAAAAGCTATTTGCAACCAACTGACAATACACCAAGAGACAGTAACGTTGAACATTTGTGCGTGCGAGTAAACATTGCAAAAGTCAATTTAAATATATCTGTCACCTACAGGCCTCCCGGACAATCACTCGATGACGACCTTGAAATGTACAGCGTTTTAAGGCAGTCACTTAATAACAACGACTCACTGATATTAGGAGACTTTAACCTCCCCCATATCGACTGGGCGACACTGTCAGGTACAGAAGGCGAGTCACATAAAATGATCGAATTTCTAGAAGAAAATTATCTAAGGTTTCTGAACCAACTCGACAAAATAACATACTCGACCTTGTTATAACGACCCAAGATAACCTAGTCAGTAATGTCACGGTAGGAGAACACCTCGGTTCTTGCGATCATCAATTAGTGCGCGTCGACGTTAGAGCTCAAACATCAGTAACTGAAAATAAAGTAAAGGTGCCCAATTTCAAAAGAGCTAACTTTGTAGAAATCCGACAAAAATTAACAGAAATACAACTATCAGATGACGGCAATGTAGATGAAGCCTGGCTAAGCTTTAAAACTCACTTATTCACTCAGCAGAACACATTCGTCCTCTTGTGCGAGAAGCGAATTAACACTGATAAAAGCCCACCTTGGTTTAATAGCGAAATTAAACACTCAGTCAAGGAGAGAAAATTGTTTTACAGGTTAAAGAAAAACAAAGCACGCCCGAAAACATTAGACTTTATAACGATGCCAGGCGACGAGTAAAAATATTAGTATGTCAGGCAAAGCGTAGATATGAAGAAAATATTGCAGCCAACTGTAAAAATAATCCGAAATCTTTCTTCAGTTACATAAACAACAGAAAGTCAATCAGAACTGGAATTGGACCTTTAACAAACAGCGACGGTGCACTAGTGACTGACGGCCAACACATTGCAAACCTCTTAAACAATTACTTTTCCTCGGTGTTTAATACTAGCAGTCTTCCTCCCACTGCCACTAGCACCAGTACTAATGTAAATCTCGAGCATGCATTGCCTAATTTTGAAATAACAACCGATGAAGTCCTTAAAGCTCTCCATTCACTTAAAATAAATAAAAGTCCCGGACCCGATAAAGTATATCCCATACTGCTTAAAGAAACAGAGAGCGAAATAGTCTCCTCCCTCACAACCGTATTCAATATGTCCTTGCGACAAGGCATCTACCCTTCGGATTGGAAAAAAGATAACGTGACACCGATTTTTAAGAAAGGAGACAAAAAAATACCAGGTAACTACCGACCCATTAGTCTAACTTCAATTGTAGGTAGGCAACTTGAGTGCATAATTAGAGACAAAATTGTGAGTTACCTCGAAAGCCACTCAATAACTGGGGATTCACAACATGGCTTCCGTAACAAAAGATCCTGCCATTCAAACCTATTGACCTTTTATAACGACCTCTTCTCAGTTTATGACGTAACCAAATCATTGGACGTAGTCTATCTTGATTTCCAGAAGGCGTTTGATAAAGTCCCACATCATAAATTACTTTATAAATTAAAGCAAATAGGTATTGACGGTCAAGTAAACCAATGGATCGCGAATTGGTTGAGCAACAGACAACAAAGAGTAGTGATTGACGGATTTAACTCAGAGTGGGCGCTGGTCACTAGTGGCGTCCCTCAGGGCTCGGTTCTTGGCCCAGTGTTCTTCATTATTTACATCAACGACATGGATGTTGGACTCAATAATCGCATTAGTAAATTTGCAGACGACACAAAGATTGGTAACTCGGTTATCACTGACGAAGACAGGCAAAGCCTCCAAGAGGATTTGAACAAAATTTCAGTTTGGTCGGATAGATGGGAGATGCCCTTTAACGCAGACAAGTGCCAGGTCCTTCAAGTTGGAGCAAGAAATAAGAAGTTCGATTACGAAATGCGCGGCGTTAAACTCACAAGCGTTCAATGCGTTAAGGACCTGGGGGTCAAAATCGCGTCAAACCTCAAATTCTCACATCAGTGCATCGATGCAGCAAATAAAGCGAACAGAATGTTGGGCTTCATTAAAAGAAACTTTTTATTCAAGAATAAAGATGTAATACTTCCACTCTACAGTAGTTTAGTCAGACCCCACTTGGAATATGCGGTACAGTTTTGGTCTCCTCACCATGCAAAGGACATTGCTAAATTAGAAGGTGTTCAGTGTCGGGCAACAAAAATGATCCCATTCTTGCGCAACAAATCCGACGAAGAAAGGCTTTCCACCCTTAACATGTTCTCTCTTGAGAAACGTCGCCTCCGAGGAAAACTGATCGAATGTTTTAAAATATTTAATGGTTTCACGTATGTAGACAGAACAAAATTGTTTATGATCGATGACACCTTGCGAACGATTAACAATGGCATAAAACTCAAATGTAGACAAGTAAATTCAGACTGCACCAAATTTTTCTTCACCAACGTTGTAGTGCGAGAATGGAATAAGCTCCCACCGTCAGTGGTCCAATGTAACACGATTGACTCCTTTAAAAACAAGCTCGACCGTCACTTCCTTGAACTTAATATTAACTAGAGTAGAAAAGCAACGTTTTGGAGCCATCTGATTAGTGTAGATTCGCTTAGGTTTAAGGACAGACCACCTAGTCTGGACCATGGGGTCTGTGTGGTTTGATTTTCTTTGTAATTCTATGTAATTCTCTCTCTCTCTCTCTCTCTCTCTCTCTCTCTCTCTCTCTCTCTCTCTCTCTCTCTCTCTCTCTCTCTCTCTCTCTCTCTCCTTTCCCTCCCTCTTTCTCCCTCTCCTTTTCCTCTTCCATGCCTCCCACCCTCCCATCCACTTTCCCTTCCTCTCTTGGTTCCTCCATGCTTCCCTCCCTTAACAGCCCCTTCTTTCTCTTCCTTTTTTTGTATTCTTCCTTCTCTTCCTCCCTCTTATCTCCTTCCAGTCCACCACATTAATACTCAAAGTGGTGGCGGTGGTGGGGGTGGTGAAGGTTCACTATACGGACTTTTTTCCACAAGAGGGATGCTGTGAAAGCGGATTAAAACCGTTCACTCTTCAGGCGCCGCAACCAACACCCCCACCACCATTCTCCCATTCCCTCTCACCACCATCACACTTCACCCCACCATTCCCAGAATTACATCCCCCCACGACCACCATTTTCTTCACCCCCCACCATCACCCCCGCCTCTCACCACCTTCACCACCGAGATTGATGCATTATGAGTTTTAATGATTCTTTAAACGACTCGCCTCAGACTCGGCGCGCCTTGAAAGAAAATAACAAAAAATCCATGAGCGATTTAAATGTGAAGATAGTGATTTTTTTGTTATCTTATTTTTACTTCAATTCAGTGTGTATATAAAAGCTAAAAATATATATAATGACGGACACTATAAATTTTCGGTTTGTTGCTTCGGTTACCTCGGTGCAAACTTCCATTTATACAACTACTGAACCTGTTGTGCACCAAGGAGTAGAGACAAAGAAGGACTCAGATATATATATATATATATATATATATATATATATATATATATATATATATATATATATATATATATATATATATATATATATATATATATATATATATATATATATATATATATATATATATATATATATATATATATATATATATATATATATATATATATATATATATATATATATATATATATATATATATATATATATATATATATATATATATATATATTCCCTCCTACTATCTCAATCCTAAATTGCTGAAGTCTCCATCTTGTGAGATTTCAGTGTTCACCACCAGCTTTGGGTTTCATCCTCTTTCACAGACCAGTCTGGTGAACAAGCCTACAACTTTGCTGTCCTCAACGAACTAGAGCAGTTGGTTCATTACCCTACACGTATTCCCGACCGTCTTGGAGACAGGCCCAACTTACTAGACCTCTCCCTTACCTCTAATCCTTCTGCTTAATCTGTTAAACTGTTCTCTCCGTTGGGCTCCTCCGATCACAACCTTATTTCTGTATCATGTCCTATCGCTCCTGTACACCCTCTGGATCCACCGAAGAGGCAATGTTTCTGGCCTTATGCTTCAGCTCGGTGGGACGCCCTGAGGATGTACTTTTCCGATTTCCCGTGGAATGATTACTGCTTCCAGGAGAGAGACCCCTCTGTGTGTGCCCAGCGCATCACAGAGGTGATTGTCTCTGGAATGGAGGCATACATTCCACGTTCTTTATTTACTTCTCATGCTAAAAAGCCTTGGTTTAACCGTGCTTGTTCTTGTGCTATTAAAGATAGAGAGGCAGCTCAAAAAAGGTACCAGAGCCTTCGCACTCCAGCTAACCATGATCTTTATATTTGTGCCCGGAACCGTGCCATATCCATTCTTCAACTTACTAAAAGCTCTTTCATAAATAGAAAATGTCAAAACCTTGCTTTTTTAATTATTCATATGACTTCTGGCACCTAGCCAAAAATATATCCCCTTAACCCTGACGGCAGCACCGCCGTCTCATCTATCTCTAAGGTTGAAATCTTCACTCAAACTTTCTGTAAGAACTCCACCCTGGACGATTCTGGGCATAATGCTCCTACTCATCCCCCTCCTGACTCCTTTATGCCTGTTATTAAGATTCTTCATAATGATGTTTTCTATGCCCTCTCTGGTCTCAACTCTCATAAGGCTTATGGACTTGATGGAGTGCCTCCTATTTTCCTTAAAAACTGTGCTTCCGTGCTGACACCCTGACTGGTCAAACTCTTTCGTCTCTGCCTATCAGCAACTACCTTTCCTTCCTGCTGGAAGTATGCCTTCGTACAGCCTGTGCCTTTGAAGGGTGACCGTTCCAATCCCTCAAACTACCGCCCCATAACTTTACTTTCCTGTCTATCAAAAGCTTTTGATCAATCATTAACCGGAAGATTCAAAAGTACATTTCCACTTCTTGCCTTCTGTCTGATCGCCAGTTTGGGTACCGCAAGGGGCGTTTTACAGGCGATTTTCTTGTTCTCTTAACTGACTCTTGGTCATCCTCTCTTAGCCGTTTCGGTGAAACTTTCTCTGTTGCGCTAGACATATCGAAAGCCTTCGATAGAATATGGCCCAAGTCTTTGTTTTCTAAACTGCCCTTTTTCGGATTCTATCTTTCTATCTGTTCCTTTATCTCCTGTTACTTTTCCGGCCTTTCTATCTTTGCGGTGGTAGACGATCACTGTTCTTCCCCTAAACCTATTAATAGTGGTGTTCCACAGGGCTCTGTCCTACCACCCACTCTCTTCCTGTTATTCAGCAATGATCTTTTATCCATAACAAACTGTCCTGTCCACTCATACGCCGACGATTCCACTCTGTATTATCCAACTTCTTTCAATAGAAGACCATCCCAACAGGAAGTACATGACTCCAGACTAGAGACTGCAGAACGCTTAACCTCAGACCTTGCTATCATTTCCGATTGGGGTAGAAGGAACCTTTTGTCCTTCAATGCCTCAAAAACTCAATTTATGCACCTATCAAGTCGACACAATCTTCCAAACACCTATCCCCTATTCTTATATATATATATATATATATATATATATATATATATATATATATATATATATATATATATATATATATATATATATATATATATATATATATATATATATATATATCAGAGCTGGGCACTTCCGATCTTCAGTCCGATCGTCCGATCGTCCGATCTTCCGATCTGATAGGAACATAAATTGGCGATCGGAATGCAAAGATTGGATCGTCTTTGTAAAAGGTAATCGGACTGTGAAGATCGGAACTTCACAAACTAGCCTCCGATCACCGATCACATAAAAGAAAGTGGTCAACGTTGTCATGGCAACAAGTGACTGCGGACTTCTTACAATTATTTTTATACACGTTGCTAAATAGTTACTTCAATAAGCGTATGTATTTATAAAATTAAGCGATAATTATTGATCGTTGATTTATTTAATCCTGTTAGAGTATCGTGAACGAGACGCGCAGGCGCGAAGTCATTTTATTTGCTTGGCGGGACTTGTTACACGACGCCATGACAGAGTGGTGTTGGCTGTAGGAGTGGGCTTCCGCTCACTCCAAAAACCGAGTGGCCTCCCCCAGTTGTCAGTTATGCATGTTGTGCTGCAGTGTTACCACCCTCTAATGGCGGCAGCGTCAGTTCCTTTTCGGGAAACAAACAAGACCTAAGCTAAAAGGGGGGGCTTTGCCCCACCTCGACCCCCCCCACCTTCTTAACCAGGGGAGGGCTTTGCCATCCCTCGACCACCCCTCACCCACCCGTCGGGCTCCCTCCTACAACAAGAGAAGGAGGAAGAAGGAGGTCTCGCGAGACAGCGCAACATGCCGCCCAGACCACGGCATCAAACTAACGCCCCATATCCCTCCCATCCAAGAACTTATCTTACCTCTTCTTGAATGTATCTATCGTGTTGGCGCTCACCACATGACTTCTACGTCTGTTCCACTCATCCACCACAGTTGGTAAACCAATTCTTGCCTATGTCTTTGTTGAACTTGAACTTATCCAACTTAAACCCATTGCTGCTTGTCCTACCTGGTCAGGTGTCATCTGCCATCCACGTATCCAAAGACACCCCATCGAATCTGCGCATGCGCGGAATTTGTTTACAAACAAAGGGTGGATGAATGGACCGTATTGGCTATACAGGCAGCGCCGCACGTGGCCACTCAGTGAACTGTCAAAGCAGTACTTTCCATAGAACTCAAGTTATGTACTAGAGTGCGTCTGAGGCTGCTTAAAGGATACAAGGCCTTGGTGCCGCCACCGCTCTAAGCCAGCGGCTGCATACACTTTACTCCTACCTACCATGGAGAAAAACTGAAATCGGGTTGGAGTGAAGTGTGTGCAATCATCGGCTTTGGGCGACGGCGGCATCATGGCCGTGTATCCCTGAGACAGCCTCAGACGCACTCTAATCTATAACTTGAACTCTATGGAAAATTCACCGCTTGGAGTTATGTGGCCGCATGTGGCGCTGCCTGTATAGCCAATACGGTTCACTGCGACACGGTACAATGTCTTTGTCGAGTGCCTATCGCGATATGTTCCACTTGAATTTTTTTTTTTTTTTTTTTACTTTTTAAAAGTAAATGTTGACGTATGTTTTGAAATTGAAAATTGCTTGAAGTATAAAAGTTACTTCCTGCACCCTTTGTATGTCAGTACATGAGGTAAATGAAGTATGTCGATAAATGTGATAAATGAGATAACCTGCGCCCCTTCTATGTCGGTAAATGTGATAAATGAGATAACCTGCACCCCTTCTATGTCGGTAAATGTGATAAATGAGATAACCTGCTCCCCTTCTATGTCAGTAAATGTGATAAATGAGATAACCTACACCCCTTCTATGTCGGTAAATGTGATAAATGAGATAACCTACGCCCTTTCTATGTCGGTAAATGTGATAAATGAGAAAACCTGCTCCCTTTGTAAGTCGATAAATGTGATAAATGACATAACCTGCACCCCTTGTATGTCGGTATATGTGATAAATGAGATAACCTACACCCCTTGTATGTCGGTAAATGTGATGAGATAACCTGCTCCCCTTGTATGTCGGTAAATGTGATAAATGAGATAATCTACTCCCCTTGTATGTCGGTAAATGTGATAAATGAGATAACCTGAACCCCTTGTATGTCGGTATATGTGATAAATGAGATAACCTACACCCCTTGTATGTCGGTAAATGTGATAAATGAGATAATCTACTCCCCTTGTATGTCGGTAAATGTGATAAATGAGATAACCTGAACCCCTTGTATGTCGGTATATGTGATAAATGAGATAACCTACACTCCTTGTATGTCGGTATATGTAATAAATGAGATAACCTGCTCCCCTTGTATGTCGGTAAATGTGATAAATGAGATAACCTACACCCCTTGTATTTAGGTAAATGTGATTAATGAAATACCTTATACCCATTGAATGTCGGTAAATGAGATAAATGAGGTACTCTACACCCCTTGTTTGTCGGTAAATGTGATAAATGAGGTACCTTACCCCCCTTGTATGTCGGCAAATGTGATAAATGAGGTAACTTTTTTTTTGTTTACATCTCAGCCTAAAGCGCCGGTAGGCTTTCTTCAAGGGCCTGGTGGTCGGCCCAAGCCCGTCATGGCGCAGGCAATTTTTATAGTGGCGCTAGTTATGCTTGGCTCATGCTGCCCCCTGGAACTCATTTTTTATTCGCTTGTACGGTTTCTTCTAGAATCCGAGATGATTGGTGGTCTTCTGGACATCCTGTGAGTAGTCTTAAGCCACTCGGCGGTGACTAAAAAATCCCAGGTGGTAGCGTGGGGATTCGAATCGACATAGTCCATGGCGTGATGAATGCTGGCCCCGCACGCTAATCACTTAGCCACCACCTACCCTTGTATGTCAGTAAACGTGAAAAATGAGATAACCTAAACCCCTTGTATGTCGGTAAATGTGATAAAAGAGGTAACTTGAAACCGTGTATGTCAGTAAATGTGATAAATGAGATAACCTGCACCCCTTGTATGTCAGTAAATGTGATAAATGAGATAACCTACACCCCTTGTATGTCATTAAATGTGATAAATGAGATAACCTACACCCCTTGTATGTCAGTATATGTTATAAATGAGATAACCTACACTCTCTTCTGATTGATGGTCATGTTTCTCGGATTCTCTCCATTTAATGGTAAGCTATCTGAATTATGGGGTCCGTGTCATTCTTGAATTTGTCCATTTTCCCATAAAAGCTGCCATGTTGTCTTGCCGCCATCTTGCCTGGACAAACTACGATATCAACACTGTGTTTGTAAATATCTGGTTTCGCGCATGTGCAGATCAGGATGGGATGTCTTAGGATACGTGGATGGCAGGTGACACAACACAGGTTCACTAAAAATCAAAACCTTATTGCTTTTGTTCTTCTTGTAACTAATTTATTGATGGACCAATATCTTTTATTCAGAAAGCTATTTAATCATGAAGGATAGGAGATTAATGATCACTATCGCTCGTTTTTTATAGAATAGTAAAAAATATTTCCTAGATATCGATGATAAAAAATTATAAAGTTGAAAAATGTTTGTCAAACATCTATATCAACTTCAAACAAAAGTTAAAATAACGAACATAATTCCTTTTTCATACTTTCAGAAATTGAATAAAAAGAATAGACTTAAATAAATGCCTAAAATAATAAGTTAATATAACATTTTTTTCCTTACCATGACCTGTATACTAAAAGGAAGAGGAAAAATTAATATATTTATAAGCAAATAATTAAGTTATTATTTATTTGAAATTATTACTTAAAGAACGCCTAAAATAGGTGTGTCTAATATAATAACAGTAATTACTATCAGTTTTAATGATGGGATGATCGGAATGGTGATCGGAACAGCAGTACTTAAAAAATGATCGGATGATCGGACTCGGATCAGTTGCCCAAACTGATCGGATGATCGGGGATCGGAACAGCAAAAAAGTTATCGGTGCCCACCACTGACATATATATATATATATATATATATATATATATATATATATATATATATATATATATATATATATATATATATATATATATATATATATATTGGGGAGGCGGTGGCTGAAAGGATATCGTGACGGCCCCGCGCTCAGGAGGACGCGAGTTCAATCCCCGACCGGTGCCACCAAGCTGGGATTTTTCAGCCGCCGCCGAGTGGCTTAAAACTACCCACATGCTGTCCAGAAGACCACCTATCAACCCGGACTCTAGATTCTAGGATTAAAGATGAGCTCCTGGAGGGCAGCATGAGCCATTGCAAGATGCCGCCACTATAAACACTCGCCTGCGCTAGAACGGGCTGGGCCGACCATCAGGCCCCACCGGGAAGAAGCCTTGGGCCGACCATCAGGATCCACCGGGAAGAAGCCTACCGGCGCAATAGGCCAAGACGTAAATATATATATATATATATATATATATATATATATATATATATATATATATATATATATATATATATCTATATATAGATATATATTTATATCTATATATATATATATATATATATATATATATATATATATATATATATATATATAGATAGATAGATAGATAGATAGATAGATAGATAGATAGATAGATAGATAGATAGATACATTTTGACAAGTTGGTTCCTCTGAAGAAGCTGTACCAAGCGAAACTAGTCAGGAATAAACTTCTGATTTGACCCTTGATTTTCCCTACCCACCTTCACCAACATATATATATATATATATATATATATATATATATATATATATATATATATATATATATATATATATATATATATATATATATATATATATATATATATATATATATATATATATATATATATATATATCAAAAGCCTTTGATAGGGTCTGGCACAAATCTTTGCTTTCCAAACTACCCTCCTACGGTTTCTGTCTTTCTCTCTGTACCTTTATCTCCAGTTCCCTCTCTAACCGTTCTATTTCTGCTGTGGTAGACGGTCACTGTTCTTCCCCTAAACCTATTAATAGTGGTGTTCCGCAGGTTTCAGTCCTATCTCCCAATCTCTTTCTGTTGTTCATTGATGATCTTCTTTCCAAAACAAACTGTCCTATCCATTCTTACGCCGATGATTCTACTCTGCATTATTCAACTTCATTTAATAGAAGACCAACCCAACAGGAACTAAATGATTCCAGGCTGGGGGCGGCAGAACGCTTAGTCTCAGACCTTACTATTATTTCCGATTGGGGCAAGACGAACTTGGTGTCCTTCAATGCCTCAAAACACAGTTTCTCCACCTATCCACTCGACACAATCTTCCTAACAACTATCCCCTATTCTTTGACAACACTCAGCTATCACCTTCTTCAACACTAAACATCCTCGGTCTTAACTAAAAATCTGAGCTGGAAACTTCATATCTCTTCTCTTACTAAATCAGCTTCCTCGAGGCTGAGCGTTCTGTACCGTCTCCACCAGTTCTTCTCCCCCGCACAGTTGCTATCCATTAACAGGATCCTTGTCCGCCATCGTATGGACTATGCATCTCACGTGTGGGAGGGCTCTACTCACACAGCTCTCTTGGACAGAGTTGAGTCTAAGGCTCTTCGTCTCATCAGCTCTCCTCCTCTTACTAATAGTCTTCTACCTCTTAAATTTCGCCGCTGTGTTGCCTCTCTTTCTATCTTCTATCGATATTTTCATGTTGACTGCTCTTCCGAACTTGCTAACTGCATATCTCCCCCCCTCCCGCGGCCTCGCCACACACGACTTTCTACTCAAGCTCATCCCTTTACTGTCCAAATCCCTTACGCAAGAGTTAGCTATCATATTCACTCTTTCATCCCTCACGCTGGTAAACTCTGGAACCATCTTCCTTCATCTTTACTTCCTCCTGCCTACGACTTGAATTCTTTCAAGAGGAGGGTATCAGGACACCTCTCCTCCCGAAATTAACCCGTCTTTCGACCACTCCTCAAACTCGTTTTAGGAGCAGTGAGTATCAGTTTTTTTTTTTTTTACATTTGTTACCTTTTTTTATGCCCTTGAACTGACTCCTCTGCTGTAAAAAAAAAAAAAAAAAAAAAAAAAAAAAATATATATATATATATATATATATATATATATATATATATATATATATATATATATATATATTTTGTATGTTTGTATGTATGTATGCATGTATGTGTGTGTGTGTGTGTGTATATATATATATATATATATATATATATATATATATATATATATATATATATATATATATATATATATATATATATATATATAGAGAGAGAGAGAGAGAGAGAGAGAGAGAGAGAGAGAGAGAGAGAGAGAGAGAGAGAGAGAGAGAGAGAGAGAGAGAGAGAGAGAGAGAGAGAGAGAGAGAGAGAGAGAGAGAGATATATATATATATATATATATATATATATATATATATAGAGAGAGAGAGAGAGAGAGAGAGAGAGAGAGAGAGAGAGAGAGAGAGAGAGATTTTATATATATATATATATATATATATATATATATATATATATATATATATATATATATATATATATATATATATATATATATATATATATATATATATATATATATATATATATATATATATATATATATATATATATATATATATATATATATGTATTCATATATATATATATATATATATATATATATATATATATATATATATATATATATATATATTTTTTTTTTTAAAACAAAGGAGGCAGCTCATGGGCACACACAAAAAGAAAACAATAATAAAAAAAGCCCGCTACTCGCTGCTCCTAAAAAAGAAACAAAAGAAGTGGCCGAAAGCAAAATCAAATACGGGAGGAGAGATGTCCTGATACTCTCCTCTTGAAAGAGTTCAAATCGTAGGCAGGAGGAAATACAGATGAAGGTAGATTCTTCCAGAGTTTACCAGCGTGAGGGATGAAAGAGTGAAGATGCTGGTTAACTCTTGCATAAGGGGTTTGGACAGTATAGGGATGAGCATGAGTAGAAAGTCGAGTGCAGCGGGGCCGCGGGAGGGGGGGAGGCATGCAGTTAGCAAGTTCAGAAGAGCAGTCAGCGTGGAAATATCGATAGAAGATAGAAATAGAGGCAACATTGCGGCGGAATTTAAGAGGTAGAAGACTATCAGTATGAGGAGGAGAGCTGATGAGACGAAGAGCCTTAGCCTCCACTCTGTCCAGAAGAGCTGTGTGAGTGGAGCCCCCCCACACATGAGATGCATACTCCATACGAGGGCGGACAAGGCCCCTGAATATGGACAGCAACTGTGCAGGGGAGAAGAACTGGCGGAGACGGTACAGAACGCGCAGCCTCGAGGAAGCTGATTTAGTAAGAGATGAGATATGAAGTTTCCAGTTGAGATTTTGAGTTAAGGATAGACCGAGGATGTTTAGTGTTGAGGAAGGTGATAGCTGGGTGTTGTCAAAGAATAGGGGATAGTTGTTTGGAAGATTGTGTCGAGTGGATAGGTAGAGAAACTGTGTTTTTGAGGCGTTGAAGGACACCAGGTTCTTCTTGCCCCATTCGGAAATATTAGTAAGGTCAGAGGCTAAGCGTTCTGCAGCCTCCAGCCTTGAGTCGTTAAGTTCCTGTAGGGTGCGTCTTCTATTAAAAGAAGTTGAGTAATGCAGAGTGGAATCATCGGCGTAGGAATGGATAGGACAGATCGTTTTGGAAAGATCATCAATGAACAACAGAAAAAGAGTGGGAGATAGGACAGAACCCTGTGGGACACCAGTTAATAGATTTAGGGGAAGAACAGTGACCGTCTACCACGGCCGAAATAGAACGGTCAGAAAAGAAACTGGAGATAAAGGTACAGAGAGAAGGATAGAAACCGTAGGAGGGTAGTTTGGGAAGCAAAGATTTGTGCCAGACCCTATCAAAAGCTTTTGATATGTCCAGCGCAATAGCAAAAGTTTCAGTTAAGAAGGCTAGGAGATCACCAGTAGAACGCCTCTTGCGGAACCCATACTGGCGATCAGATAGAAGGTCAGAAGTGGAAAGGTGCTTTTGAATCTTCCGGTTAAGGATTGATTCAAAAGCTTTAGATAGACAAGAACGTAAAGCTATAGGACGATAGTTTGAGGGATTCGAGCGGTCACCCTTCTTAGGCACAGGCTGTATGAAGGCATACTTCCAGCAAGAAGGAAAGGTAGATGTTGACAGGCAGAGGCGAAAGAGTTTGACCAGGCAGAGTGACAGCACGGAGGCACAGTTTTTAAGGACAATAGGAGGCACTCCATCAGGTCCATAAGCCTTCTGAGGATTGAGGCCAGAGAGGGCATATAAAACTTGATTTTGAAGAATCTTTATAACAGGCATAAAGGAGTCAGAGGGGGATGAGTAGGAGGAATATGCCCAGAATCGTCCAGAGTGGAATTTTTAGAAAAAGTTTGAGAGAAGAGTTCAGCCTTAGAGATAGATGAGACGGCAGTGTTGCCGTCAAGACTGAGGAGTGGAGGGAAAGATGAAGAAGTGAAGTTGGAGGAGATGTTTTTGGCTAGATGCCAGAAGTCACGGGAAGAGTTAGAGAAAGCAAGGTTTTGGCATTTTCTATTAATGAAAGAATTTTTGGTTAGTCGGAGAATAGATCTGGCACGATTTCGGGCAGAAATGTAAAGTTCATAATTAGCATTAGTTTGAAGGCTCTGGTACCTTTTGTGAGCTACCTCTCTATCATTGACAGCACGAGATCAAGCGTGATTAAACCAAGGCTTTTTAGCGTGAGGAGTAGAGAAAGAACGAGGAATGTATGCCTCCATTCCAGAGACAATCACCTCTGTGATGCGCTGAACACACACAGAGGGGTCTCTATCCTGGAAGCAATAATCATTCCACGGGAAATCGGAAAAGTACATCCTCAGGTCGTCCAACCGAGCTGAAGCAAAATGACAGAATCATCGCCTCTTCGGTGGGTCCAGAGGGTGTACAGGAGCGATAGGACAGGATGCAGAAATAAGATTGTGATCGGAGGAGCCCAACGGAGAGAACAGGTTGACAGAATAAGCAGAAGGGTTTGAGGTAAGGAAGAGGTTTAGAATGTTGGGCCGGTCTCCAAGACGGTCGGGAATACGTGTAGGGTGGTGGACCAACTGCTCTAGGTCGTTGAGGATAGCAAAGGTGTAGGCTTGTTCACCAGGATGGTCAGTGAAAGAGGATGAAAGCCAAAGCTGGTGGTGAACATTGAAATCTCCTAGGATGGAGATTTCAGCGAAGGGAGAGTGGGTCAAGATGTGCTCCACTTTAGAATTCAAATAGTCAAAGAATTTTACATAGTTGGTAGAGTTAGTTGAGAGATAAACAGCACAGATGTATTTAGTAATAGAATGACAATGAAGTCTTAGCCAGATGGTGGAAAATTCAGAAGAGTCAAGGTCGTGGGCACGAGAGCAAGTGATGTCGTTGCGCACGTAGGCGCAACATCCAGCTTTGGATTGACATTTAGGATAGAGATAGTAGGAGGGAACAGAGTAGAGATTGTTGTCAGTAGCCTCAGAAACCTGTGTTTCGGTAAGGAAGAGAAGGTGAGGTTTAGAGGAGGAGAGATGATGTTCCACAGAATGAAAATTAGAGCGAAGACCGCGAATGTTGCAGAAATTGAGAAGAAAGAGGTTCCAGGAGTTATCAAGACACCTCTCGGGTCGGCAGCCAGAAGGGGAGTCCTCCCTGGGGGAATTTGTGTTCCCCCCCCCCCCAGGCGGGGACTCCGAGGCTTGGTGTAGGTGCGCCATTTTGAAATTTTAATTTTGGGAAAAGGTGTATATGTTGTGTGAATGTAGTGTGGTGTGGATAAAGAGAGGATCTGTCTTTAGAGAGCATGCTGAACTACTCTCCGGTGTTGGTGAGACAATAGGGAAACGGTTAGTGAGGACATGGGAAGGGTCTTTGGAGGGCTTCAGCTCCCTTCTTACCTCATATATATACCTCACCGGGAGTGGCTTGCGCCCGTTCGGTAGGTGTCTTCCTACCTACTCCATATATATATATATATATATATATATATATATATATATATATATATATATATATATATATATATATATATATATATATATATATATATATATATATATATATATATATATATATATATATATATATATATATATATATATATATATATATATATATATATATATATATATATATATATATATATATATATATATATATATATATATATATATATATATATATATATATATATATATATATATATATATATATATATATATATATATATATATATATATATATATATATATATATATATATATATATATATATATATATATATATATATATATATATATATATATATATATATATATATATATATATATATGGTAGCGCATTGGCTCATATGTATGCGTGATGATATGACACTGTGGAGTGGCTAAACTACCCACATGCTGTCCTGAAGACCACCCATCAACTCGGACTCCAGAGAAAGCCGTCCAAGCGAATCAAGAACGAGTTCCGGGGGTGCAGCATGAGCCAATGCAAGATGGCGCCACTATAAAACACTCGCCTGCCCCAGAACGGGCTGGGCCGACCATCAGGCCCCACCTGGAAGAAACCTTGGGCCGACCATCAGGCCCCACCAGGAAGATGCCTACCGGCGCAATAGGCAACAATGTAAAAAAAAATATATATATATATATGTATATATATATATATATATATATATATATATATATATATATAGAGAGAGAGAGAGAGAGAGAGAGAGAGAGAGAGAGAGAGACAGAGAGATATATAAAAAAAAATATATATATATATATATATATATATATATATATATATATATATATATATATATATATATATATATATATATAGATGAAGAAGTGAGGTTAGAGATGTTTTTGGCTAGATGCCAGAATTCCTGCGAAGAATAAGAAAAGCAAGGTTTTGACATTTTCTGCTAATGAAGGAGTTTTTGGTAAGTCGGAGAATAGATTTGGCACGTTTCCGGGCAGAAAAGTAAAGATCATGGTTAGCAGGAGTGCCAAGGCTCTGGTACCTTTTATGAGCTGCCTCTCTATCTTTGACAGCACGAGAACAAGTTTGATTAAACCAAGGCTTTTTATCATGAGGTGCAGAGAAAGTACGTGGAATGTATGCTTCCATTCCAGAGACAATCACCTCTGTGATGCGCTGGGCACACACAGACGGGTCTTTCTCCTGGAAGCAGTAATCTTTCCACGGGAAATTGGAAAAGTACATCCTCAGGGCGTCCCACCGAGCTGGAGTAAAATGCCAGAAGCATCGCCTCTTCGGTGGGTCCAGAGGGTGTACAGGAGCGATAGGACGGGATACTGAAATAAGATTGTGATCGGAGGAGCCCAACAGAGAAAAGAGTTTGTGGAAAGTGGAAGGGTTACAGGCAAGGAAGATTTATAATATGTTGAAACTGTCTCCGACGGTCAGGAATACGTGTAGGGTGCTGAACCAACTGCTCTAGGTCGTTGAGGAGAGCAAAGCTGTAGGCTTGTTCACCAGGCTGGTCAGTGAAAGAGGATGGAAGCTAAAGCTGGTGGTGAACATCGAAATCTCCGAAGATGGAGATTTTAGCGAAGGGAGAGTGGGTCAAGATGTGCTCCACTTTAGAGTTCAAGTAGTCAAAGAATTTTATATAGTTAGTAGAGTTAGGTGAGAGATAAACAGCACAGATGTATTTAG